>NW_028274879.1:600000-956610 GCF_037043125.1 Eumetopias jubatus
GCTCTTTTCCTGGAGCTAGTACCTTTATCCCGGTGGGCGTGCAGGCCAAAAGCCAAAAACCTCACTCGAGGAAACCGCATTGTAGAGAATCCGGGCTTCGGCCAGACTAGGCCTTCCTCTGGTTGGAAGCCTTTTGCTGTGTGCATGCTTATGAGCTCCGCCCCGGAGTCCAAAACCATTTTCGGAGGGAGACTGAGGCCGCGGCAGAAGGGAGAACACAACTCCCCACTTGTTTCCTGAAGCCAGCCCAGCGGCCGCCCGCTTGGGCATGCAAGTCTCACTGCTCGCGTACCAAGGAAAGAAACAGTAGTGTAGGGGAACCGTGTGTACATAGCCTCACTGTTGCGGGGAGTGGGAACACTTGGAGTGCCTGTGCGTAAGAGCCTGACTGACAATTCCCTTAAGTTACTGTGCAAGGGAAATGGATTCGTGCAGCCGCCCCTCTCCCACCAGCTCTCAGTAGCAGAATGGTAGCACTCCTCCGGCATGTGTGCCTGCAGGCCTAAGTTGCAGGCCCCTCTCTGGAATGCACTACACTGGAGAAACCGCGCTATAGCTCCCGCAAGTCCGTAGCGGAGAGGAAGCTGTATGGTGTGCGCTGTGCTTGAGAGCCCGGCGAACGTCTTCCCTACGTAAAACCGGGAGAAAGAAAGGCCGTTGGCGGAGAAGTCTCTCGGCTAAGCTCTTGTTCCTGGAGCTAGTACCTTTACCCCGGTGTGCGTGCAGGCCAAAACCCAAAAACCTCACTGGAGGGAACCGCACTGTAGAGAATCCGGGCTTTGGGCAGACTAGGCCTTCCTGAGGGGGGAAGCCTTCTGCTGTGTGCATGCGTATGAGCTCCACCAGGGAATCTAAAACCATTTTCTGAGGGAGACTGAGGCCGCAGAAGAAGGGAGAACAAAACACCCCACTTGTTTCCTGCTACTGGCCCTGCGTCTAACCCCTTGTGCATGCATGTCTCACTGCTCCCAAACCAACGTAAGAAATGCAGGGTAGGGGACCGTGTTGTAGAGAGTCTCACTGTTACGGAAGGTGGAAACACTGGGAGTGTGTGTACGTGAGAGCCTGGGAGACGAGTCCCCTAAGTTACTGGGCGAGAGAAAAGGATTAGTTGCAGCGGCACCTCTCCAACCAGCTCTCAGTGGCAGAATGCTAGCACTCCTCAGGCATGTGTTCGTGCAGGACTAAGTATCAGGGCCCTCCCTGGAAGGCACAAAACTGTGGTGAAAGCGCGCTTCAGCTCCGGCCGGTCCCCGGCGGGGAGGACGCGGTAAGGTTTCCTCTGTACTTGAGAGCCCGGCGAACGGCATCCCTATGTAAAACCGAGGGAAAGAAAGGCCGGTGCCTGAGACGCCTCTCGGCTCAGCTCTTGTTCCTGGGGCTAGTACCGTTGCCCCGGTGTGCTTGAAGGACAAAAGCCAACCACCTAACTCGAGGGAATCACACTATAGAGAATCCGGGCTTCGGCTGGACTAGGCCTTCCTGAGGGTGGAAAGCTTCTGCTGAGAGCATGCATGCGAGCACTGCCAGCGAGTCCAAAACCATTTTCCCAGGGAGACTGAGGCCGCGGCAGAAGGGAGAACACAACTGCCCATTTGTTTCCTGAAGCCAGCCCAGCAGCCGACCCCTAGGGCATGCAAGTCTCACGCTCGCTTACCAACGCAATGAAACCGTACTGTAGGGGAACCGTGTATACAGAGCCTCACTGTTGCGCGCAGTGGGAACTCTTGGAGTGCCTGTACGTAAGAGCCTGGCTGAAGAGTCCCTTCAGTTCCTGGGCGAGAGAAACGGATTCGTGCAGCCGCACCTCTCCCACCAGCTCTCAGTATCAGAATGGTAGCACTCCTCCGGCCTGTGTGCGTGCAGGCCTAAGTTGCAGGCCCCTCCCTGGAAGGCAGTACACTGTGGAGAAACCGCGCTTTAGCTGCCGCCGTTCCCTAGCGGAGAGGAAGCTGTAGGGTGTGCGATGTGCCTAGAGCCCGGCGAACGTCTTCCCTACGTAAAACCGGGGGAAACAAAGGCCGGTGCCGGAGACGCGTCTCGGCTCAGCTCTTGTTCATGGAGCTAGTATCTTTACCCCGGTGTGCGTGCAGGCCGAAAGCCAAAAACCTCACACGAGGGAAACGCACTGTAGAGAATCGGGCTTCGGCCAGACTAGGCCTTCCTGAGGGTGGAAGCCTTCTGCTGTGTGCATGCGTATGAGCTCGGCCACGGAGTACAAAACCATTTTCTGAGGGAGACTGAGGCCGCAGTAGAAGGGAGAACAAAGCTCCCCACTTGTTTCCTGCTACTGGCCCTGCGTCCAACCCCTTGTGCATGCATGTCTCACTGCTCCCATACCAACGTAAGAAAAGTAGGGTAGGGGACCGTGTTGTAGAGAGTCTCACTGTTACGGAGGGTGGAAACACTGGGCGTGTGTGTACGTGAGAGCCTGGGAGACGAGTCCCCTAAGTTACTGAGCGAGAGAAAAGGATTAGTTGCAGCAGCACCTCTCCCACCAGCTCTCAGTG
Organism: Eumetopias jubatus; assembly: GCF_037043125.1. NCBI lineage: Eukaryota > Metazoa > Chordata > Mammalia > Carnivora > Otariidae > Eumetopias > Eumetopias jubatus. The sequence continues at coordinate 602,511 of NW_028274879.1, forward strand.
GCAGAATGCTAGCACTCCTCAGGCATGTGTGCGTGCAGGCCTAAGTATCAGGCCCCTCCCTGGAAGGCACAAAACTGCGGTGAAAGCGCGCTTCAGCTCCGGCCTGTCCCCGGCGTGGAGGACGCTGTAAGGTTTCCTCTGTACTTGAGAGCCCGGCGAACGGCTTCCCTATGTAAAACCGAGAGGGAAAGAAAGGCCGGTGCCTGAGACGCCTCTCGGCTCAGCTCTTGTTCCTGGGGCTAGTACCGTTGCCCCGGTGTGCTTGAAGGACAAAAGCCAACCACCTAACTCGAGGGAATCACACTATAGAGAATCCGGGCTTCGGCTGGACTAGGCCTTCCTGAGGGTGGAAAGCTTCTGCTGAGAGCATGCATGCGAGCACTGCCAGCGAGTCCAAAACCATTTTCCCAGGGAGACTGAGGCCGCGGCAGAAGGGAGAACACAACTGCCCATATGTTTCCTGAAGCCAGCCCAGCAGCCGACCCCTAGGGCATGCAAGTCTCACGCTCGCTTACCAACGCAATGAAACAGTACTGTAGGGGAACCGTGTATACAGAGCCTCACTGTTGCGCGCAGTGGGAACTCTTGGAGTGCCTGTACGTAAGAGCCTGGCTGAAGAGTCCCTTCAGTTCCTGGGCGAGAGAAACGGATTCGTGCAGCCGCACCTCTCCCACCAGCTCTCAGTATCAGAATGGTAGCACTCCTCCGGCCTGTGTGCGTGCAGGCCTAAGTTGCAGGCCCCTCCCTGGAAGGCAGTACACTGTGGAGAAACCGCGCTTTAGCTGCCGCCGTTCCCTAGCGGAGAGGAAGCTGTAGGGTGTGCGATGTGCCTAGAGCCCGGCGAATGTCTTCCCTAGGTAAAACCGGGGGAAACAAGGGCCGGTGCCGGAGACGCGTCTCGGCTCAGCTCTTGTTCATGGAGCTAGTATCTTTACCCCGGTGTGCGTGCAGGCCGAAAGCCAAAAACCTCACACGAGGGAACCGCACTGTAGAGAATCCAGGCTTCGGCCAGACTAGGCCTTCCTGAGGGTGGAAGCCTTCTGCTGTGTGCATGCGTATGAGCTCCGCCACGGAGTACAAAACCATTTTCTGAGGGAGACTGAGGCCGCGGCAGAAGTGAGAACAAAGCTCCCCACTTGTTTCCTGCTAGTGGCCCTGCGTCCAACCCCTTGTGCATGCATGTCTCACTGCTCCCATACCAACGTAAGAAAAGTAGGGTAGGGGACCGTGTTGTAGAGAGTCTCACTGTTACGGAGGGTGGAAACACTTGGAGTGTGTGTACGTGAGAGCCTGGGAGACGAGTCCCCTAAGTTACTGGGGGAGAGAAAAGGATTAGTTGCAGCGGCACCTCTCCAAACAGCTCTCAGTATTAGAATGATAGCATTCCTCCGGCATGTGTGCGAGCAGGCCTAAGAGGCAGGCCCCTCCTTGGAAGGCACAGCACTGTGGAGAACCCGCGTTAGCTCCCGCCGATCCCTAGCGGAGAGGACGCTGTATGGTGTGCGCTGTGCTTCAGAGCCCGGCGAACGGCTTCCCTATGTAAAAGCGAGGGAAAGAAAGGCCTGTGCCGGAGACACCTCTCGGCTGAGCTCTTGTTCCTGGGCTACTATCGTGCTCCATTGTGCGAGCAGACCAATAGCCAACCACCTAAATCCAGGGAACTGCACTGTGTGGAATCCAGGCTTCGGCCAGACTAGGCCTTCCTGAGGGTGGAAACCTCTTGCAGTGTGAATGCGGGCGAGCACTGCCAGCGAGTCCAAAACCATTTTGTGAGGAAGACTGAGGCCTCGGCAGAAGTGAGAACTCAACTCCCCACTTTTTTCCTGAAGCCAGCCAGACGGCCGCCCCCTTGAGCATGCATGTCTCACTGCTTGCCGACCAAGGCAAAGAGACAGTGGGGTAGGGGACCGTGTTGTAGAGAGCCTGACTGTTAGGGAGGGTGGAAACACTTGGAGTGTGTGTACGTGAGAGCCTAGGAGACGAGTCCCCTAAGTTACTGGGCGAGAGAAAAGGATTAGTTGCAGCGGCACCTCTCCCACCAGCTCTCAGTATCAGAATGGTAGCACTCCTCCGGCATGTGTGTGTGCAGACCTAAGTGGCAGGCCCCTCCTTGGAAGGCACAACACTGTGGAGAAACCGCGCTTTAGCTCCTGCCGGTCCCTAGCGGAGAGGACGCTATATGGTGTGCGCTGTGCTTGAGAGCCCGGCGATCGGCTTCCCTATGTATAAGCGAGGGAAAGAAAGGCCGGTGCCCGAGACGCCTCTCGGCTCAGCTCTTGTTCCTGGAGCTAGTACCGTTACCCTGGTGTGCTTGCAGGCCGAGGGCCAACCTCCCAATTCGAGGGAACCACACTGTAGAAATTCCTTACTTCGGCCAGACTAGGCCTTCCTGAGGGAGGTAACCCTTTGCAGTGTGAATGCGGGCGAGCACTGCCAGCGAGTCCAAAACCGTTTTACGAGGGAGACTGAGGCCGCGACCGAAGTGAGAACTCAACTCCCCATTTGTTTCCTGAAGCCAGCCCGGCAGCCGCCCCCTTGAGCATGCAAGTCTCACTGTTCGCGTCCCAACGCAAGGAAACAGTAGGCTGGGGGACCGTGTTGTAGAGAGCCTCACTGTTCCGGAGAGTGGAAACACTTCGAGTGCGTGTGCGTGAGAGCCTGGGAGACGAGTGTCCTACGTTCCTGGGCGAGAGAAACGAACTCGTGCAGCCGCACCTCTCCCACCAGCTCTCAGTGGCAGAATGCTAGCACTCCTCAGGCATGCGTTCGTGCAGGCCTAAGTATCAGGGCCCTCCCTGGAAGGCACAAAACTGTGGTGAAAGCGCGCTTCAGCTCCGGCCGGTCCCCGGCGGGGAGGACGCGGTAAGGTTTCCTCTGTACTTGAGAGCCCGGCGAACGGCTTCCCTATGTAAAACCGAGAGGGAAAGAAAGGCCGGTGCCTGAGACGCCTCTCGGCTCAGCTCTTGTTCCTGGGGCTAGTACCGTTGCCCCGGTGTGCTTGAAGGACAAAAGCCAACCACCTAACTCGAGGGAATCACACTATAGAGAATCCGGGCTTCGGCTGGACTAGGCCTTCCTGAGGGTGGAAAGCTTCTGCTGAGAGCATGCATGCGAGCACTGCCAGCGAGTCCAAAACCATTTTCCCAGAGAGACTGAGGCCGCGGCAGAAGGGAGAACACAACTGCCCATTTGTTTCCTGAAGCCTGCCCAGCAGCCGACCCCTAGGGCATGCAAGTCTCACGCTCGCTTACCAACGCAATGAAACCGTACTGTAGGGGAACCTTGTATACAGAGCCTCACTGTTGCGCGCAGTGGGAACTCTTGGAGTGCCTGTACGTAAGAGCCTGGCTGAAGAGTCCCTTCAGTTCCTGGGCGAGAGAAACGGATTCGTGCAGCCGCACCTCTCCCACCAGCTCTCAGTATCAGAATGGTAGCACTCCTCCGGCCTGTGTGCGTGCAGGCCTAAGTTGCAGGCCCCTCCCTGGAAGGCAGTACACTGTGGAGAAACCGCGCTTTAGCTGCCGCCGTTCCCTAGCGGAGAGGAAGCTGTAGGGTGTGCGATGTGCCTAGAGCCCGGCGAACGTCTTCCCTACGTAAAACCGGGGGAAACAAAGGCCGGTGCCGGAGACGCGTCTCGGCTCAGCTCTTGTTCATGGAGCTAGTATCTTTACCCCGGTGTGCGTGCAGGCCGAAAGCCAAAAACCTCACACGAGGGAAACGCACTGTAGAGAATCGGGCTTCGGCCAGACTAGGCCTTCCTGAGGGTGGAAGCCTTCTGCTGTGTGCATGCGTATGAGCTCGGCCACGGAGTAGAAAACCATTTTCTGAGGGAGACTGAGGCCGCAGTAGAAGGGAGAACAAAGCTCCCCACTTGTTTCCTGCTACTGGCCCTGCGTCCAACCCCTTGTGCATGCATGTCTCACTGCTCCCATACCAACGTAAGAAATGTAGGGTAGGGGACCGTGTTGTAGAGAGTCTCACTGTTACGGAGGGTGGAAACACTGGGCGTGTGTGTACGTGAGAGCCTGGGAGACGAGTCCCCTAAGTTACTGAGCGAGAGAAAAGGATTAGTTGCAGCAGCACCTCTCCCACCAGCTCTCAGTGGCAGAATGCTAGCACTCCTCAGGCATGTGTGCGTGCAGGCCTAAGTATCAGGCCCCTCCCTGGAAGGCACAAAACTGCGGTGAAAGCGCGCTTCAGCTCCGGCCTGTCCCCGGCGTGGAGGACGCTGTAAGGTTTCCTCTGTACTTGAGAGCCCGGCGAACGGCTTCCCTATGTAAAACCGAGAGGGAAAGAAAGGCCGGTGCCTGAGACGCCTCTCGGCTCAGCTCTTGTTCCTGGGGCTAGTACCGTTGCCCCGGTGTGCTTGAAGGACAAAAGCCAACCACCTAACTCGAGGGAATCACACTATAGAGAATCCGGGCTTCGGCTGGACTAGGCCTTCCTGAGGGTGGAAAGCTTCTGCTGAGAGCATGCATGCGAGCACTGCCAGCGAGTCCAAAACCATTTTCCCAGGGAGACTGAGGCCGCGGCAGAAGGGAGAACACAACTGCCCATTTGTTTCCTGAAGCCAGCCCAGCAGCCGACCCCTAGGGCATGCAAGTCTCACGCTCGCTTACCAACGCAATGAAACCGTACTGTAGGGGAACCGTGTATACAGAGCCTCACTGTTGCGCGCAGTGGGAACTCTTGGAGTGCCTGTACGTAAGAGCCTGGCTGAAGAGTCCCTTCAGTTCCTGGGCGAGAGAAACGGATTCGTGCAGCCGCACCTCTCCCACCAGCTCTCAGTATCAGAATGGTAGCACTCCTCCGGCCTGTGTGCGTGCAGGCCTAAGTTGCAGGCCCCTCCCTGGAAGGCAGTACACTGTGGAGAAACCGCGCTTTAGCTGCGGCCGTTCCCTAGCGGAGAGGAAGCTGTAGGGTGTGCGATGTGCCTAGAGCCCGGCGAACGTCTTCCCTACGTAAAACCGGGGGAAACAAAGGCCGGTGCCGGAGACGCGTCTCGGCTCAGCTCTTGTTCCTGGAACTAGCACCTTTACCACGGTGTGCGTGCAGTCCAAAAGCCAAAAACCTCATTGGAGGGAAGCGCACTGTAGAGAAACCGGGCTTCGGCCAGACTAGGCCTTCCTGAGGGTGGCAGCCTTTTGCTGTGATTATACCTGCTTGCACTGCCAGCGCGTCCAAAACCATTTTCTGAGGGAGACTGAGGCCACGGCAGAAGGGAGAACACAACTCCCCACTTCTTTCCTGAAGGCGGTCCTGCGACCGTCCCCTTGAGCATGCATGTCTTTTTTTTTAATTTTTTATTGTTATGTTAATCACCATATATTACATCATTAGTTTTTGGTGCAGTGTTCCATGATTCATTGTTTGTTCATAACACCCAGTGCTCCATGCAGAACGTGCCCTCCTCAATACCCATCACCAGGCTCACCCCTCCTCCTACCCCCCTCCCCTCTAGAACCCTCAGTTTGTTTCTCAGAGTCCATCATCTCTCATGGTTCGTCTCCCCCTCTGACATACTCCCCTTTTCTTCCTCTCCTGTTATCTTCTTCTTTTTCTTTTTTCTTAAAATATGTTGCGTTATTTGTTTCAGAAGTACAGAACTGTGATTCAACAGTCTGGCACAATTCACAGCGCTCACCGTAGCACATACCCTCCCCAATGTCTATCACCCAGCCACCCCATCCCTCCCACCCCCAACCACTCCAGTAACACTCAGTTTCTTTCCCGAGATGAAGAATTCCTCATATCAGTGAGGTCATATGATACATGTCTTTCTCTGATTGACTTATTTCACTCAGCATAACACCCTCCAGTTCCATCCACGTCGTTGCAAATGGCAAGATCTCATTCCTTTTGATGGCTGCATAATATTCCATTGTGTATATACACCACATCTTCTTTATCCATTCATCTGTCGATGGGCATCTTGGCTCTTTCCACCGTTTGGCTATGGTGGACATTGCTGCTATAAACATTGGGGTACACGTACCCCTTCGGGTCCCTACATTTGTATCTTTGTGGTAAATACCCAGTAGTGCAACTGCTGGATCGAACGGTAGCTCTAATTTCAACTGTTTGAGGAAACTCCATACTGTTTTCCAGAGGGGTTGCACTAGCTTGCATTCCCACCAACAGTGTAGGAGGGTTCCCCTTTCTCCACATCCCCGCCAACATCTGTCGTTCCCTGACTTGTTAATTTCAGCCATTCTGACGGGTGTGAGGTGGTATCTCATGGAGGTTTTGATTTGGATTTCCCTGATGCCGAGCGATGTGGAGCACTTTTTCATGTGCCTGTTGGCCATTTGGATGTCTTCTTTGGAGACATGTCTGTTCATGTCTTCTGCCCATTTCTTGATTGGATTATTTCTTCTTTGGGTGTTGAGTTTGATCAGTTCTTTATAGATTTTGGATAATAGCCCTTTATCTGATAGGTCAGTTGCAAATATTTTCTCCCATTCTGTCGGTTGTCTTTTGGTTTTGTGGACTGTTTCTTTTGCTGTGCAAAAGCTTTTTATCTTGATGAAATCCCAAGAGTTCATTTTTGCCCTGGCTTCCCGTGCCTTTGGCGATGTTTCTAGGAAGAAGTTGCTGCGGCTAAGGTCGAAAAGGTTGCTACCTGTGTTCTCCTTTAGGATTTTGATGGACTCCTGTGTCACGTTTAGGTCTTTCAACCGTTTGGAGTCTATTTTTGTGTGTGGTGTAAGGAAATGGTCCAGTTTCATTCTTCTGCATGTGGCTGTCCAATTTTCCCAACACCATTTGTTGAAGAGACTGTCTTTTGGCCATTGGACATTCTTTCCTGCTTTGTCAAAGATAAGTTGACCATAGAGTTGAGGGTCCATTTCTGGGCTCTCGATTCTGTTCCATTGATCTATGTGTCTGTTTTTGTGCCAGTACCATACTGTCTTGAAGATGACAGCTTTGTCATAGAGCTGGAAGTCCGGAATTGTGATGCCGCCAGCTTTGCTTTTCTTTTTCAGGAGTCCTCTGGCTATTCTGGGTCTCTTCTGGTTCCATACAAATTTGAGGATTATTTCTTCCATTTCTTTGAGAAAAGTGGATGGTATTTTGATGGGGATTGCATTGAATGTGTAGATTACTCTAGGTAGCATTGACATCTTCACAATGTTGATTCTCCCAATCCATGAGCACGGAACGTTGTTCCATTTCTTTGTGTCTTCTTCCATTTCTTTCATGAGTATTTTATAGTTTTCTGAGTACAGATCCTTTGCCTCTTTGGTTAGATTTCTTCCTAGGGATCTAATGGTTTTGGGTGCAATTGTAAATGGGATCGACTCCTTGATTTGTCTCTCTTCTGTCTTGTTGTTGCTGTAGAGGAATGCCACCGATTTCTGTGCACTGATTTTGTATCCTGCTACTTTACTGAATTCCTGTATGAGTTCTAGCAGTTTTGGGGTGGAGTCTTTTGGGTTTTCCACATACAGTATCTTATCATCTGCAAAGAGTGAGAGGTTTGACTTCCTCTTTGCCGTTTTGGATGCCTTTGATTTCTTTTTGTTGTCTGATTGCTGTGGCTAGGACTTCTAATACTACGTTGAATAGCACTGGTGAGAGTGGACATCCCTGCCGCGTTCCTGACTTTATGGGAAAAGCTCTCGGCCTTTCCCCATTGAGAATGATATTCGCTGTCGGTTTTTCATAGATGGCTTTTATGATATTGAGGTATGTACCCTCTATCCCTATACTGTGAAGAGTTTTGATCAAGAAACGATGTTGTACTTTGTCAAATGCTTTTTCTGCATCTATTGAGAGGATCATATGATTCTTGCTCTTTCTTTTGTTAATGTATTGTATCACGTTGATTGATTTGCGGATGTTGAACCAGCCTTGCAGCCCAGGAATAAATCCCACTTGGTCCTGGTGAATAATCCTTTTAATGTACTGTTGGAACCCATTGGCTAGTTTTTTTTGTGTGTGTGTGAGAATTTTTGCTTCCATGTTCATCAAGGATATTGGTCTGTAATTCTCTTTTTTGATGGGGTCTTTGTCTGGTTTTGGGATCAAGGTAATGCTGGCCTCATAAAATGAGTTTGGAAGTTTCCCTTCCATTTCTATTTTTTGGAACAGTTTCAGGAGAATAGGTAGTAATTCTTCTTGAAATGGCTGATAGAATTCCCCTGGGAAGCCATCTGGCCCTGGGCTTTTGTTTCTTGGGAGATTTTTGATGACTGTTTCAATTTCCTTAGTGGTTATAGGTCTGTTCAGGTTTTCTATTTCTTCCTGGTTCAATTTTGGTAGTTGATACATCTCTAGGAATGCACCCATTTCTTCCAGGTTATCTAATTTGCTGGCATAGAGTTGCTCATAATATGTTCTTATCATTGTTTGTATTTCTTTGGTGTTGGTTGTGATCTCTCCTCTTTCCTTCATGATTTTGTTGATTTGGGTCATTTCTCTTTTCTTCTTGATAAGTCTGGCCAGGGGTTTATCAATCTTGTTCATTCTTTCCAAGAACCAGCTCCTAGTTTCGTGGATCTGTTCTACTGTTCTTTTGGTTTCTAGTTCATTGATTTGTGCTCTGATCTTTATCATTTCTCTTCTCCTGCTGGGTTTAGGCTTCATTTGCTGTTCTTTTCCAGCTCCTTTAGGTGTAGGGTTAGTTTGTGTATTTGAGACCTTTCTTGTTTCTTGAGAAAGGCTTGTATTGCTATATACTTTCCTCTCAGGACTGCCTTTGTTGTATCCCAAAGATTTTGAACCGTTGTGTTTTCATTTTCATTGGTTTCCATGAAATTTTTTAATTCTTCTTTAATTTCCTGGTTGACCCATTCATTCTTTAGTAGGATGCTCTTTAGCCTCCATGTATTTGAGTTCTTTCCGACTTTCCTCTTGTGGTTGAGTTCTAGTTTCAAAGCATTGTGGTCTGAAAATATGCAGGGAATGATCCCAATCTTTTGGTACCGATTGAGACCTGATTTGTGACCTGGGATGTGATCAGTTCTGGAGAATGTTCCATGGGCACTAGAGAAGAATGTGTATTCCTTTGCTTGGGGATGGAATGTTCTGAATATGTCTGTGAAGTCCATTTGGTCCAGTGTGTCATTTAAAGTCTTTATTTCCTTGTTGATCTTTTGCTTAGATGATCTGTCCATTTCAGTCAGGGGGGTGTTAAAGTCCCCCACTATTATTGTATTGTTGTCAATGTGTTTCTTTGCTTTTGTTATTAATTGCCTTATATAATTGGCTGCTCCCATGTTCGGGGCATAGATCTTTACAATTGTTAGATCTTCTTGTTGGATAGACCCTTTAAGTAGGATATAGTGTCCTTCCTCATCGCTTATTACAGTCTTTGTTTTAAAATCTAGTTTGTCTGATAGAAGGATTGCCACCCCAGCTTTCTTTTGGTGTCCATTAGCATGGTAAATGGTTTTCCACCCCCTCACTTTCAATCTGGGGGTGTCTTTGGGTCTAAAATGAGTCTCTTGCAGACAGCATATTGATGGGTCTTGTTTTTTAATCCAATCTGATAGCCTGTGTCTTTTGATTGGGGCATTTACGCCATTTGCATTCAGGGTAACTATTGAAAAGTATGAATTTAGTGCCATTGTATTACCTGTAAGGTGACTGTTAACTCTCTCTTGTCTGTGTTCGTTTCTGCTCTTTGCTGCTTTTAGGTTCTCTCTTTGCTTAGAGGACCCCTCTCAATATTTCTTGGAGGGGTGGTTTTGTGTTTGCAAATTCCTTTAGTTTTTGTTTGTTCTGGAAGCTTTTTATCTCTCCTTCTATTTTCAATGATAGCCTAGCTGGATATAGTATTCTTGGCTGCATATTTTTCTCGTTTAGTGCTCTGAAGATATCTTGCCAGTCCTTTCTGGCCTGCCAGGTCTCTGTGGATAGGTCTGTTGCCAATCTAATGTTTCTACCATTGTAGGTTACATATCTCTTCTCCGGAGCTGCTTTCAGGATTTTCTCTTTGTCTCTGAGACTCGTAAGTTTTACTATTAGATGTCGGGTGTTGACCTATTATTATTGATTTTGAGAGGGGTTCTCTGTGCCTCCTGGATTTTAATGCCTGTTTCCTTCCTCACATTAGGGAAGTTCTCTGTTATAATTTGCTCCAATATACCTTCTGCCCCTCTCTCTCTCTCTTCTTCTTCTGGGATCCCAATTATTCTAATGTTGTTTCGTCTTATCGTATCACTTATCTCTCGAATTCTGCCCTCGTGATCCTGTAGTTGTTTCTCTCTCTTTTTCTCAGCCTCTTTATTTTCCATCATTTGGTCTTCTATATCGCTGATTCTCTCTTCTGCCTCATTTATCCTAGCATTTAGTGCCCCCATTTTTGATTGCACCTCATCAATAGCCTTTTTGATTTCGATTTGGTTAGATTTTAGTTCTTTTATTTCTCCAGAAAGGGTTTCTCTAATAACTTCCACGCTTTTTTCAAGCCCAGCTAGTATCTTTAAAGTCATGATTCTGAACTCTAGGTCCGACATCGTACTAATGTCCGTATTGAGTAGGTCCCTGGCTGACGGTACTACCTCTTGTTCTTTTTGCTGAGGTGATTTCTTTCGTCTTGTCATTTTCTCCAGAGGAGAATAGATGAATGAGAGAACAAAATCCTAACAGGTTTACAACGTCCCCAGCAAATATACTGTATACAAATCAGAAAAGACCTGAAACCAGGGGAAAAGAAAGGGAAAGAAAGAAAAACGAAAGAGAAAAAGAAAAAAAAGGATAAAAACAAAAACAAAACAATACAAAAAAGGCAGAATATGATCAAATATGATCAGGCTAGTGCATAGATCAGTGCCGCACACTAGATTTTGGGCGTATTTTGGTCTGTTAGAAAAAGGTGCCTCCTAAAATTTTAAAGGAAGAAAGACATATATGTACAAAATAATGGTTGATACAATGAAGGGATGGAAGATGACTGTAAAGATGAAAATTATAAAAGATTTTATAAAAGGACTTGGTAAGATAAGTTGTTTGAAAAAAGAAAGAAGATTTAAGAAAAAAAAAAGGAAAAAGGGAGAGAATGTGATCAGGCAGGAGACTAGAACAAAGCCATACACTAGTGATTTAGGGTATATTTTGATCTGTTAGAAGAAACTGTACCTCAAAATTTTAAAGAGAGAACATCTTATATATATATATATATATGCCAAAAATAAGGGTAACTACTATGAAGGGATAAAATATGACTCTAAAAATGAAAAATAAAAAATGTTTGTTTTTTTTTTTAAAAAAGGGATTTATAAGATGTTGGTTGAAAAAGGGAAAAAGAAAAAAAAACAGTCAACAAAAATTAACTTTGATGAAATAATGAATCATGGTTAAAAAAAAAAAAAAGCCATGAATCTATGTGCAGTGTTCCCCTAGCGCTGGAGTTCTCCTATTCTCCTTGATCGATCAACTTGGTCTTGCCTTGCTGGCTGTTTGTGCTGATCTTCTGGGGGAGGGGCCTGTTGCTGTGGTTTCCAAATGTCTTTGCCGGAGGCGGAATTGCCCCGCCCTTGTCAGTCCGGGCTAAGGAAGCTGCTCCGCTTTGCTCTCAGGAGCTTTTGTTCCCTGCAAGCTCTCGGTACAGCCTTGGAGGACCAGGGCAGAAATGGTGGCCTCCCAATCTCCCCTCGGAGGAGCTGAGAACCTGGGGCCCCGCTCCTCAGTGTGCCCCCAGAGAAAAGCAGTCACTTCCGTGTCCCCGTTCTCCGGCCGCACTCCGTGCTCACCCGGCCTGTGACCGAGCGTTGCTATCTATGGCACCCGACCCCGCACGGAGTCTCCAAACCCAGCAGATCCCTGCAGTGCGCTCCCGCACCGCTCCTCCCCGGGAAGGAAGGGGAGTCTCCCCGGATCTGCTGCTTGTTGGGTCCCTGCTGGGGGAGCCGTGCTCCGACTGGGCCGCAGATCACAGTTTATGGCAACCCCGAGCTGAGAGCCCACGACTCTGCTCCGTCTCTGCAGCCGGCTTCCCCGCGAGCATGCAAGTCTTACTGCTCGCTTAGCAAGGAAAGAAACAGTAGTGTAGGGGAACCGTGTGTACATAGCCTCACTGTTGCGAGGAGTGGGAACACTTGTTGTGCCTGTGCGTAAGAGCCTGACTGACAATTCCCTTAAGTTACTGGGCGAGAGAAACGGATTCATGCAGCTGCACCTCTCCCACCAGCTCTCAGTATCAGAATGGTAGCACTCCTCCGGCCTGTGTGCCTGCAGGCCTAAGTTTCAGGCCCCTCCCTGGAATACACTACACTGGAGAAACCGCGCTTTAGCTCCCGCCAGTCCCTAGCGGAGAGGAAGCTGTATGGTGTGCGCTGTGCTTGAGAGCCCGGCGAACGTCTTCCCTACGTAAAACCGGGGGAAAGAAATGCCGTTGCCGGAGACGCCTCTCGGCTCACCTCTTTTCCTGGAGCTAGTACCTTTACCCCGGTGCGCGTGCAGGCCCAAAGCCAAAAACCTCACTCGAGGGAACCGCACTGTAGAGAATCCGGGCTTCGGCCAGACTAGGCCTTCCTGAGGGTGGAAGACTTTTGCTATGAGCATGCGTGCGAGCACTGCCAGCGAGTCCAAAACCATTTTCTGAGGGAGACTGAGGCCGCGGCAGAAGGGAGAACAAAACTCCCCACTTGTTTCCTGAAGGCAGCCCAGCAGCCGCCCCCTTGGACATGCAAGTCTCACTGCTCACGTACCAAAGCAAAGAAACAGTACTGTAGGGGAACCTTGTTGTAGGTAGACTCCCTGTTGCGCGAGTGGGAACACTTGGAGTGCCTGTGCGTAAGAGCCTGGCCGAATAGTCCCTTAAGTTCCTGGGCGAGAGAAACGGATTCGTGCAGCCGCAACTCTCCCACCAGCTCTCAGTATCAGAATGGTAGCACTCCTCCGCCCTGTGTGCGTGCAGGCCTAAGAGGCAGGCCCCTCCTTGGAAGGCACAGCACTGTGGAGAACCCGCGTTAGTTCCCGCCAGTCCCTAGCGGAGAGGACGCTGTATGGTGTGCGCTGTGCTTCAGAGCCCGGCGAACGGCTTCCCTATGTAAAAGCGAGGGAAAGAAAGGCCTGTGCCGGAGACACCTCTCGGCTGAGCTCTTGTTCCTGGGGCTAGTATCGTGCTCCGTTGTGCGAGCAGACCAAAAGCCAACCACCTAAATCCAGGGAACTGCACTGTGTGGAATCCAGGCTTCGGGCAGACTAGGCCTTCCTGAGGGTGGAAACCTTTTGCAGTGTGAATGCGGGCGAGCACTGCCAGCGAGTCCAAAACCATTTTGCGAAGGAGACTGAGGCCGCGGCAGAAGTGAGAACTCAACTCCCCACTTGTTTCCTGAAGCCAGCCAGGCGGCCGCCCCCTTGAGCATGCATGTCTCACTGCTTGTGGACCAACGCAAAGAAACAGTAGGGTAGGTGACCGTGTTGTACAGAGCCTCACTGTTCCGGAGAGGGGAAACACTTGGAGTGTGTGTGCATGAGACCCTGGGAGACGAGTCCCATACGTTACTGGGCGAGAGAAACGAACTCGTGCAGCCGCACCTCTCCCACCAGCTCTCAGTGGCAGAATGCAAGCACTCCTCAGGCATGTGTGCGAGCAGGCCTAAGTAGCAGGCCCCTCCCTGGAAGGCACAACACTGTGGTGAAAGCGCACGGTAGCTCCCGCCAGGCACCGGCGGGGAGGACGCTGTATGGTGTGCGCTGTGCCTGAGAGCCCGGCGAGCATCTTCCCTATGTAAAACCGGGGGAAAGAAAGGCCAGTGCCGGAGAGGCCTCTCGGCTGAGCTCTTTTCCTGGAGCTAGTACCTTTATCCCGGTGGGCGTGCAGGCCAAAAGCCAAAAACCTCACTCGAGGAAACCGCATTGTAGAGAATCCGGGCTTCGGCCAGACTAGGCCTTCCTCTGGTTGGAAGCCTTTTGCTGTGTGCATGCTTATGAGCTCCGCCCCGGAGTCCAAAACCATTTTCGGAGGGAGACTGAGGCCGCGGCAGAAGGGAGAACACAACTCCCCACTTGTTTCCTGAAGCCAGCCCAGCGGCCGCCCGCTTGGGCATGCAAGTCTCACTGCTCGCGTACCAAGGAAAGAAACAGTAGTGTAGGGGAACCGTGTGTACATAGCCTCACTGTTGCGGGGAGTGGGAACACTTGGAGTGCCTGTGCGTAAGAGCCTGACTGACAATTCCCTTAAGTTACTGTGCAAGGGAAATGGATTCGTGCAGCCGCCCCTCTCCCACCAGCTCTCAGTAGCAGAATGGTAGCACTCCTCCGGCATGTGTGTGTGCAGGCCTAAGTTGCAGGCCCCTCTCTGGAATGCACTACACTGGAGAAACCGCGCTATAGCTCCCGCAAGTCCGTAGCGGAGAGGAAGCTGTATGGTGTGCGCTGTGCTTGAGAGCCCGGCGAACGTCTTCCCTACGTAAAACCGGGAGAAAGAAAGGCCGTTGGCGGAGAAGTCTCTCGGCTAAGCTCTTGTTCCTGGAGCTAGTACCTTTACCCCGGTGTGCGTGCAGGCCAAAACCCAAAAACCTCACTGGAGGGAACCGCACTGTAGAGAATCCGGACTTCGGGCAGACTAGGCCTTCCTGAGGGTGGAAGCCTTCTGCTGTGTGCATGCGTATGAGCTCCACCAGGGAATCTAAAACCATTTCCTGAGGGAGACTGAGGCCGCAGAAGAAGGGAGAACAAAACACCCCACTTGTTTCCTGCTACTGGCCCTGCGTCTAACCCCTTGTGCATGCATGTCTCACTGCTCCCAAACCAACGTAAGAAATGCAGGGTAGGGGACCGTGTTGTAGAGAGTCTCACTGTTACGGAAGGTGGAAACACTGGGAGTGTGTGTACGTGAGAGCCTGGGAGACGAGTCCCCTAAGTTACTGGGCGAGAGAAAAGGATTAGTTGCAGCGGCACCTCTCCAACCAGCTCTCAGTGGCAGAATGCTAGCACTCCTCAGGCATGTGTTCGTGCAGGACTAAGTATCAGGGCCCTCCCTGGAAGGCACAAAACTGTGGTGAAAGCGCGCTTCAGCTCCGGCCGGTCCCCGGCGGGGAGGACGCGGTAAGGTTTCCTCTGTACTTGAGAGCCCGGCGAACGGCATCCCTATGTAAAACCGAGGGAAAGAAAGGCCGGTGCCTGAGACGCCTCTCGGCTCAGCTCTTGTTCCTGGGGCTAGTACCGTTGCCCCGGTGTGCTTGAAGGACAAAAGCCAACCACCTAACTCGAGGGAATCACACTATAGAGAATCCGGGCTTCGGCTGGACTAGGCCTTCCTGAGGGTGGAAAGCTTCTGCTGAGAGCATGCATGCGAGCACTGCCAGCGAGTCCAAAACCATTTTCCCAGGGAGACTGAGGCCGCGGCAGAAGGGAGAACACAACTGCCCATTTGTTTCCTGAAGCCAGCCCAGCAGCCGACCCCTAGGGCATGCAAGTCTCACGCTCGCTTACCAACGCAATGAAACCGTACTGTAGGGGAACCGTGTATACAGAGCCTCACTGTTGCGCGCAGTGGGAACTCTTGGAGTGCCTGTACGTAAGAGCCTGGCTGAAGAGTCCCTTCAGTTCCTGGGCGAGAGAAACGGATTCGTGCAGCCGCACCTCTCCCACCAGCTCTCAGTATCAGAATGGTAGCACTCCTCCGGCCTGTGTGCGTGCAGGCCTAAGTTGCAGGCCCCTCCCTGGAAGGCAGTACACTGTGGAGAAACCGCGCTTTAGCTGCCGCCGTTCCCTAGCGGAGAGGAAGCTGTAGGGTGTGCGATGTGCCTAGAGCCCGGCGAACGTCTTCCCTACGTAAAACCGGGGGAAACAAAGGCCGGTGCCGGAGACGCGTCTCGGCTCAGCTCTTGTTCATGGAGCTAGTATCTTTACCCCGGTGTGCGTGCAGGCCGAAAGCCAAAAACCTCACACGAGGGAAACGCACTGTAGAGAATCGGGCTTCGGCCAGACTAGGCCTTCCTGAGGGTGGAAGCCTTCTGCTGTGTGCATGCGTATCAGCTCGGCCACGGAGTACAAAACCATTTTCTGAGGGAGACTGAGGCCGCAGTAGAAGGGAGAACAAAGCTCCCCACTTGTTTCCTGCTACTGGCCCTGCGTCCAACCCCTTGTGCATGCATGTCTCACTGCTCCCATACCAACGTAAGAAAAGTAGGGTAGGGGACCGTGTTGTAGAGAGTCTCACTGTTACGGAGGGTGGAAACACTGGGCGTGTGTGTACGTGAGAGCCTGGGAGACGAGTCCCCTAAGTTACTGAGCGAGAGAAAAGGATTAGTTGCAGCAGCACCTCTCCCACCAGCTCTCAGTGGCAGAATGCTAGCACTCCTCAGGCATGTGTGCGTGCAGGCCTAAGTATCAGGCCCCTCCCTGGAAGGCACAAAACTGCGGTGAAAGCGCGCTTCAGCTCCGGCCTGTCCCCGGCGTGGAGGACGCTGTAAGGTTTCCTCTGTACTTGAGAGCCCGGCGAACGGCTTCCCTATGTAAAACCGAGAGGGAAAGAAAGGCCGGTGCCTGAGACGCCTCTCGGCTCAGCTCTTGTTCCTGGGGCTAGTACCGTTGCCCCGGTGTGCTTGAAGGACAAAAGCCAACCACCTAACTCGAGGGAATCACACTATAGAGAATCCGGGCTTCGGCTGGACTAGGCCTTCCTGAGGGTGGAAAGCTTCTGCTGAGAGCATGCATGCGAGCACTGCCAGCGAGTCCAAAACCATTTTCCCAGGGAGACTGAGGCCGCGGCAGAAGGGAGAACACAACTGCCCATTTGTTTCCTGAAGCCAGCCCAGCAGCCGACCCCTAGGGCATGCAAGTCTCACGCTCGCTTACCAACGCAATGAAACCGTACTGTAGGGGAACCTTGTATACAGAGCCTCACTGTTGCGCGCAGTGGGAACTCTTGGAGTGCCTGTACGTAAGAGCCTGGCTGAAGAGTCCCTTCAGTTCCTGGGCGAGAGAAACGGATTCGTGCAGCCGCACCTCTCCCACCAGCTCTCAGTATCAGAATGGTAGCACTCCTCCGGCCTGTGTGCGTGCAGGCCTAAGTTGCAGGCCCCTCCCTGGAAGGCAGTACACTGTGGAGAAACCGCGCTTTAGCTGCCGCCGTTCCCTAGCGGAGAGGAAGCTGTAGGGTGTGCGATGTGCCTAGAGCCCGGCGAATGTCTTCCCTAGGTAAAACCGGGGGAAACAAGGGCCGGTGCCGGAGACGCGTCTCGGCTCAGCTCTTGTTCATGGAGCTAGTATCTTTACCCCGGTGTGCGTGCAGGCCGAAAGCCAAAAACCTCACACGAGGGAACCGCACTGTAGAGAATCCAGGCTTCGGCCAGACTAGGCCTTCCTGAGGGTGGAAGCCTTCTGCTGTGTGCATGCGTATGAGCTCCGCCACGGAGTACAAAACCATTTTCTGAGGGAGACTGAGGCCGCGGCAGAAGTGAGAACAAAGCTCCCCACTTGTTTCCTGCTAGTGGCCCTGCGTCCAACCCCTTGTGCATGCATGTCTCACTGCTCCCATACCAACGTAAGAAAAGTAGGGTAGGGGACCGTGTTGTAGAGAGTCTCACTGTTACGGAGGGTGGAAACACTTGGAGTGTGTGTACGTGAGAGCCTGGGAGACGAGTCCCCTAAGTTACTGGGGGAGAGAAAAGGATTAGTTGCAGCGGCACCTCTCCAAACAGCTCTCAGTATTAGAATGATAGCATTCCTCCGGCATGTGTGCGAGCAGGCCTAAGAGGCAGGCCCCTCCTTGGAAGGCACAGCACTGTGGAGAACCCGCGTTAGCTCCCGCCGATCCCTAGCGGAGAGGACGCTGTATGGTGTGCGCTGTGCTTCAGAGCCCGGCGAACGGCTTCCCTATGTAAAAGCGAGGGAAAGAAAGGCCTGTGCCGGAGACACCTCTCGGCTGAGCTCTTGTTCCTGGGCTACTATCGTGCTCCATTGTGCGAGCAGACCAATAGCCAACCACCTAAATCCAGGGAACTGCACTGTGTGGAATCCAGGCTTCGGCCAGACTAGGCCTTCCTGAGGGTGGAAACCTCTTGCAGTGTGAATGCGGGCGAGCACTGCCAGCGAGTCCAAAACCATTTTGTGAGGAAGACTGAGGCCTCGGCAGAAGTGAGAACTCAACTCCCCACTTTTTTCCTGAAGCCAGCCAGACGGCCGCCCCCTTGAGCATGCATGTCTCACTGCTTGCCGACCAAGGCAAAGAGACAGTGGGGTAGGGGACCGTGTTGTAGAGAGCCTGACTGTTAGGGAGGGTGGAAACACTTGGAGTGTGTGTACGTGAGAGCCTAGGAGACGAGTCCCCTAAGTTACTGGGCGAGAGAAAAGGATTAGTTGCAGCGGCACCTCTCCCACCAGCTCTCAGTATCAGAATGGTAGCACTCCTCCGGCATGTGTGTGTGCAGACCTAACTGGCAGGCCCCTCCTTGGAAGGCACAACACTGTGGAGAAACCGCGCTTTAGCTCCTGCCGGTCCCTAGCGGAGAGGACGCTATATGGTGTGCGCTGTGCTTGAGAGCCCGGCGATCGGCTTCCCTATGTATAAGCGAGGGAAAGAAAGGCCGGTGCCCGAGACGCCTCTCGGCTCAGCTCTTGTTCCTGGAGCTAGTACCGTTACCCTGGTGTGCTTGCAGGCCGAGGGCCAACCTCCCAATTCGAGGGAACCACACTGTAGAAATTCCTTACTTCGGCCAGACTAGGCCTTCCTGAGGGAGGTAACCCTTTGCAGTGTGAATGCGGGCGAGCACTGCCAGCGAGTCCAAAACCGTTTTACGAGGGAGACTGAGGCCGCGACCGAAGTGAGAACTCAACTCCCCATTTGTTTCCTGAAGCCAGCCCGGCAGCCGCCCCCTTGAGCATGCAAGTCTCACTGTTCGCGTCCCAACGCAAGGAAACAGTAGGCTGGGGGACCGTGTTGTAGAGAGCCTCACTGTTCCGGAGAGTGGAAACACTTCGAGTGCGTGTGCGTGAGAGCCTGGGAGACGAGTGTCCTACGTTACTGGGCGAGAGAAACGAACTCGTGCAGCCGCACCTCTCCCACCAGCTCTCAGTGGCAGAATGCTAGCACTCCTCAGGCATGCGTTCGTGCAGGCCTAAGTATCAGGGCCCTCCCTGGAAGGCACAAAACTGTGGTGAAAGCGCGCTTCAGCTCCGGCCGGTCCCCGGCGGGGAGGACGCGGTAAGGTTTCCTCTGTACTTGAGAGCCCGGCGAACGGCATCCCTATGTAAAACCGAGGGAAAGAAAGGCCGGTGCCTGAGACGCCTCTCGGCTCAGCTCTTGTTCCTGGGGCTAGTACCGTTGCCCCGGTGTGCTTGAAGGACAAAAGCCAACCACCTAACTCGAGGGAATCACACTATAGAGAATCCGGGCTTCGGCTGGACTAGGCCTTCCTGAGGGTGGAAAGCTTCTGCTGAGAGCATGCATGCGAGCACTGCCAGCGAGTCCAAAACCATTTTCCCAGGGAGACTGAGGCCGCGGCAGAAGGGAGAACACAACTGCCCATTTGTTTCCTGAAGCCAGCCCAGCAGCCGACCCCTAGGGCATGCAAGTCTCACGCTCGCTTACCAACGCAATGAAACAGTACTGTAGGGGAACCTTGTATACAGAGCCTCACTGTTGCGCGCAGTGGGAACTCTTGGAGTGCCTGTACGTAAGAGCCTGGCTGAAGAGTCCCTTCAGTTCCTGGGCGAGAGAAACGGATTCGTGCAGCCGCACCTCTCCCACCAGCTCTCAGTATCAGAATGGTAGCACTCCTCCGGCCTGTGTGCGTGCAGGCCTAAGTTGCAGGCCCCTCCCTGGAAGGCAGTACACTGTGGAGAAACCGCGCTTTAGCTGCCGCCGTTCCCTAGCGGAGAGGAAGCTGTAGGGTGTGCGATGTGCCTAGAGCCCGGCGAACGTCTTCCCTACTTAAAACCGGGGGAAACAAAGGCCGGTGCCGGAGACGCGTCTCGGCTCAGCTCTTGTTCCTGGAACTAGCACCTTTACCACGGTGTGCGTGCAGTCCAAAAGCCAAAAACCTCATTGGAGGGAAGCGCACTGTAGAGAAACCGGGCTTCGGGCAGAGTAGGCCTTCCTGAGGGTGGCAGCCTTTTGCTGTGATTATACCTGCTTGCACTGCCAGCGCGTCCAAAACCATTTTCTGAGGGAGACTGAGGCCACGGCAGAAGGGAGAACACAACTCCCCACTTCTTTCCTGAAGGCGGTCCTGCGACCGTCCCCTTGAGCATGCATGTCTTTTTTTTTAATTTTTTATTGTTATGTTAATCACCATATATTACATCATTAGTTTTTGGTGCAGTGTTCCATGATTCATTGTTTGTTCATAACACCCAGTGCTCCATGCAGAACGTGCCCTCCTCAATACCCATCACCAGGCTCACCCCTCCTCCTACCCCCCTCCCCTCTAGAACCCTCAGTTTGTTTCTCAGAGTCCATCATCTCTCATGGTTCGTCTCCCCCTCTGACATACTCCCCTTTTCTTCCTCTCCTGTTATCTTCTTCTTTTTCTTTTTTCTTAAAATATGTTGCGTTATTTGTTTCAGAAGTACAGAACTGTGATTCAACAGTCTGGCACAATTCACAGCGCTCACCGTAGCACATACCCTCCCCAATGTCTATCACCCAGCCACCCCATCCCTCCCACCCCCAACCACTCCAGTAACACTCAGTTTCTTTCCCGAGATGAAGAATTCCTCATATCAGTGAGGTCATATGATACATGTCTTTCTCTGATTGACTTATTTCACTCAGCATAACACCCTCCAGTTCCATCCACGTCGTTGCAAATGGCAAGATCTCATTCCTTTTGATGGCTGCATAATATTCCATTGTGTATATACACCACATCTTCTTTATCCATTCATCTGTCGATGGGCATCTTGGCTCTTTCCACCGTTTGGCTATGGTGGACATTGCTGCTATAAACATTGGGGTACACGTACCCCTTCGGGTCCCTACATTTGTATCTTTGTGGTAAATACCCAGTAGTGCAACTGCTGGATCGAACGGTAGCTCTAATTTCAACTGTTTGAGGAACCTCCATACTGTTTTCCAGAGGGGTTGCACTAGCTTGCATTCCCACCAACAGTGTAGGAGGGTTCCCCTTTCTCCACATCCCCGCCAACATCTGTCGTTCCCTGACTTGTTAATTTCAGCCATTCTGACGGGTGTGAGGTGGTATCTCATGGAGGTTTTGATTTGGATTTCCCTGATGCCGAGCGATGTGGAGCACTTTTTCATGTGCCTGTTGGCCATTTGGATGTCTTCTTTGGAGACATGTCTGTTCATGTCTTCTGCCCATTTCTTGATTGGATTATTTCTTCTTTGGGTGTTGAGTTTGATCAGTTCTTTATAGATTTTGGATAATAGCCCTTTATCTGATAGGTCAGTTGCAAATATTTTCTCCCATTCTGTCGGTTGTCTTTTGGTTTTGTGAACTGTTTCTTTTGCTGTGCAAAAGCTTTTTATCTTGATGAAATCCCAAGAGTTCATTTTTGCCCTGGCTTCCCGTGCCTTTGGCGATGTTTCTAGGAAGAAGTTGCTGCGGCTAAGGTCGAAAAGGTTGCTACCTGTGTTCTCCTTTAGGATTTTGATGGACTCCTGTCTCACGTTTAGGTCTTTCAACCGTTTGGAGTCTATTTTTGTGTGTGGTGTAAGGAAATGGTCCAGTTTCATTCTTCTGCATGTGGCGGTCCAATTTTCCCAACACCATTTGTTGAAGAGACTGTCTTTTTGCCATTGGACATTCTTTCCTGCTTTGTCAAAGATAAGTTGACCATAGAGTTGAGGGTCCATTTCTGGGCTCTCGATTCTGTTCCATTGATCTATGTGTCTGTTTTTGTGCCAGTACCATACTGTGTTGATGATGACAGGTTTGTCATAGAGCTGAAAGTCCGGAATTGTGAAGCCGCCAGCTTTGCTTTTCTTTTTCATTAGTCCTCTGGCTATTCTGGGTCTCTTCTGGTTCCATACAAATTTGAGGATTATTTCTTCCATTTCTTTGAGAAAAGTGGATGGTATTTTGATGGGGATTGCATTGAATGTGTAGATTGCTCTAGGTAGCATTGACATCTTCAGAATGTTGATTCTCCCAATCCATGAGCACGGAACGTTGTTCCATTTCTTTGTGTCTTCTTCCATTTCTTTCATGAGTATTTTATAGTTTTCTGAGTACAGATCCTTTGCCTCTTTGGTTAGATTTCTTCCTAGGGATCTAATGGTTTTGGGTGCAATTGTAAATGGGATCGACTCCTTGATTTGTCTCTCTTCTGTCTTGTTGTTGGTGTAGAGGAATGCCACCGATTTCTGTGCACTGATTTTGTATCCTGCTACTTTACTGAATTCCTGTATGAGTTCTAGCAGTTTTGCGGTGGAGTCTTTTGGGTTTTCCACATACAGTATCTTATCATCTGCAAAGAGTGAGAGGTTTGACTTCCTCTTTGCCGTTTTGGATGCCTTTGATTTCTTTTTGTTGTCTGATTGCTGTGGCTAGGACTTCTAATACTACGTTGAATAGCAGTGGTGAGAGTGGACATCCCTGCCGCGTTCCTGACTTTATGGGAAAAGCTCTCGGCCTTTCCCCATTGAGAATGATATTCGCTGTCGGTTTTTCATAGATGGCTTTTATGATATTGAGGTATGTACCCTCTATCCCTATACTGTGAAGAGTTTTGATCAAGAAAGGATGTTGTACTTTGTCAAATGCTTTTTCTGCATCTATTGAGAGGATCATATGATTCTTGCTCTTTCTTCTGTTAATGTATTGTATCACGTTGATTGATTTGCGGATGGTGAACCAGCCTTGCAGCCCAGGAATAAATCCCACTTGGTCCTGGTGAATAATCCTTTTAATGTACTGTTGGAACCCATTGGCTAGTTTTTTTTTTTTTTGTGAGAATTTTTGCTTCCATGTTCATCAAGGATATTGGTCTGTAATTCTCTTTTTTGATGGGGTCTTTGTCTGGTTTTGGGATCAAGGTAATGCTGGCCTCATAAAATGAGTTTGGAAGTTTCCCTTCCATTTCTATTTTTTGGAACAGTTTCAGGAGAATAGGTATTAATTCTTCTTGAAATGGCTGATAGAATTCCCCTGGGAAGCCATCTGGCCCTGGGCTTTTGTTTCTTGGGAGATTTTTGATGACTGTTTCAATTTCCTTAGTGGTTATAGGTCTGTTCAGGTTTTCTATTTCTTCCTGGTTCAATTTTGGTAGTTGATACATCTCTAGGAATGCACCCATTTCTTCCAGGTTATCTAATTTGCTGGCATAGAGTTGCTCATAATATGTTCTTATCATTGTTTGTATTTCTTTGGTGTTGGTTGTGATCTCTCCTCTTTCCTTCATGATTTTGTTGATTTGGGTCATTTCTCTTTTCTTCTTGATAAGTCTGGCCAGGGGTTTATCAATCTTGTTCATTCTTTCCAAGAACCAGCTCCTAGTTTCGTGGATCTGTTCTACTGTTCTTTTGGTTTCTAGTTCATTGATTTCTGCTCTGATCTTTATGATTTCTCTTCTCCTGCTGGGTTTAGGCTTTATTTGCTGTTCTTTCTCCAGCTCCTTTAGGTGTAGGGTTAGGTTGTGTATTTGAGACCTTTCTTGTTTCTTGAGAAAGGCTTGTATTGCTATATACTTTCCTCTCAGGACTGCCTTTGTTGTATCCCAAAGATTTTGAACCGTTGTGTTTTCATTTTCATTGGTTTCCATGAAATTTTTTAATTCTTCTTTAATTTCCTGGTTGACCCATTCATTCTTTAGTAGGATGCTCTTTAGCCTCCATGTATTTGAGTTCTTTCCGACTTTCCTCTTGTGGTTGAGTTCTAGTTTCAAAGCATTGTGGTCTGAAAATATGCAGGGAATGATCCCAATCTTTTGGTACCGATTGAGACCTGATTTGTGACCTGGGATGTGATCAGTTCTGGAGAATGTTCCATGGGCACTAGAGAAGAATGTGTATTCCTTTGCTTGGGGATGGAATGTTCTGAATATGTCTGTGAAGTCCATTTGGTCCAGTGTGTCATTTAAAGTCTTTATTTCCTTGTTGATCTTTTGCTTAGATGATCTGTCCATTTCAGTCAGGGGGGTGTTAAAGTCCCCCACTATTATTGTATTGTTGTCAATGTGTTTCTTTGCTTTTGTTATTAATTGCCTTATATAATTGGCTGCTCCCATGTTCGGGGCATAGATCTTTACAATTGTTAGATCTTCTTGTTGGATAGACCCTTTAAGTAGGATATAGTGTCCTTCGTCATCTCTTATTACAGTCTTTGTTTTAAAATCTAGTTTGTCTGATAGAAGGATTGCCACCCCAGCTTTCTTTTGGTGTCCATTAGCATGGTAAATGGTTTTCCACCCCCTCACTTTTAATGTGGGGGTGTCTTTGGCTCTAAAATGAGTCTCTTGCAGACAGCATATTGATGGGTCTGGTTTTTTTTTTTAATTTTTTATTGTTATGTTAATCACCATATATTGCATCATTAGTTTTTGGTGCAGTGTTCCATGATTCATTGTTTGTTCATAACACCCAGTGCTCCATGCAGAACGTGCCCTCCTCAATACCCATCACCAGGCTCACCCCTCCTCCTACCCCCCTCCCCTCTAGAACCCTCAGTTTGTTTCTCAGAGTCCATCATCTCTCATGGTTCGTCTCCCCCTCTGACATACTCCCCTTTTCTTCCTCTCCTGTTATCTTCTTCTTTTCCTTTTTTCTTAAAATATGTTGCGTTATTTCTTTCAGAAGTACAGAACTGTGATTCAACAGTCTGGCACAATTCACAGCACTCACCGTAGCACATACCCTCCCCAATGTCTATCACCCAGCCACCCCATCCCTCCCACCCCCAACCACTCCAGTAACACTCAGTTTCTTTCCCGAGATTAAGAATTCCTCATATCAGTGAGGTCATATGATACATGTCTTTCTCTGATTGACTTATTTCACTCAGCATAACACCCTCCAGTTCCATCCACGTTGTTGCAAATGGCAAGATCTCATTCCTTTTGATGGCTGCATAATATTCCATTGTGTATATACACCACATCTTCTTTATCCATTCATCTGTCGATGGGCATCTTGGCTCTTTCCACCGTTTGGCTATGGTGGACATTGCTGCTATAAACATTGGGGTACACGTACCCCTTCGGGTCCCTACATTTGTATCTTTGTGGTAAATACCCAGTAGTGCAATTGCTGGATGGAACGGTAGCTCTAATTTCAACTGTTTGAGGAACCTCCATATTGTTTTCCAGAGGGGTTGCACTAGCTTGCATTCCCACCAACAGTGTAGGAGGGTTCCCCTTTCTCCACATCCCCGCCAACATCTGTCGTTCCCTGACTTGTTAATTTCAGCCATTCTGACGGGTGTGAGGTGGTATCTCATGGAGGTTTTGATTTGGATTTCCCTGATGCCGAGCGATGTGGAGCACTTTTTCATGTGCCTGTTGGCCATTTGGATGTCTTCTTTGGAGAAATGTCTGTTCATGTCTTCTGCCCATTTCTTGATTGGATTATTTCTTCTTTGGGTGTTGAGTTTGATCAGTTCTTTATAGATTTTGGATACTAGCCCTTTATCTGATAGGTCAGTTGCAAATATTTTCTCCCATTCTGTCGGTTGTCTTTTGGTTTTGTGGACTGTTTCTTTTGCTGTGCAAAAGCTTTTTATCTTGATGAAATCCCAAGAGTTCATTTTTGCCCTGGCTTCCCGTGCCTTTGGCGATGTTTCTAGGAAGAAGTTGCTGCGGCTAAGGTCGAAAAGGTTGCTACCTGTGTTCTCCTTTAGGATTTTGATGGACTCCTGTGTCACGTTTAGGTCTTTCAACCGTTTGGAGTCTATTTTTGTGTGTGGTGTAAGGAAATGGTCCAGTTTCATTCTTCTGCATGTGGCTGTCCAATTTTCCCAACACCATTTGTTGAAGAGACTGTCTTTTTGCCATTGGACATTCTTTCCTGCTTTGTCAAAGATAAGTTGACCATAGAGTTGAGGGTCCATTTCTGGGCTCTCGATTCTGTTCCATTGATCTATGTGTCTGTTTTTGTGCCAGTACCATACTGTCTTGAAGATGACAGCTTTGTCATAGAGCTGGAAGTCCGGAATTGTGATGCCGCCAGCTTTGCTTTTCTTTTTCAGGAGTCCTCTGGCTATTCTGGGTCTCTTCTGGTTCCATACAAATTTGAGGATTATTTCTTCCATTTCTTTGAGAAAAGTGGATGGTATTTTGATGGGGATTGCATTGAATGTGTAGATTACTCTAGGTAGCATTGACATCTTCACAATGTTGATTCTCCCAATCCATGAGCACGGAACGTTGTTCCATTTCTTTGTGTCTTCTTCCATTTCTTTCATGAGTATTTTATAGTTTTCTGAGTACAGATCCTTTGCCTCTTTGGTTAGATTTCTTCCTAGGGATCTAATGGTTTTGGGTGCAATTGTAAATGGGATCGACTCCTTGATTTGTCTCTCTTCTGTCTTGTTGTTGCTGTAGAGGAATGCCACCGATTTCTGTGCACTGATTTTGTATCCTGCTACTTTACTGAATTCCTGTATGAGTTCTAGCAGTTTTGGGGTGGAGTCTTTTGGGTTTTCCACATACAGTATCTTATCATCTGCAAAGAGTGAGAGGTTTGACTTCCTCTTTGCCGTTTTGGATGCCTTTGATTTCTTTTTGTTGTCTGATTGCTGTGGCTAGGACTTCTAATACTACGTTGAATAGCACTGGTGAGAGTGGACATCCCTGCCGCGTTCCTGACTTTATGGGAAAAGCTCTCGGCCTTTCCCCATTGAGAATGATATTCGCTGTCGGTTTTTCATAGATGGCTTTTATGATATTGAGGTATGTACCCTCTATCCCTATACTGTGAAGAGTTTTGATCAAGAAACGATGTTGTACTTTGTCAAATGCTTTTTCTGCATCTATTGAGAGGATCATATGATTCTTGCTCTTTCTTTTGTTAATGTATTGTATCACGTTGATTGATTTGCGGATGTTGAACCAGCCTTGCAGCCCAGGAATAAATCCCACTTGGTCCTGGTGAATAATCCTTTTAATGTACTGTTGGAACCCATTGGCTAGTTTTTTTTGTGTGTGTGTGAGAATTTTTGCTTCCATGTTCATCAAGGATATTGGTCTGTAATTCTCTTTTTTGATGGGGTCTTTGTCTGGTTTTGGGATCAAGGTAATGCTGGCCTCATAAAATGAGTTTGGAAGTTTCCCTTCCATTTCTATTTTTTGGAACAGTTTCAGGAGAATAGGTAGTAATTCTTCTTGAAATGGCTGATAGAATTCCCCTGGGAAGCCATCTGGCCCTGGGCTTTTGTTTCTTGGGAGATTTTTGATGACTGTTTCAATTTCCTTAGTGGTTATAGGTCTGTTCAGGTTTTCTATTTCTTCCTGGTTCAATTTTGGTAGTTGATACATCTCTAGGAATGCACCCATTTCTTCCAGGTTATCTAATTTGCTGGCATAGAGTTGCTCATAATATGTTCTTATCATTGTTTGTATTTCTTTGGTGTTGGTTGTGATCTCTCCTCTTTCCTTCATGATTTTGTTGATTTGGGTCATTTCTCTTTTCTTCTTGATAAGTCTGGCCAGGGGTTTATCAATCTTGTTCATTCTTTCCAAGAACCAGCTCCTAGTTTCGTGGATCTGTTCTACTGTTCTTTTGGTTTCTAGTTCATTGATTTGTGCTCTGATCTTTATCATTTCTCTTCTCCTGCTGGGTTTAGGCTTCATTTGCTGTTCTTTTCCAGCTCCTTTAGGTGTAGGGTTAGTTTGTGTATTTGAGACCTTTCTTGTTTCTTGAGAAAGGCTTGTATTGCTATATACTTTCCTCTCAGGACTGCCTTTGTTGTATCCCAAAGATTTTGAACCGTTGTGTTTTCATTTTCATTGGTTTCCATGAAATTTTTTAATTCTTCTTTAATTTCCTGGTTGACCCATTCATTCTTTAGTAGGATGCTCTTTAGCCTCCATGTATTTGAGTTCTTTCCGACTTTCCTCTTGTGGTTGAGTTCTAGTTTCAAAGCATTGTGGTCTGAAAATATGCAGGGAATGATCCCAATCTTTTGGTACCGATTGAGACCTGATTTGTGACCTGGGATGTGATCAGTTCTGGAGAATGTTCCATGGGCACTAGAGAAGAATGTGTATTCCTTTGCTTGGGGATGGAATGTTCTGAATATGTCTGTGAAGTCCATTTGGTCCAGTGTGTCATTTAAAGTCTTTATTTCCTTGTTGATCTTTTGCTTAGATGATCTGTCCATTTCAGTCAGGGGGGTGTTAAAGTCCCCCACTATTATTGTATTGTTGTCAATGTGTTTCTTTGCTTTTGTTATTAATTGCCTTATATAATTGGCTGCTCCCATGTTCGGGGCATAGATCTTTACAATTGTTAGATCTTCTTGTTGGATAGACCCTTTAAGTAGGATATAGTGTCCTTCCTCATCGCTTATTACAGTCTTTGTTTTAAAATCTAGTTTGTCTGATAGAAGGATTGCCACCCCAGCTTTCTTTTGGTGTCCATTAGCATGGTAAATGGTTTTCCACCCCCTCACTTTCAATCTGGGGGTGTCTTTGGGTCTAAAATGAGTCTCTTGCAGACAGCATATTGATGGGTCTTGTTTTTTAATCCAATCTGATAGCCTGTGTCTTTTGATTGGGGCATTTACGCCATTTGCATTCAGGGTAACTATTGAAAAGTATGAATTTAGTGCCATTGTATTACCTGTAAGGTGACTGTTAACTCTCTCTTGTCTGTGTTCGTTTCTGCTCTTTGCTGCTTTTAGGTTCTCTCTTTGCTTAGAGGACCCCTCTCAATATTTCTTGGAGGGGTGGTTTTGTGTTTGCAAATTCCTTTAGTTTTTGTTTGTTCTGGAAGCTTTTTATCTCTCCTTCTATTTTCAATGATAGCCTAGCTGGATATAGTATTCTTGGCTGCATATTTTTCTCGTTTAGTGCTCTGAAGATATCTTGCCAGTCCTTTCTGGCCTGCCAGGTCTCTGTGGATAGGTCTGTTGCCAATCTAATGTTTCTACCATTGTAGGTTACATATCTCTTCTCCGGAGCTGCTTTCAGGATTTTCTCTTTGTCTCTGAGACTCGTAAGTTTTACTATTAGATGTCGGGTGTTGACCTATTATTATTGATTTTGAGAGGGGTTCTCTGTGCCTCCTGGATTTTAATGCCTGTTTCCTTCCTCACATTAGGGAAGTTCTCTGTTATAATTTGCTCCAATATACCTTCTGCCCCTCTCTCTCTCTCTTCTTCTTCTGGGATCCCAATTATTCTAATGTTGTTTCGTCTTATCGTATCACTTATCTCTCGAATTCTGCCCTCGTGATCCTGTAGTTGTTTCTCTCTCTTTTTCTCAGCCTCTTTATTTTCCATCATTTGGTCTTCTATATCGCTGATTCTCTCTTCTGCCTCATTTATCCTAGCATTTAGTGCCCCCATTTTTGATTGCACCTCATCAATAGCCTTTTTGATTTCGATTTGGTTAGATTTTAGTTCTTTTATTTCTCCAGAAAGGGTTTCTCTAATAACTTCCACGCTTTTTTCAAGCCCAGCTAGTATCTTTAAAGTCATGATTCTGAACTCTAGGTCCGACATCGTACTAATGTCCGTATTGAGTAGGTCCCTGGCTGACGGTACTACCTCTTGTTCTTTTTGCTGAGGTGATTTCTTTCGTCTTGTCATTTTCTCCAGAGGAGAATAGATGAATGAGAGAACAAAATCCTAACAGGTTTACAACGTCCCCAGCAAATATACTGTATACAAATCAGAAAAGACCTGAAACCAGGGGAAAAGAAAGGGAAAGAAAGAAAAACGAAAGAGAAAAAGAAAAAAAAGGATAAAAACAAAAACAAAACAATACAAAAAAGGCAGAATATGATCAAATATGATCAGGCTAGTGCATAGATCAGTGCCGCACACTAGATTTTGGGCGTATTTTGGTCTGTTAGAAAAAGGTGCCTCCTAAAATTTTAAAGGAAGAAAGACATATATGTACAAAATAATGGTTGATACAATGAAGGGATGGAAGATGACTGTAAAGATGAAAATTATAAAAGATTTTATAAAAGGACTTGGTAAGATAAGTTGTTTGAAAAAAGAAAGAAGATTTAAGAAAAAAAAAAGGAAAAAGGGAGAGAATGTGATCAGGCAGGAGACTAGAACAAAGCCATACACTAGTGATTTAGGGTATATTTTGATCTGTTAGAAGAAACTGTACCTCAAAATTTTAAAGAGAGAACAACTTATATATATATATATATGCCAAAAATAAGGGTAACTACTATGAAGGGATAAAATATGACTCTAAAAATGAAAAATAAAAAATGTTTGTTTTTTTTTTTAAAAAGGGATTTATAAGATGTTGGTTGAAAAAGGGAAAAAGAAAAAAAAACAGTCAACAAAAATTAACTTTGATGAAATAATGAATCATGGTTAAAAAAAAAAAAAAAGCCATGAATCTATGTGCAGTGTTCCCCTAGCGCTGGAGTTCTCCTATTCTCCTTGATCGATCAACTTGGTCTTGCCTTGCTGGCTGTTTGTGCTGATCTTCTGGGGGAGGGGCCTGTTGCTGTGGTTTCCAAATGTCTTTGCTGGAGGCGGAATTGCCCCGCCCTTGTCAGTCCGGGCTAAGGAAGCTGCTCCGCTTTGCTCTCAGGAGCTTTTGTTCCCTGCAAGCTCTCGGTACAGCCTTGGAGGACCAGGGCAGAAATGGTGGCCTCCCAATCTCCCCTCGGAGGAGCTGAGAACCTGGGGCCCCGCTCCTCAGTGTGCCCCCAGAGAAAAGCAGTCACTTCCGTGTCCCCGTTCTCCGGCCGCACTCCGTGCTCACCCGGCCTGTGACCGAGCGTTGCTATCTATGGCACCCGACCCCGCACGGAGTCTCCAAACCCAGCAGATCCCTGCAGTGCGCTCCCGCACCGCTCCTCCCCGGGAAGGAAGGGGAGTCTCCCCGGATCTGCTGCTTGTTGGGTCCCTGCTGGGGGAGCCGTGCTCCGACTGGGCCGCAGATCACAGTTTATGGCAACCCCGAGCTGAGAGCCCACGACTCTGCTCCGTCTCTGCAGCCGGCTTCCCCGCGAGCATGCAAGTCTTACTGCTCGCTTAGCAAGGCAAGAAACAGTAGTGTAGGGGAACCGTGTGTACATAGCCTCACTGTTGCGAGGAGTGGGAACACTTGTTGTGCCTGTGCGTAAGAGCCTGACTGACAATTCCCTTAAGTTACTGGGCGAGAGAAACGGATTCATGCAGCTGCACCTCTCCCACCAGCTCTCAGTATCAGAATGGTAGCACTCCTCCGGCCTGTGTGCCTGCAGGCCTAAGTTTCAGGCCCCTCCCTGGAATACACTACACTGGAGAAACCGCGCTTTAGCTCCCGCCAGTCCCTAGCGGAGAGGAAGCTGTATGGTGTGCGCTGTGCTTGAGAGCCCGGCGAACGTCTTCCCTACGTAAAACCGGGGGAAAGAAATGCCGTTGCCGGAGACGCCTCTCGGCTCACCTCTTTTCCTGGAGCTAGTACCTTTACCCCGGTGCGCGTGCAGGCCCAAAGCCAAAAACCTCACTCGAGGGAACCGCACTGTAGAGAATCCGGGCTTCGGCCAGACTAGGCCTTCCTGAGGGTGGAAGACTTTTGCTATGAGCATGCGTGCGAGCACTGCCAGCGAGTCCAAAACCATTTTCTGAGGGAGACTGAGGCCGCGGCAGAAGGGAGAACAAAACTCCCCACTTGTTTCCTGAAGGCAGCCCAGCAGCCGCCCCCTTGGACATGCAAGTCTCACTGCTCACGTACCAAAGCAAAGAAACAGTACTGTAGGGGAACCTTGTTGTAGGTAGACTCCCTGTTGCGCGAGTGGGAACACTTGGAGTGCCTGTGCGTAAGAGCCTGGCCGAATAGTCCCTTAAGTTCCTGGGCGAGAGAAACGGATTCGTGCAGCCGCAACTCTCCCACCAGCTCTCAGTATCAGAATGGTAGCACTCCTCCGCCCTGTGTGCGTGCAGGCCTAAGAGGCAGGCCCCTCCTTGGAAGGCACAGCACTGTGGAGAACCCGCGTTAGTTCCCGCCAGTCCCTAGCGGAGAGGACGCTGTATGGTGTGCGCTGTGCTTCAGAGCCCGGCGAACGGCTTCCCTATGTAAAAGCGAGGGAAAGAAAGGCCTGTGCCGGAGACACCTCTCGGCTGAGCTCTTGTTCCTGGGGCTAGTATCGTGCTCCGTTGTGCGAGCAGACCAAAAGCCAACCACCTAAATCCAGGGAACTGCACTGTGTGGAATCCAGGCTTCGGGCAGACTAGGCCTTCCTGAGGGTGGAAACCTTTTGCAGTGTGAATGCGGGCGAGCACTGCCAGCGAGTCCAAAACCATTTTGCGAAGGAGACTGAGGCCGCGGCAGAAGTGAGAACTCAACTCCCCACTTGTTTCCTGAAGCCAGCCAGGCGGCCGCCCCCTTGAGCATGCATGTCTCACTGCTTGTGGACCAACGCAAAGAAACAGTAGGGTAGGTGACCGTGTTGTACAGAGCCTCACTGTTCCGGAGAGGGGAAACACTTGGAGTGTGTGTGCATGAGACCCTGGGAGACGAGTCCCATACGTTACTGGGCGAGAGAAACGAACTCGTGCAGCCGCACCTCTCCCACCAGCTCTCAGTGGCAGAATGCAAGCACTCCTCAGGCATGTGTGCGAGCAGGCCTAAGTAGCAGGCCCCTCCCTGGAAGGCACAACACTGTGGTGAAAGCGCACGGTAGCTCCCGCCAGGCACCGGCGGGGAGGACGCTGTATGGTGTGCGCTGTGCCTGAGAGCCCGGCGAGCATCTTCCCTATGTAAAACCGGGGGAAAGAAAGGCCAGTGCCGGAGAGGCCTCTCGGCTGAGCTCTTTTCCTGGAGCTAGTACCTTTATCCCGGTGGGCGTGCAGGCCAAAAGCCAAAAACCTCACTCGAGGAAACCGCATTGTAGAGAATCCGGGCTTCGGCCAGACTAGGCCTTCCTCTGGTTGGAAGCCTTTTGCTGTGTGCATGCTTATGAGCTCCGCCCCGGAGTCCAAAACCATTTTCGGAGGGAGACTGAGGCCGCGGCAGAAGGGAGAACACAACTCCCCACTTGTTTCCTGAAGCCAGCCCAGCGGCCGCCCGCTTGGGCATGCAAGTCTCACTGCTCGCGTACCAAGGAAAGAAACAGTAGTGTAGGGGAACCGTGTGTACATAGCCTCACTGTTGCGGGGAGTGGGAACACTTGGAGTGCCTGTGCGTAAGAGCCTGACTGACAATTCCCTTAAGTTACTGTGCAAGGGAAATGGATTCGTGCAGCCGCCCCTCTCCCACCAGCTCTCAGTAGCAGAATGGTAGCACTCCTCCGGCATGTGTGCCTGCAGGCCTAAGTTGCAGGCCCCTCTCTGGAATGCACTACACTGGAGAAACCGCGCTATAGCTCCCGCAAGTCCGTAGCGGAGAGGAAGCTGTATGGTGTGCGCTGTGCTTGAGAGCCCGGCGAACGTCTTCCCTACGTAAAACCGGGAGAAAGAAAGGCCGTTGGCGGAGAAGTCTCTCGGCTAAGCTCTTGTTCCTGGAGCTAGTACCTTTACCCCGGTGTGCGTGCAGGCCAAAACCCAAAAACCTCACTGGAGGGAACCGCACTGTAGAGAATCCGGGCTTTGGGCAGACTAGGCCTTCCTGAGGGGGGAAGCCTTCTGCTGTGTGCATGCGTATGAGCTCCACCAGGGAATCTAAAACCATTTTCTGAGGGAGACTGAGGCCGCAGAAGAAGGGAGAACAAAACACCCCACTTGTTTCCTGCTACTGGCCCTGCGTCTAACCCCTTGTGCATGCATGTCTCACTGCTCCCAAACCAACGTAAGAAATGCAGGGTAGGGGACCGTGTTGTAGAGAGTCTCACTGTTACGGAAGGTGGAAACACTGGGAGTGTGTGTACGTGAGAGCCTGGGAGACGAGTCCCCTAAGTTACTGGGCGAGAGAAAAGGATTAGTTGCAGCGGCACCTCTCCAACCAGCTCTCAGTGGCAGAATGCTAGCACTCCTCAGGCATGTGTTCGTGCAGGACTAAGTATCAGGGCCCTCCCTGGAAGGCACAAAACTGTGGTGAAAGCGCGCTTCAGCTCCGGCCGGTCCCCGGCGGGGAGGACGCGGTAAGGTTTCCTCTGTACTTGAGAGCCCGGCGAACGGCATCCCTATGTAAAACCGAGGGAAAGAAAGGCCGGTGCCTGAGACGCCTCTCGGCTCAGCTCTTGTTCCTGGGGCTAGTACCGTTGCCCCGGTGTGCTTGAAGGACAAAAGCCAACCACCTAACTCGAGGGAATCACACTATAGAGAATCCGGGCTTCGGCTGGACTAGGCCTTCCTGAGGGTGGAAAGCTTCTGCTGAGAGCATGCATGCGAGCACTGCCAGCGAGTCCAAAACCATTTTCCCAGGGAGACTGAGGCCGCGGCAGAAGGGAGAACACAACTGCCCATTTGTTTCCTGAAGCCAGCCCAGCAGCCGACCCCTAGGGCATGCAAGTCTCACGCTCGCTTACCAACGCAATGAAACCGTACTGTAGGGGAACCGTGTATACAGAGCCTCACTGTTGCGCGCAGTGGGAACTCTTGGAGTGCCTGTACGTAAGAGCCTGGCTGAAGAGTCCCTTCAGTTCCTGGGCGAGAGAAACGGATTCGTGCAGCCGCACCTCTCCCACCAGCTCTCAGTATCAGAATGGTAGCACTCCTCCGGCCTGTGTGCGTGCAGGCCTAAGTTGCAGGCCCCTCCCTGGAAGGCAGTACACTGTGGAGAAACCGCGCTTTAGCTGCCGCCGTTCCCTAGCGGAGAGGAAGCTGTAGGGTGTGCGATGTGCCTAGAGCCCGGCGAACGTCTTCCCTACGTAAAACCGGGGGAAACAAAGGCCGGTGCCGGAGACGCGTCTCGGCTCAGCTCTTGTTCATGGAGCTAGTATCTTTACCCCGGTGTGCGTGCAGGCCGAAAGCCAAAAACCTCACACGAGGGAAACGCACTGTAGAGAATCGGGCTTCGGCCAGACTAGGCCTTCCTGAGGGTGGAAGCCTTCTGCTGTGTGCATGCGTATGAGCTCGGCCACGGAGTACAAAACCATTTTCTGAGGGAGACTGAGGCCGCAGTAGAAGGGAGAACAAAGCTCCCCACTTGTTTCCTGCTACTGGCCCTGCGTCCAACCCCTTGTGCATGCATGTCTCACTGCTCCCATACCAACGTAAGAAAAGTAGGGTAGGGGACCGTGTTGTAGAGAGTCTCACTGTTACGGAGGGTGGAAACACTGGGCGTGTGTGTACGTGAGAGCCTGGGAGACGAGTCCCCTAAGTTACTGAGCGAGAGAAAAGGATTAGTTGCAGCAGCACCTCTCCCACCAGCTCTCAGTGGCAGAATGCTAGCACTCCTCAGGCATGCGTTCGTGCAGGCCTAAGTATCAGGGCCCTCCCTGGAAGGCACAAAACTGTGGTGAAAGCGCGCTTCAGCTCCGGCCGGTCCCCGGCGGGGAGGACGCGGTAAGGTTTCCTCTGTACTTGAGAGCCCGGCGAACGGCATCCCTATGTAAAACCGAGGGAAAGAAAGGCCGGTGCCTGAGACGCCTCTCGGCTCAGCTCTTGTTCCTGGGGCTAGTACCGTTGCCCCGGTGTGCTTGAAGGACAAAAGCCAACCACCTAACTCGAGGGAATCACACTATAGAGAATCCGGGCTTCGGCTGGACTAGGCCTTCCTGAGGGTGGAAAGCTTCTGCTGAGAGCATGCATGCGAGCACTGCCAGCGAGTCCAAAACCATTTTCCCAGGGAGACTGAGGCCGCGGCAGAAGGGAGAACACAACTGCCCATATGTTTCCTGAAGCCAGCCCAGCAGCCGACCCCTAGGGCATGCAAGTCTCACGCTCGCTTACCAACGCAATGAAACAGTACTGTAGGGGAACCGTGTATACAGAGCCTCACTGTTGCGCGCAGTGGGAACTCTTGGAGTGCCTGTACGTAAGAGCCTGGCTGAAGAGTCCCTTCAGTTCCTGGGCGAGAGAAACGGATTCGTGCAGCCGCACCTCTCCCACCAGCTCTCAGTATCAGAATGGTAGCACTCCTCCGGCCTGTGTGCGTGCAGGCCTAAGTTGCAGGCCCCTCCCTGGAAGGCAGTACACTGTGGAGAAACCGCGCTTTAGCTGCCGCCGTTCCCTAGCGGAGAGGAAGCTGTAGGGTGTGCGATGTGCCTAGAGCCCGGCGAATGTCTTCCCTAGGTAAAACCGGGGGAAACAAGGGCCGGTGCCGGAGACGCGTCTCGGCTCAGCTCTTGTTCATGGAGCTAGTATCTTTACCCCGGTGTGCGTGCAGGCCGAAAGCCAAAAACCTCACACGAGGGAACCGCACTGTAGAGAATCCAGGCTTCGGCCAGACTAGGCCTTCCTGAGGGTGGAAGCCTTCTGCTGTGTGCATGCGTATGAGCTCCGCCACGGAGTACAAAACCATTTTCTGAGGGAGACTGAGGCCGCGGCAGAAGTGAGAACAAAGCTCCCCACTTGTTTCCTGCTAGTGGCCCTGCGTCCAACCCCTTGTGCATGCATGTCTCACTGCTCCCATACCAACGTAAGAAAAGTAGGGTAGGGGACCGTGTTGTAGAGAGTCTCACTGTTACGGAGGGTGGAAACACTTGGAGTGTGTGTACGTGAGAGCCTGGGAGACGAGTCCCCTAAGTTACTGGGGGAGAGAAAAGGATTAGTTGCAGCGGCACCTCTCCAAACAGCTCTCAGTATTAGAATGATAGCATTCCTCCGGCATGTGTGCGAGCAGGCCTAAGAGGCAGGCCCCTCCTTGGAAGGCACAGCACTGTGGAGAACCCGCGTTAGCTCCCGCCGATCCCTAGCGGAGAGGACGCTGTATGGTGTGCGCTGTGCTTCAGAGCCCGGCGAACGGCTTCCCTATGTAAAAGCGAGGGAAAGAAAGGCCTGTGCCGGAGACACCTCTCGGCTGAGCTCTTGTTCCTGGGCTACTATCGTGCTCCATTGTGCGAGCAGACCAATAGCCAACCACCTAAATCCAGGGAACTGCACTGTGTGGAATCCAGGCTTCGGCCAGACTAGGCCTTCCTGAGGGTGGAAACCTCTTGCAGTGTGAATGCGGGCGAGCACTGCCAGCGAGTCCAAAACCATTTTGTGAGGAAGACTGAGGCCTCGGCAGAAGTGAGAACTCAACTCCCCACTTTTTTCCTGAAGCCAGCCAGACGGCCGCCCCCTTGAGCATGCATGTCTCACTGCTTGCCGACCAAGGCAAAGAGACAGTGGGGTAGGGGACCGTGTTGTAGAGAGCCTGACTGTTAGGGAGGGTGGAAACACTTGGAGTGTGTGTACGTGAGAGCCTAGGAGACGAGTCCCCTAAGTTACTGGGCGAGAGAAAAGGATTAGTTGCAGCGGCACCTCTCCCACCAGCTCTCAGTATCAGAATGGTAGCACTCCTCCGGCATGTGTGTGTGCAGACCTAACTGGCAGGCCCCTCCTTGGAAGGCACAACACTGTGGAGAAACCGCGCTTTAGCTCCTGCCGGTCCCTAGCGGAGAGGACGCTATATGGTGTGCGCTGTGCTTGAGAGCCCGGCGATCGGCTTCCCTATGTATAAGCGAGGGAAAGAAAGGCCGGTGCCCGAGACGCCTCTCGGCTCAGCTCTTGTTCCTGGAGCTAGTACCGTTACCCTGGTGTGCTTGCAGGCCGAGGGCCAACCTCCCAATTCGAGGGAACCACACTGTAGAAATTCCTTACTTCGGCCAGACTAGGCCTTCCTGAGGGAGGTAACCCTTTGCAGTGTGAATGCGGGCGAGCACTGCCAGCGAGTCCAAAACCGTTTTACGAGGGAGACTGAGGCCGCGACCGAAGTGAGAACTCAACTCCCCATTTGTTTCCTGAAGCCAGCCCGGCAGCCGCCCCCTTGAGCATGCAAGTCTCACTGTTCGCGTCCCAACGCAAGGAAACAGTAGGCTGGGGGACCGTGTTGTAGAGAGCCTCACTGTTCCGGAGAGTGGAAACACTTCGAGTGCGTGTGCGTGAGAGCCTGGGAGACGAGTGTCCTACGTTACTGGGCGAGAGAAACGAACTCGTGCAGCCGCACCTCTCCCACCAGCTCTCAGTGGCAGAATGCTAGCACTCCTCAGGCATGCGTTCGTGCAGGCCTAAGTATCAGGGCCCTCCCTGGAAGGCACAAAACTGTGGTGAAAGCGCGCTTCAGCTCCGGCCGGTCCCCGGCGGGGAGGACGCGGTAAGGTTTCCTCTGTACTTGAGAGCCCGGCGAACGGCATCCCTATGTAAAACCGAGGGAAAGAAAGGCCGGTGCCTGAGACGCCTCTCGGCTCAGCTCTTGTTCCTGGGGCTAGTACCGTTGCCCCGGTGTGCTTGAAGGACAAAAGCCAACCACCTAACTCGAGGGAATCACACTATAGAGAATCCGGGCTTCGGCTGGACTAGGCCTTCCTGAGGGTGGAAAGCTTCTGCTGAGAGCATGCATGCGAGCACTGCCAGCGAGTCCAAAACCATTTTCCCAGGGAGACTGAGGCCGCGGCAGAAGGGAGAACACAACTGCCCATTTGTTTCCTGAAGCCAGCCCAGCAGCCGACCCCTAGGGCATGCAAGTCTCACGCTCGCTTACCAACGCAATGAAACAGTACTGTAGGGGAACCTTGTATACAGAGCCTCACTGTTGCGCGCAGTGGGAACTCTTGGAGTGCCTGTACGTAAGAGCCTGGCTGAAGAGTCCCTTCAGTTCCTGGGCGAGAGAAACGGATTCGTGCAGCCGCACCTCTCCCACCAGCTCTCAGTATCAGAATGGTAGCACTCCTCCGGCCTGTGTGCGTGCAGGCCTAAGTTGCAGGCCCCTCCCTGGAAGGCAGTACACTGTGGAGAAACCGCGCTTTAGCTGCCGCCGTTCCCTAGCGGAGAGGAAGCTGTAGGGTGTGCGATGTGCCTAGAGCCCGGCGAACGTCTTCCCTACGTAAAACCGGGGGAAACAAAGGCCGGTGCCGGAGACGCGTCTCGGCTCAGCTCTTGTTCATGGAGCTAGTATCTTTACCACGGTGTGCGTGCAGGCCGAAAGCCAAAAACCTCACACGAGGGAAACGCACTGTAGAGAATCGGGCTTCGGCCAGACTAGGCCTTCCTGAGGGTGGAAGCCTTCTGCTGTGTGCATGCGTATGAGCTCGGCCACGGAGTACAAAACCATTTTCTGAGGGAGACTGAGGCCGCAGTAGAAGGGAGAACAAAGCTCCCCACTTGTTTCCTGCTACTGGCCCTGCGTCCAACCCCTTGTGCATGCATGTCTCACTGCTCCCATACCAACGTAAGAAAAGTAGGGTAGGGGACCGTGTTGTAGAGAGTCTCACTGTTACGGAGGGTGGAAACACTGGGAGTGTGTGTACGTGAGAGCCTGGGAGACGAGTCCCCTAAGTTACTGAGCGAGAGAAAAGGATTAGTTGCAGCAGCACCTCTCCCACCAGCTCTCAGTGGCAGAATGCTAGCACTCCTCAGGCATGTGTGCGTGCAGGCCTAAGTATCAGGCCCCTCCCTGGAAGGCACAAAACTGCGGTGAAAGCGCGCTTCAGCTCCGGCCTGTCCCCGGCGTGGAGGACGCTGTAAGGTTTCCTCTGTACTTGAGAGCCCGGCGAACGGCTTCCCTATGTAAAACCGAGAGGGAAAGAAAGGCCGGTGCCTGAGACGCCTCTCGGCTCAGCTCTTGTTCCTGGGGCTAGTACCGTTGCCCCGGTGTGCTTGAAGGACAAAAGCCAACCACCTAACTCGAGGGAATCACACTATAGAGAATCCGGGCTTCGGCTGGACTAGGCCTTCCTGAGGGTGGAAAGCTTCTGCTGAGAGCATGCATGCGAGCACTGCCAGCGAGTCCAAAACCATTTTCCCAGGGAGACTGAGGCCGCGGCAGAAGGGAGAACACAACTGCCCATTTGTTTCCTGAAGCCAGCCCAGCAGCCGACCCCTAGGGCATGCAAGTCTCACGCTCGCTTACCAACGCAATGAAACCGTACTGTAGGGGAACCTTGTATACAGAGCCTCACTGTTGCGCGCAGTGGGAACTCTTGGAGTGCCTGTACGTAAGAGCCTGGCTGAAGAGTCCCTTCAGTTCCTGGGCGAGAGAAACGGATTCGTGCAGCCGCACCTCTCCCACCAGCTCTCAGTATCAGAATGGTAGCACTCCTCCGGCCTGTGTGCGTGCAGGCCTAAGTTGCAGGCCCCTCCCTGGAAGGCAGTACACTGTGGAGAAACCGCGCTTTAGCTGCCGCCGTTCCCTAGCGGAGAGGAAGCTGTAGGGTGTGCGATGTGCCTAGAGCCCGGCGAACGTCTTCCCTAGGTAAAACCGGGGGAAACAAGGGCCGGTGCCGGAGACGCGTCTCGGCTCAGCTCTTGTTCATGGAGCTAGTATCTTTACCCCGGTGTGCGTGCAGGCCGAAAGCCAAAAACCTCACACGAGGGAACCGCACTGTAGAGAATCCAGGCTTCGGCCAGACTAGGCCTTCCTGAGGGTGGAAGCCTTCTGCTGTGTGCATGCGTATGAGCTCCGCCACGGAGTACAAAACCATTTTCTGAGGGAGACTGAGGCCGCGGCAGAAGTGAGAACAAAGCTCCCCACTTGTTTCCTGCTAGTGGCCCTGCGTCCAACCCCTTGTGCATGCACGTCTCACTGCTCCCATACCAACGTAAGAAAAGTAGGGTAGGGGACCGTGTTGCAGAGAGTCTCACTGTTACGGAGGGTGGAAACACTGGGAGTGTGTGTACGTGAGAGCCTGGGAGACGAGTCCCCTAAGTTACTGGGGGAGAGAAAAGGATTAGTTGCAGCGGCACCTCTCCAAACAGCTCTCAGTATTAGAATGATAGCATTCCTCCGGCATGTGTGCGAGCAGGCCTAAGAGGCAGGCCCCTCCTTGGAAGGCACAGCACTGTGGAGAACCCGCGTTAGCTCCCGCCGATCCCTAGCGGAGAGGACGCTGTATGGTGTGCGCTGTGCTTCAGAGCCCGGCGAACGGCTTCCCTATGTAAAAGCGAGGGAAAGAAAGGCCTGTGCCGGAGACACCTCTCGGCTGAGCTCTTGTTCCTGGGCTACTATCGTGCTCCATTGTGCGAGCAGACCAAAAGCCAACCACCTAAATCCAGGGAACTGCACTGTGTGGAATCCAGGCTTCGGCCAGACTAGGCCTTCCTGAGGGTGGAAACCTCTTGCAGTGTGAATGCGGGCGAGCACTGCCAGCGAGTCCAAAACCATTTTGTGAGGAAGACTGAGGCCTCGGCAGAAGTGAGAACTCAACTCCCCACTTTTTTCCTGAAGCCAGCCAGACGGCCGCCCCCTTGAGCATGCATGTCTCACTGCTTGCCGACCAAGGCAAAGAGACAGTGGGGTAGGGGACCGTGTTGTAGACAGCCTGACTGTTAGGGAGGGTGGAAACACTTGGAGTGTGTGTACGTGAGAGCCTAGGAGACGAGTCCCCTAAGTTACTGGGCGAGAGAAAAGGATTAGTTGCAGCGGCACCTCTCCCACCAGCTCTCAGTATCAGAATGGTAGCACTCCTCCGGCATGTGTGTGTGCAGACCTAAGTGGCAGGCCCCTCCTTGGAAGGCACAACACTGTGGAGAAACCGCGCTTTAGCTCCTGCCGGTCCCTAGCGGAGAGGACGCTATATGGTGTGCGCTGTGCTTGAGAGCCCGGCGATCGGCTTCCCTATGTATAAGCGAGGGAAAGAAAGGCCGGTGCCCGAGACGCCTCTCGGCTCAGCTCTTGTTCCTGGAGCTAGTACCGTTACCCTGGTGTGCTTGCAGGCCGAGGGCCAACCTCCCAATTCGAGGGAACCACACTGTAGAAATTCCTTACTTCGGCCAGACTAGGCCTTCCTGAGGGAGGTAACCCTTTGCAGTGTGAATGCGGGCGAGCACTGCCAGCGAGTCCAAAACCGTTTTACGAGGGAGACTGAGGCCGCGACCGAAGTGAGAACTCAACTCCCCATTTGTTTCCTGAAGCCAGCCCGGCAGCCGCCCCCTTGAGCATGCAAGTCTCACTGTTCGCGTCCCAACGCAAGGAAACAGTAGGCTGGGGGACCGTGTTGTAGAGAGCCTCACTGTTCCGGAGAGTGGAAACACTTCGAGTGCGTGTGCGTGAGAGCCTGGGAGACGAGTGTCCTACGTTACTGGGCGAGAGAAACGAACTCGTGCAGCCGCACCTCTCCCACCAGCTCTCAGTGGCAGAATGCTAGCACTCCTCAGGCATGCGTTCGTGCAGGCCTAAGTATCAGGGCCCTCCCTGGAAGGCACAAAACTGTGGTGAAAGCGCGCTTCAGCTCCGGCCGGTCCCCGGCGGGGAGGACGCGGTAAGGTTTCCTCTGTACTTGAGAGCCCGGCGAACGGCATCCCTATGTAAAACCGAGGGAAAGAAAGGCCGGTGCCTGAGACGCCTCTCGGCTCAGCTCTTGTTCCTGGGGCTAGTACCGTTGCCCCGGTGTGCTTGAAGGACAAAAGCCAACCACCTAACTCGAGGGAATCACACTATAGAGAATCCGGGCTTCGGCTGGACTAGGCCTTCCTGAGGGTGGAAAGCTTCTGCTGAGAGCATGCATGCGAGCACTGCCAGCGAGTCCAAAACCATTTTCCCAGGGAGACTGAGGCCGCGGCAGAAGGGAGAACACAACTGCCCATTTGTTTCCTGAAGCCAGCCCAGCAGCCGACCCCTAGGGCATGCAAGTCTCACGCTCGCTTACCAACGCAATGAAACCGTACTGTAGGGGAACCGTGTATACAGAGCCTCACTGTTGCGCGCAGTGGGAACTCTTGGAGTGCCTGTACGTAAGAGCCTGGCTGAAGAGTCCCTTCAGTTCCTGGGCGAGAGAAACGGATTCGTGCAGCCGCACCTCTCCCACCAGCTCTCAGTATCAGAATGGTAGCACTCCTCCGGCCTGTGTGCGTGCAGGCCTAAGTTGCAGGCCCCTCCCTGGAAGGCAGTACACTGTGGAGAAACCGCGCTTTAGCTGCCGCCGTTCCCTAGCGGAGAGGAAGCTGTAGGGTGTGCGATGTGCCTAGAGCCCGGCGAACGTCTTCCCTACGTAAAACCGGGGGAAACAAAGGCCGGTGCCGGAGACGCGTCTCGGCTCAGCTCTTGTTCATGGAGCTAGTATCTTTACCCCGGTGTGCGTGCAGGCCGAAAGCCAAAAACCTCACACGAGGGAAACGCACTGTAGAGAATCGGGCTTCGGCCAGACTAGGCCTTCCTGAGGGTGGAAGCCTTCTGCTGTGTGCATGCGTATGAGCTCGGCCACGGAGTACAAAACCATTTTCTGAGGGAGACTGAGGCCGCAGTAGAAGGGAGAACAAAGCTCCCCACTTGTTTCCTGCTACTGGCCCTGCGTCCAACCCCTTGTGCATGCATGTCTCACTGCTCCCATACCAACGTAAGAAAAGTAGGGTAGGGGACCGTGTTGTAGAGAGTCTCACTGTTACGGAGGGTGGAAACACTGGGCGTGTGTGTACGTGAGAGCCTGGGAGACGAGTCCCCTAAGTTACTGAGCGAGAGAAAAGGATTAGTTGCAGCAGCACCTCTCCCACCAGCTCTCAGTGGCAGAATGCTAGCACTCCTCAGGCATGTGTGCGTGCAGGCCTAAGTATCAGGCCCCTCCCTGGAAGGCACAAAACTGCGGTGAAAGCGCGCTTCAGCTCCGGCCTGTCCCCGGCGTGGAGGACGCTGTAAGGTTTCCTCTGTACTTGAGAGCCCGGCGAACGGCTTCCCTATGTAAAACCGAGAGGGAAAGAAAGGCCGGTGCCTGAGACGCCTCTCGGCTCAGCTCTTGTTCCTGGGGCTAGTACCGTTGCCCCGGTGTGCTTGAAGGACAAAAGCCAACCACCTAACTCGAGGGAATCACACTATAGAGAATCCGGGCTTCGGCTGGACTAGGCCTTCCTGAGGGTGGAAAGCTTCTGCTGAGAGCATGCATGCGAGCACTGCCAGCGAGTCCAAAACCATTTTCCCAGGGAGACTGAGGCCGCGGCAGAAGGGAGAACACAACTGCCCATTTGTTTCCTGAAGCCAGCCCAGCAGCCGACCCCTAGGGCATGCAAGTCTCACGCTCGCTTACCAACGCAATGAAACCGTACTGTAGGGGATCCTTGTATACAGAGCCTCACTGTTGCGCGCAGGGGGAACTCTTGGAGTGCCTGTACGTAAGAGCCTGGCTGAAGAGTCCCTTCAGTTCCTGGGCGAGAGAAACGGATTCGTGCAGCCGCACCTCTCCCACCAGCTCTCAGTATCAGAATGGTAGCACTCCTCCGGCCTGTGTGCGTGCAGGCCTAAGTTGCAGGCCCCTCCCTGGAAGGCAGTACACTGTGGAGAAACCGCGCTTTAGCTGCCGCCGTTCCCTAGCGGAGAGGAAGCTGTAGGGTGTGCGATGTGCCTAGAGCCCGGCGAACGTCTTCCCTAGGTAAAACCGGGGGAAACAAGGGCCGGTGCCGGAGACGCGTCTCGGCTCAGCTCTTGTTCATGGAGCTAGTATCTTTACCCCGGTGTGCGTGCAGGCCGAAAGCCAAAAACCTCACACGAGGGAACCGCACTGTAGAGAATCCAGGCTTCGGCCAGACTAGGCCTTCCTGAGGGTGGAAGCCTTCTGCTGTGTGCATGCGTATGAGCTCCGCCACGGAGTACAAAACCATTTTCTGAGGGAGACTGAGGCCGCGGCAGAAGTGAGAACAAAGCTCCCCACTTGTTTCCTGCTAGTGGCCCTGCGTCCAACCCCTTGTGCATGCACGTCTCACTGCTCCCATACCAACGTAAGAAAAGTAGGGTAGGGGACCGTGTTGCAGAGAGTCTC
The DNA here is from genome assembly GCF_037043125.1 of Eumetopias jubatus. Classification (NCBI taxonomy): domain Eukaryota; kingdom Metazoa; phylum Chordata; class Mammalia; order Carnivora; family Otariidae; genus Eumetopias; species Eumetopias jubatus. Next base: position 647,254 of record NW_028274879.1, read on the forward strand.
ACTGTTACGGAGGGTGGAAACACTGGGAGTGTGTGTACGTGAGAGCCTGGGAGACGAGTCCCCTAAGTTACTGGGGGAGAGAAAAGGATTAGTTGCAGCGGCACCTCTCCAAACAGCTCTCAGTATTAGAATGATAGCATTCCTCCGGCATGTGTGCGAGCAGGCCTAAGAGGCAGGCCCCTCCTTGGAAGGCACAGCACTGTGGAGAACCCGCGTTAGCTCCCGCCGATCCCTAGCGGAGAGGACGCTGTATGGTGTGCGCTGTGCTTCAGAGCCCGGCGAACGGCTTCCCTATGTAAAAGCGAGGGAAAGAAAGGCCTGTGCCGGAGACACCTCTCGGCTGAGCTCTTGTTCCTGGGCTACTATCGTGCTCCATTGTGCGAGCAGACCAAAAGCCAACCACCTAAATCCAGGGAACTGCACTGTGTGGAATCCAGGCTTCGGCCAGACTAGGCCTTCCTGAGGGTGGAAACCTCTTGCAGTGTGAATGCGGGCGAGCACTGCCAGCGAGTCCAAAACCATTTTGTGAGGAAGACTGAGGCCTCGGCAGAAGTGAGAACTCAACTCCCCACTTTTTTCCTGAAGCCAGCCAGACGGCCGCCCCCTTGAGCATGCATGTCTCACTGCTTGCCGACCAAGGCAAAGAGACAGTGGGGTAGGGGACCGTGTTGTAGACAGCCTGACTGTTAGGGAGGGTGGAAACACTTGGAGTGTGTGTACGTGAGAGCCTAGGAGACGAGTCCCCTAAGTTACTGGGCGAGAGAAAAGGATTAGTTGCAGCGGCACCTCTCCCACCAGCTCTCAGTATCAGAATGGTAGCACTCCTCCGGCATGTGTGTGTGCAGACCTAAGTGGCAGGCCCCTCCTTGGAAGGCACAACACTGTGGAGAAACCGCGCTTTAGCTCCTGCCGGTCCCTAGCGGAGAGGACGCTATATGGTGTGCGCTGTGCTTGAGAGCCCGGCGATCGGCTTCCCTATGTATAAGCGAGGGAAAGAAAGGCCGGTGCCCGAGACGCCTCTCGGCTCAGCTCTTGTTCCTGGAGCTAGTACCGTTACCCTGGTGTGCTTGCAGGCCGAGGGCCAACCTCCCAATTCGAGGGAACCACACTGTAGAAATTCCTTACTTCGGCCAGACTAGGCCTTCCTGAGGGAGGTAACCCTTTGCAGTGTGAATGCGGGCGAGCACTGCCAGCGAGTCCAAAACCGTTTTACGAGGGAGACTGAGGCCGCGACCAAAGTGAGAACTCAACTCCCCATTTGTTTCCTGAAGCCAGCCCGGCAGCCGCCCCCTTGAGCATGCAAGTCTCACTGTTCGCGTCCCAACGCAAGGAAACAGTAGGCTGGGGGACCGTGTTGTAGAGAGCCTCACTGTTCCGGAGAGTGGAAACACTTCGAGTGCGTGTGCGTGAGAGCCTGGGAGACGAGTGTCCTACGTTACTGGGCGAGAGAAACGAACTCGTGCAGCCGCACCTCTCCCACCAGCTCTCAGTGGCAGAATGCTAGCACTCCTCAGGCATGCGTTCGTGCAGGCCTAAGTATCAGGGCCCTCCCTGGAAGGCACAAAACTGTGGTGAAAGCGCGCTTCAGCTCCGGCCGGTCCCCGGCGGGGAGGACGCGGTAAGGTTTCCTCTGTACTTGAGAGCCCGGCGAACGGCTTCCCTATGTAAAACCGAGAGGGAAAGAAAGGCCGGTGCCTGAGACGCCTCTCGGCTCAGCTCTTGTTCCTGGGGCTAGTACCGTTGCCCCGGTGTGCTTGAAGGACAAAAGCCAACCACCTAACTCGAGGGAATCACACTATAGAGAATCCGGGCTTCGGCTGGACTAGGCCTTCCTGAGGGTGGAAAGCTTCTGCTGAGAGCATGCATGCGAGCACTGCCAGCGAGTCCAAAACCATTTTCCCAGAGAGACTGAGGCCGCGGCAGAAGGGAGAACACAACTGCCCATTTGTTTCCTGAAGCCTGCCCAGCAGCCGACCCCTAGGGCATGCAAGTCTCACGCTCGCTTACCAACGCAATGAAACCGTACTGTAGGGGAACCTTGTATACAGAGCCTCACTGTTGCGCGGAGTGGGAACTCTTGGAGTGCCTGTACGTAAGAGCCTGGCTGAAGAGTCCCTTCAGTTCCTGGGCGAGAGAAACGGATTCGTGCAGCCGCACCTCTCCCACCAGCTCTCAGTATCAGAATGGTAGCACTCCTCCGGCCTGTGTGCGTGCAGGCCTAAGTTGCAGGCCCCTCCCTGGAAGGCAGTACACTGTGGAGAAACCGCGCTTTAGCTGCCGCCGTTCCCTAGCGGAGAGGAAGCTGTAGGGTGTGCGATGTGCCTAGAGCCCGGCGAACGTCTTCCCTACGTAAAACCGGGGGAAACAAAGGCCGGTGCCGGAGACGCGTCTCGGCTCAGCTCTTGTTCATGGAGCTAGTATCTTTACCCCGGTGTGCGTGCAGGCCGAAAGCCAAAAACCTCACACGAGGGAAACGCACTGTAGAGAATCGGGCTTCGGCCAGACTAGGCCTTCCTGAGGGTGGAAGCCTTCTGCTGTGTGCATGCGTATGAGCTCGGCCACGGAGTAGAAAACCATTTTCTGAGGGAGACTGAGGCCGCAGTAGAAGGGAGAACAAAGCTCCCCACTTGTTTCCTGCTACTGGCCCTGCGTCCAACCCCTTGTGCATGCATGTCTCACTGCTCCCATACCAACGTAAGAAATGTAGGGTAGGGGACCGTGTTGTAGAGAGTCTCACTGTTACGGAGGGTGGAAACACTGGGCGTGTGTGTACGTGAGAGCCTGGGAGACGAGTCCCCTAAGTTACTGAGCGAGAGAAAAGGATTAGTTGCAGCAGCACCTCTCCCACCAGCTCTCAGTGGCAGAATGCTAGCACTCCTCAGGCATGTGTGCGTGCAGGCCTAAGTATCAGGCCCCTCCCTGGAAGGCACAAAACTGCGGTGAAAGCGCGCTTCAGCTCCGGCCTGTCCCCGGCGTGGAGGACGCTGTAAGGTTTCCTCTGTACTTGAGAGCCCGGCGAACGGCTTCCCTATGTAAAACCGAGAGGGAAAGAAAGGCCGGTGCCTGAGACGCCTCTCGGCTCAGCTCTTGTTCCTGGGGCTAGTACCGTTGCCCCGGTGTGCTTGAAGGACAAAAGCCAACCACCTAACTCGAGGGAATCACACTATAGAGAATCCGGGCTTCGGCTGGACTAGGCCTTCCTGAGGGTGGAAAGCTTCTGCTGAGAGCATGCATGCGAGCACTGCCAGCGAGTCCAAAACCATTTTCCCAGGGAGACTGAGGCCGCGGCAGAAGGGAGAACACAACTGCCCATTTGTTTCCTGAAGCCAGCCCAGCAGCCGACCCCTAGGGCATGCAAGTCTCACGCTCGCTTACCAACGCAATGAAACCGTACTGTAGGGGAACCGTGTATACAGAGCCTCACTGTTGCGCGCAGTGGGAACTCTTGGAGTGCCTGTACGTAAGAGCCTGGCTGAAGAGTCCCTTCAGTTCCTGGGCGAGAGAAACGGATTCGTGCAGCCGCACCTCTCCCACCAGCTCTCAGTATCAGAATGGTAGCACTCCTCCGGCCTGTGTGCGTGCAGGCCTAAGTTGCAGGCCCCTCCCTGGAAGGCAGTACACTGTGGAGAAACCGCGCTTTAGCTGCGGCCGTTCCCTAGCGGAGAGGAAGCTGTAGGGTGTGCGATGTGCCTAGAGCCCGGCGAACGTCTTCCCTACGTAAAACCGGGGGAAACAAAGGCCGGTGCCGGAGACGCGTCTCGGCTCAGCTCTTGTTCCTGGAACTAGCACCTTTACCACGGTGTGCGTGCAGTCCAAAAGCCAAAAACCTCATTGGAGGGAAGCGCACTGTAGAGAAACCGGGCTTCGGCCAGACTAGGCCTTCCTGAGGGTGGCAGCCTTTTGCTGTGATTATACCTGCTTGCACTGCCAGCGCGTCCAAAACCATTTTCTGAGGGAGACTGAGGCCACGGCAGAAGGGAGAACACAACTCCCCACTTCTTTCCTGAAGGCGGTCCTGCGACCGTCCCCTTGAGCATGCATGTCTTTTTTTTTAATTTTTTATTGTTATGTTAATCACCATATATTACATCATTAGTTTTTGGTGCAGTGTTCCATGATTCATTGTTTGTTCATAACACCCAGTGCTCCATGCAGAACGTGCCCTCCTCAATACCCATCACCAGGCTCACCCCTCCTCCTACCCCCCTCCCCTCTAGAACCCTCAGTTTGTTTCTCAGAGTCCATCATCTCTCATGGTTCGTCTCCCCCTCTGACATACTCCCCTTTTCTTCCTCTCCTGTTATCTTCTTCTTTTTCTTTTTTCTTAAAATATGTTGCGTTATTTGTTTCAGAAGTACAGAACTGTGATTCAACAGTCTGGCACAATTCACAGCGCTCACCGTAGCACATACCCTCCCCAATGTCTATCACCCAGCCACCCCATCCCTCCCACCCCCAACCACTCCAGTAACACTCAGTTTCTTTCCCGAGATGAAGAATTCCTCATATCAGTGAGGTCATATGATACATGTCTTTCTCTGATTGACTTATTTCACTCAGCATAACACCCTCCAGTTCCATCCACGTCGTTGCAAATGGCAAGATCTCATTCCTTTTGATGGCTGCATAATATTCCATTGTGTATATACACCACATCTTCTTTATCCATTCATCTGTCGATGGGCATCTTGGCTCTTTCCACCGTTTGGCTATGGTGGACATTGCTGCTATAAACATTGGGGTACACGTACCCCTTCGGGTCCCTACATTTGTATCTTTGTGGTAAATACCCAGTAGTGCAACTGCTGGATCGAACGGTAGCTCTAATTTCAACTGTTTGAGGAAACTCCATACTGTTTTCCAGAGGGGTTGCACTAGCTTGCATTCCCACCAACAGTGTAGGAGGGTTCCCCTTTCTCCACATCCCCGCCAACATCTGTCGTTCCCTGACTTGTTAATTTCAGCCATTCTGACGGGTGTGAGGTGGTATCTCATGGAGGTTTTGATTTGGATTTCCCTGATGCCGAGCGATGTGGAGCACTTTTTCATGTGCCTGTTGGCCATTTGGATGTCTTCTTTGGAGACATGTCTGTTCATGTCTTCTGCCCATTTCTTGATTGGATTATTTCTTCTTTGGGTGTTGAGTTTGATCAGTTCTTTATAGATTTTGGATAATAGCCCTTTATCTGATAGGTCAGTTGCAAATATTTTCTCCCATTCTGTCGGTTGTCTTTTGGTTTTGTGGACTGTTTCTTTTGCTGTGCAAAAGCTTTTTATCTTGATGAAATCCCAAGAGTTCATTTTTGCCCTGGCTTCCCGTGCCTTTGGCGATGTTTCTAGGAAGAAGTTGCTGCGGCTAAGGTCGAAAAGGTTGCTACCTGTGTTCTCCTTTAGGATTTTGATGGACTCCTGTCTCACGTTTAGGTCTTTCAACCGTTTGGAGTCTATTTTTGTGTGTGGTGTAAGGAAATGGTCCAGTTTCATTCTTCTGCATGTGGCTGTCCAATTTTCCCAACACCATTTGTTGAAGAGACTGTCTTTTTGCCATTGGACATTCTTTCCTGCTTTGTCAAAGATAAGTTGACAATAGAGTTGAGGGTCCATTTCTGGGCTCTCGATTCTGTTCCATTGATCGATGTGTCTGTTTTTGTGCCAGTACCATACTGTCTTGATGATGACAGGTTTGTCATAGAGCTGAAAGTCCGGAATTGTGAAGCCGCCAGCTTTGCTTTTCTTTTTCATTAGTCCTCTGGCTATTCTGGGTCTCTTCTGGTTCCATACAAATTTGAGGATTATTTCTTCCATTTCTTTGAGAAAAGTGGATGGTATTTTGATGGGGATTGCATTGAATGTGTAGATTGCTCTAGGTAGCATTGACATCTTCAGAATGTTGATTCTCCCAATCCATGAGCACGGAACGTTGTTCCATTTCTTTGTGTCTTCTTCCATTTCTTTCATGAGTATTTTATAGTTTTCTGAGTACAGATCCTTTGCCTCTTTGGTTAGATTTCTTCCTAGGGATCTAATGGTTTTGGGTGCAATTGTAAATGGGATCGACTCCTTGATTTGTCTCTCTTCTGTCTTGTTGTTGGTGTAGAGGAATGCCACCGATTTCTGTGCACTGATTTTGTATCCTGCTACTTTACTGAATTCCTGTATGAGTTCTAGCAGTTTTGCGGTGGAGTCTTTTGGGTTTTCCACATACAGTATCTTATCATCTGCAAAGAGTGAGAGGTTTGACTTCCTCTTTGCCGTTTTGGATGCCTTTGATTTCTTTTTGTTGTCTGATTGCTGTGGCTAGGACTTCTAATACTACGTTGAATAGCACTGGTGAGAGTGGATATCCCTGCCGCGTTCCTGACTTTATGGGAAAAGCTCTCGGCCTTTCCCCATTGAGAATGATATTCGCTGTCGGTTTTTCATAGATGGCTTTTATGATATTGAGGTATGTACCCTCTATCCCTATACTGTGAAGAGTTTTGATCAAGAAACGATGTTGTACTTTGTCAAATGCTTTTTCTGCATCTATTGAGAGGATCATATGATTCTTGCTCTTTCTTTTGTTAATGTATTGTATCACGTTGATTGATTTGCGGATGTTGAACCAGCCTTGCAGCCCAGGAATAAATCCCACTTGGTCCTGGTGAATAATCCTTTTAATGTACTGTTGGAACCCATTGGCTAGTTTTTTTTGTGTGTGTGTGAGAATTTTTGCTTCCATGTTCATCAAGGATATTGGTCTGTAATTCTCTTTTTTGATGGGGTCTTTGTCTGGTTTTGGGATCAAGGTAATGCTGGCCTCATAAAATGAGTTTGGAAGTTTCCCTTCCATTTCTATTTTTTGGAACAGTTTCAGGAGAATAGGTAGTAATTCTTCTTGAAATGGCTGATAGAATTCCCCTGGGAAGCCATCTGGCCCTGGGCTTTTGTTTCTTGGGAGATTTTTGATGACTGTTTCAATTTCCTTAGTGGTTATAGGTCTGTTCAGGTTTTCTATTTCTTCCTGGTTCAATTTTGGTAGTTGATACATCTCTAGGAATGCACCCATTTCTTCCAGGTTATCTAATTTGCTGGCATAGAGTTGCTCATAATATGTTCTTATCATTGTTTGTATTTCTTTGGTGTTGGTTGTGATCTCTCCTCTTTCCTTCATGATTTTGTTGATTTGGGTCATTTCTCTTTTCTTCTTGATAAGTCTGGCCAGGGGTTTATCAATCTTGTTCATTCTTTCCAAGAACCAGCTCCTAGTTTCGTGGATCTGTTCTACTGTTCTTTTGGTTTCTAGTTCATTGATTTCTGCTCTGATCTTTATCATTTCTCTTCTCCTGCTGGGTTTAGGCTTCATTTGCTGTTCTTTTCCAGCTCCTTTAGGTGTAGGGTTAGGTTGTGTATTTGAGACCTTTCTTGTTTCTTGAGAAAGGCTTGTATTGCTATATACTTTCCTCTCAGGACTGCCTTTGTTGTATCCCAAAGATTTTGAACCGTTGTGTTTTCATTTTCATTGGTTTCCATGAAATTTTTTAATTCTTCTTTAATTTCCTGGTTGACCCATTCATTCTTTAGTAGGATGCTCTTTAGCCTCCATGTATTTGAGTTCTTTCCGACTTTCCTCTTGTGGTTGAGTTCTAGTTTCAAAGCATTGTGGTCTGAAAATATGCAGGGAATGATCCCAATCTTTTGGTACCGATTGAGACCTGATTTGTGACCTGGGATGTGATCAGTTCTGGAGAATGTTCCATGGGCACTAGAGAAGAATGTGTATTCCTTTGCTTGGGGATGGAATGTTCTGAATATGTCTGTGAAGTCCATTTGGTCCAGTGTGTCATTTAAAGTCTTTATTTCCTTGTTGATCTTTTGCTTAGATGATCTGTCCATTTCAGTCAGGGGGGTGTTAAAGTCCCCCACTATTATTGTATTGTTGTCAATGTGTTTCTTTGCTTTTGTTATTAATTGCCTTATATAATTGGCTGCTCCCATGTTCGGGGCATAGATCTTTACAATTGTTAGATCTTCTTGTTGGATAGACCCTTTAAGTAGGATATAGTGTCCTTCCTCATCGCTTATTACAGTCTTTGTTTTAAAATCTAGTTTGTCTGATAGAAGGATTGCCACCCCAGCTTTCTTTTGGTGTCCATTAGCATGGTAAATGGTTTTCCACCCCCTCACTTTCAATCTGGGGGTGTCTTTGGGTCTAAAATGAGTCTCTTGCAGACAGCATATTGATGGGTCTTGTTTTTTAATCCAATCTGATAGCCTGTGTCTTTTGATTGGGGCATTTACGCCATTTGCATTCAGGGTAACTATTGAAAAGTATGAATTTAGTGCCATTGTATTACCTGTAAGGTGACTGTTAACTCTCTCTTGTCTGTGTTCGTTTCTGCTCTTTGCTGCTTTTAGGTTCTCTCTTTGCTTAGAGGACCCCTCTCAATATTTCTTGGAGGGGTGGTTTTGTGTTTGCAAATTCCTTTAGTTTTTGTTTGTTCTGGAAGCTTTTTATCTCTCCTTCTATTTTCAATGATAGCCTAGCTGGATATAGTATTCTTGGCTGCATATTTTTCTCGTTTAGTGCTCTGAAGATATCTTGCCAGTCCTTTCTGGCCTGCCAGGTCTCTGTGGATAGGTCTGTTGCCAATCTAATGTTTCTACCATTGTAGGTTACATATCTCTTCTCCGGAGCTGCTTTCAGGATTTTCTCTTTGTCTCTGAGACTCGTAAGTTTTACTATTAGATGTCGGGTGTTGACCTATTATTATTGATTTTGAGAGGGGTTCTCTGTGCCTCCTGGATTTTAATGCCTGTTTCCTTCCTCACATTAGGGAAGTTCTCTGTTATAATTTGCTCCAATATACCTTCTGCCCCTCTCTCTCTCTCTTCTTCTTCTGGGATCCCAATTATTCTAATGTTGTTTCGTCTTATCGTATCACTTATCTCTCGAATTCTGCCCTCGTGATCCTGTAGTTGTTTCTCTCTCTTTTTCTCAGCCTCTTTATTTTCCATCATTTGGTCTTCTATATCGCTGATTCTCTCTTCTGCCTCATTTATCCTAGCATTTAGTGCCCCCATTTTTGATTGCACCTCATCAATAGCCTTTTTGATTTCGATTTGGTTAGATTTTAGTTCTTTTATTTCTCCAGAAAGGGTTTCTCTAATAACTTCCACGCTTTTTTCAAGCCCAGCTAGTATCTTTAAAGTCATGATTCTGAACTCTAGGTCCGACATCGTACTAATGTCCGTATTGAGTAGGTCCCTGGCTGACGGTACTACCTCTTGTTCTTTTTGCTGAGGTGATTTCTTTCGTCTTGTCATTTTCTCCAGAGGAGAATAGATGAATGAGAGAACAAAATCCTAACAGGTTTACAACGTCCCCAGCAAATATACTGTATACAAATCAGAAAAGACCTGAAACCAGGGGAAAAGAAAGGGAAAGAAAGAAAAACGAAAGAGAAAAAGAAAAAAAAGGATAAAAACAAAAACAAAACAATACAAAAAAGGCAGAATATGATCAAATATGATCAGGCTAGTGCATAGATCAGTGCCGCACACTAGATTTTGGGCGTATTTTGGTCTGTTAGAAAAAGGTGCCTCCTAAAATTTTAAAGGAAGAAAGACATATATGTACAAAATAATGGTTGATACAATGAAGGGATGGAAGATGACTGTAAAGATGAAAATTATAAAAGATTTTATAAAAGGACTTGGTAAGATAAGTTGTTTGAAAAAAGAAAGAAGATTTAAGAAAAAAAAAAGGAAAAAGGGAGAGAATGTGATCAGGCAGGAGACTAGAACAAAGCCATACACTAGTGATTTAGGGTATATTTTGATCTGTTAGAAGAAACTGTACCTCAAAATTTTAAAGAGAGAACAACTTATATATATATATATGCCAAAAATAAGGGTAACTACTATGAAGGGATAAAATATGACTCTAAAAATGAAAAATAAAAAATGTTTGTTTTTTTTTTTAAAAAGGGATTTATAAGATGTTGGTTGAAAAAGGGAAAAAGAAAAAAAAACAGTCAACAAAAATTAACTTTGATGAAATAATGAATCATGGTTAAAAAAAAAAAAAAAGCCATGAATCTATGTGCAGTGTTCCCCTAGCGCTGGAGTTCTCCTATTCTCCTTGATCGATCAACTTGGTCTTGCCTTGCTGGCTGTTTGTGCTGATCTTCTGGGGGAGGGGCCTGTTGCTGTGGTTTCCAAATGTCTTTGCCGGAGGCGGAATTGCCCCGCCCTTGTCAGTCCGGGCTAAGGAAGCTGCTCCGCTTTGCTCTCAGGAGCTTTTGTTCCCTGCAAGCTCTCGGTACAGCCTTGGAGGACCAGGGCAGAAATGGTGGCCTCCCAATCTCCCCTCGGAGGAGCTGAGAACCTGGGGCCCCGCTCCTCAGTGTGCCCCCAGAGAAAAGCAGTCACTTCCGTGTCCCCGTTCTCCGGCCGCACTCCGTGCTCACCCGGCCTGTGACCGAGCGTTGCTATCTATGGCACCCGACCCCGCACGGAGTCTCCAAACCCAGCAGATCCCTGCAGTGCGCTCCCGCACCGCTCCTCCCCGGGAAGGAAGGGGAGTCTCCCCGGATCTGCTGCTTGTTGGGTCCCTGCTGGGGGAGCCGTGCTCCGACTGGGCCGCAGATCACAGTTTATGGCAACCCCGAGCTGAGAGCCCACGACTCTGCTCCGTCTCTGCAGCCGGCTTCCCCGCGAGCATGCAAGTCTTACTGCTCGCTTAGCAAGGAAAGAAACAGTAGTGTAGGGGAACCGTGTGTACATAGCCTCACTGTTGCGAGGAGTGGGAACACTTGTTGTGCCTGTGCGTAAGAGCCTGACTGACAATTCCCTTAAGTTACTGGGCAAGAGAAACGGATTCATGCAGCTGCACCTCTCCCACCAGCTCTCAGTATCAGAATGGTAGCACTCCTCCGGCCTGTGTGCCTGCAGGCCTAAGTTTCAGGCCCCTCCCTGGAATACACTACACTGGAGAAACCGCGCTTTAGCTCCCGCCAGTCCCTAGCGGAGAGGAAGCTGTATGGTGTGCGCTGTGCTTGAGAGCCCGGCGAACGTCTTCCCTACGTAAAACCGGGGGAAAGAAATGCCGTTGCCGGAGACGCCTCTCGGCTCACCTCTTTTCCTGGAGCTAGTACCTTTACCCCGGTGCGCGTGCAGGCCCAAAGCCAAAAACCTCACTCGAGGGAACCGCACTGTAGAGAATCCGGGCTTCGGCCAGACTAGGCCTTCCTGAGGGTGGAAGACTTTTGCTATGAGCATGCGTGCGAGCACTGCCAGCGAGTCCAAAACCATTTTCTGAGGGAGACTGAGGCCGCGGCAGAAGGGAGAACAAAACTCCCCACTTGTTTCCTGAAGGCAGCCCAGCAGCCGCCCCCTTGGACATGCAAGTCTCACTGCTCACGTACCAAAGCAAAGAAACAGTACTGTAGGGGAACCTTGTTGTAGGTAGACTCCCTGTTGCGCGAGTGGGAACACTTGGAGTGCCTGTGCGTAAGAGCCTGGCCGAATAGTCCCTTAAGTTCCTGGGCGAGAGAAACGGATTCGTGCAGCCGCAACTCTCCCACCAGCTCTCAGTATCAGAATGGTAGCACTCCTCCGCCCTGTGTGCGTGCAGGCCTAAGAGGCAGGCCCCTCCTTGGAAGGCACAGCACTGTGGAGAACCCGCGTTAGTTCCCGCCAGTCCCTAGCGGAGAGGACGCTGTATGGTGTGCGCTGTGCTTCAGAGCCCGGCGAACGGCTTCCCTATGTAAAAGCGAGGGAAAGAAAGGCCTGTGCCGGAGACACCTCTCGGCTGAGCTCTTGTTCCTGGGGCTAGTATCGTGCTCCGTTGTGCGAGCAGACCAAAAGCCAACCACCTAAATCCAGGGAACTGCACTGTGTGGAATCCAGGCTTCGGGCAGACTAGGCCTTCCTGAGGGTGGAAACCTTTTGCAGTGTGAATGCGGGCGAGCACTGCCAGCGAGTCCAAAACCATTTTGCGAAGGAGACTGAGGCCGCGGCAGAAGTGAGAACTCAACTCCCCACTTGTTTCCTGAAGCCAGCCAGGCGGCCGCCCCCTTGAGCATGCATGTCTCACTGCTTGTGGACCAACGCAAAGAAACAGTAGGGTAGGTGACCGTGTTGTACAGAGCCTCACTGTTCCGGAGAGGGGAAACACTTGGAGTGTGTGTGCATGAGACCCTGGGAGACGAGTCCCATACGTTACTGGGCGAGAGAAACGAACTCGTGCAGCCGCACCTCTCCCACCAGCTCTCAGTGGCAGAATGCAAGCACTCCTCAGGCATGTGTGCGAGCAGGCCTAAGTAGCAGGCCCCTCCCTGGAAGGCACAACACTGTGGTGAAAGCGCACGGTAGCTCCCGCCAGGCACCGGCGGGGAGGACGCTGTATGGTGTGCGCTGTGCCTGAGAGCCCGGCGAGCATCTTCCCTATGTAAAACCGGGGGAAAGAAAGGCCAGTGCCGGAGAGGCCTCTCGGCTGAGCTCTTTTCCTGGAGCTAGTACCTTTATCCCGGTGGGCGTGCAGGCCAAAAGCCAAAAACCTCACTCGAGGAAACCGCATTGTAGAGAATCCGGGCTTCGGCCAGACTAGGCCTTCCTCTGGTTGGAAGCCTTTTGCTGTGTGCATGCTTATGAGCTCCGCCCCGGAGTCCAAAACCATTTTCGGAGGGAGACTGAGGCCGCGGCAGAAGGGAGAACACAACTCCCCACTTGTTTCCTGAAGCCAGCCCAGCGGCCGCCCGCTTGGGCATGCAAGTCTCACTGCTCGCGTACCAAGGAAAGAAACAGTAGTGTAGGGGAACCGTGTGTACATAGCCTCACTGTTGCGGGGAGTGGGAACACTTGGAGTGCCTGTGCGTAAGAGCCTGACTGACAATTCCCTTAAGTTACTGTGCAAGGGAAATGGATTCGTGCAGCCGCCCCTCTCCCACCAGCTCTCAGTAGCAGAATGGTAGCACTCCCCCGGCATGTGTGTGTGCAGGCCTAAGTTGCAGGCCCCTCTCTGGAATGCACTACACTGGAGAAACCGCGCTATAGCTCCCGCAAGTCCGTAGCGGAGAGGAAGCTGTATGGTGTGCGCTGTGCTTGAGAGCCCGGCGAACGTCTTCCCTACGTAAAACCGGGAGAAAGAAAGGCCGTTGGCGGAGAAGTCTCTCGGCTAAGCTCTTGTTCCTGGAGCTAGTACCTTTACCCCGGTGTGCGTGCAGGCCAAAACCCAAAAACCTCACTGGAGGGAACCGCACTGTAGAGAATCCGGGCTTTGGGCAGACTAGGCCTTCCTGAGGGGGGAAGCCTTCTGCTGTGTGCATGCGTATGAGCTCCACCAGGGAATCTAAAACCATTTTCTGAGGGAGACTGAGGCCGCAGAAGAAGGGAGAACAAAACACCCCACTTGTTTCCTGCTACTGGCCCTGCGTCTAACCCCTTGTGCATGCATGTCTCACTGCTCCCAAACCAACGTAAGAAATGCAGGGTAGGGGACCGTGTTGTAGAGAGTCTCACTGTTACGGAAGGTGGAAACACTGGGAGTGTGTGTACGTGAGAGCCTGGGAGACGAGTCCCCTAAGTTACTGGGCGAGAGAAAAGGATTAGTTGCAGCGGCACCTCTCCAACCAGCTCTCAGTGGCAGAATGCTAGCACTCCTCAGGCATGTGTTCGTGCAGGACTAAGTATCAGGGCCCTCCCTGGAAGGCACAAAACTGTGGTGAAAGCGCGCTTCAGCTCCGGCCGGTCCCCGGCGGGGAGGACGCGGTAAGGTTTCCTCTGTACTTGAGAGCCCGGCGAACGGCATCCCTATGTAAAACCGAGGGAAAGAAAGGCCGGTGCCTGAGACGCCTCTCGGCTCAGCTCTTGTTCCTGGGGCTAGTACCGTTGCCCCGGTGTGCTTGAAGGACAAAAGCCAACCACCTAACTCGAGGGAATCACACTATAGAGAATCCGGGCTTCGGCTGGACTAGGCCTTCCTGAGGGTGGAAAGCTTCTGCTGAGAGCATGCATGCGAGCACTGCCAGCGAGTCCAAAACCATTTTCCCAGGGAGACTGAGGCCGCGGCAGAAGGGAGAACACAACTGCCCATTTGTTTCCTGAAGCCAGCCCAGCAGCCGACCCCTAGGGCATGCAAGTCTCACGCTCGCTTACCAACGCAATGAAACCGTACTGTAGGGGAACCGTGTATACAGAGCCTCACTGTTGCGCGCAGTGGGAACTCTTGGAGTGCCTGTACGTAAGAGCCTGGCTGAAGAGTCCCTTCAGTTCCTGGGCGAGAGAAACGGATTCGTGCAGCCGCACCTCTCCCACCAGCTCTCAGTATCAGAATGGTAGCACTCCTCCGGCCTGTGTGCGTGCAGGCCTAAGTTGCAGGCCCCTCCCTGGAAGGCAGTACACTGTGGAGAAACCGCGCTTTAGCTGCCGCCGTTCCCTAGCGGAGAGGAAGCTGTAGGGTGTGCGATGTGCCTAGAGCCCGGCGAACGTCTTCCCTACGTAAAACCGGGGGAAACAAAGGCCGGTGCCGGAGACGCGTCTCGGCTCAGCTCTTGTTCATGGAGCTAGTATCTTTACCCCGGTGTGCGTGCAGGCCGAAAGCCAAAAACCTCACACGAGGGAAACGCACTGTAGAGAATCGGGCTTCGGCCAGACTAGGCCTTCCTGAGGGTGGAAGCCTTCTGCTGTGTGCATGCGTATGAGCTCGGCCACGGAGTACAAAACCATTTTCTGAGGGAGACTGAGGCCGCAGTAGAAGGGAGAACAAAGCTCCCCACTTGTTTCCTGCTACTGGCCCTGCGTCCAACCCCTTGTGCATGCATGTCTCACTGCTCCCATACCAACGTAAGAAAAGTAGGGTAGGGGACCGTGTTGTAGAGAGTCTCACTGTTACGGAGGGTGGAAACACTGGGCGTGTGTGTACGTGAGAGCCTGGGAGACGAGTCCCCTAAGTTACTGAGCGAGAGAAAAGGATTAGTTGCAGCAGCACCTCTCCCACCAGCTCTCAGTGGCAGAATGCTAGCACTCCTCAGGCATGTGTGCGTGCAGGCCTAAGTATCAGGCCCCTCCCTGGAAGGCACAAAACTGCGGTGAAAGCGCGCTTCAGCTCCGGCCTGTCCCCGGCGTGGAGGACGCTGTAAGGTTTCCTCTGTACTTGAGAGCCCGGCGAACGGCTTCCCTATGTAAAACCGAGAGGGAAAGAAAGGCCGGTGCCTGAGACGCCTCTCGGCTCAGCTCTTGTTCCTGGGGCTAGTACCGTTGCCCCGGTGTGCTTGAAGGACAAAAGCCAACCACCTAACTCGAGGGAATCACACTATAGAGAATCCGGGCTTCGGCTGGACTAGGCCTTCCTGAGGGTGGAAAGCTTCTGCTGAGAGCATGCATGCGAGCACTGCCAGCGAGTCCAAAACCATTTTCCCAGGGAGACTGAGGCCGCGGCAGAAGGGAGAACACAACTGCCCATTTGTTTCCTGAAGCCAGCCCAGCAGCCGACCCCTAGGGCATGCAAGTCTCACGCTCGCTTACCAACGCAATGAAACCGTACTGTAGGGGAACCTTGTATACAGAGCCTCACTGTTGCGCGCAGTGGGAACTCTTGGAGTGCCTGTACGTAAGAGCCTGGCTGAAGAGTCCCTTCAGTTCCTGGGCGAGAGAAACGGATTCGTGCAGCCGCACCTCTCCCACCAGCTCTCAGTATCAGAATGGTAGCACTCCTCCGGCCTGTGTGCGTGCAGGCCTAAGTTGCAGGCCCCTCCCTGGAAGGCAGTACACTGTGGAGAAACCGCGCTTTAGCTGCCGCCGTTCCCTAGCGGAGAGGAAGCTGTAGGGTGTGCGATGTGCCTAGAGCCCGGCGAACGTCTTCCCTAGGTAAAACCGGGGGAAACAAGGGCCGGTGCCGGAGACGCGTCTCGGCTCAGCTCTTGTTCATGGAGCTAGTATCTTTACCCCGGTGTGCGTGCAGGCCGAAAGCCAAAAACCTCACACGAGGGAACCGCACTGTAGAGAATCCAGGCTTCGGCCAGACTAGGCCTTCCTGAGGGTGGAAGCCTTCTGCTGTGTGCATGCGTATGAGCTCCGCCACGGAGTACAAAACCATTTTCTGAGGGAGACTGAGGCCGCGGCAGAAGTGAGAACAAAGCTCCCCACTTGTTTCCTGCTAGTGGCCCTGCGTCCAACCCCTTGTGCATGCACGTCTCACTGCTCCCATACCAACGTAAGAAAAGTAGGGTAGGGGACCGTGTTGCAGAGAGTCTCACTGTTACGGAGGGTGGAAACACTGGGAGTGTGTGTACGTGAGAGCCTGGGAGACGAGTCCCCTAAGTTACTGGGGGAGAGAAAAGGATTAGTTGCAGCGGCACCTCTCCAAACAGCTCTCAGTATTAGAATGATAGCATTCCTCCGGCATGTGTGCGAGCAGGCCTAAGAGGCAGGCCCCTCCTTGGAAGGCACAGCACTGTGGAGAACCCGCGTTAGCTCCCGCCGATCCCTAGCGGAGAGGACGCTGTATGGTGTGCGCTGTGCTTCAGAGCCCGGCGAACGGCTTCCCTATGTAAAAGCGAGGGAAAGAAAGGCCTGTGCCGGAGACACCTCTCGGCTGAGCTCTTGTTCCTGGGCTACTATCGTGCTCCATTGTGCGAGCAGACCAAAAGCCAACCACCTAAATCCAGGGAACTGCACTGTGTGGAATCCAGGCTTCGGCCAGACTAGGCCTTCCTGAGGGTGGAAACCTCTTGCAGTGTGAATGCGGGCGAGCACTGCCAGCGAGTCCAAAACCATTTTGTGAGGAAGACTGAGGCCTCGGCAGAAGTGAGAACTCAACTCCCCACTTTTTTCCTGAAGCCAGCCAGACGGCCGCCCCCTTGAGCATGCATGTCTCACTGCTTGCCGACCAAGGCAAAGAGACAGTGGGGTAGGGGACCGTGTTGTAGACAGCCTGACTGTTAGGGAGGGTGGAAACACTTGGAGTGTGTGTACGTGAGAGCCTAGGAGACGAGTCCCCTAAGTTACTGGGCGAGAGAAAAGGATTAGTTGCAGCGGCACCTCTCCCACCAGCTCTCAGTATCAGAATGGTAGCACTCCTCCGGCATGTGTGTGTGCAGACCTAAGTGGCAGGCCCCTCCTTGGAAGGCACAACACTGTGGAGAAACCGCGCTTTAGCTCCTGCCGGTCCCTAGCGGAGAGGACGCTATATGGTGTGCGCTGTGCTTGAGAGCCCGGCGATCGGCTTCCCTATGTATAAGCGAGGGAAAGAAAGGCCGGTGCCCGAGACGCCTCTCGGCTCAGCTCTTGTTCCTGGAGCTAGTACCGTTACCCTGGTGTGCTTGCAGGCCGAGGGCCAACCTCCCAATTCGAGGGAACCACACTGTAGAAATTCCTTACTTCGGCCAGACTAGGCCTTCCTGAGGGAGGTAACCCTTTGCAGTGTGAATGCGGGCGAGCACTGCCAGCGAGTCCAAAACCGTTTTACGAGGGAGACTGAGGCCGCGACCGAAGTGAGAACTCAACTCCCCATTTGTTTCCTGAAGCCAGCCCGGCAGCCGCCCCCTTGAGCATGCAAGTCTCACTGTTCGCGTCCCAACGCAAGGAAACAGTAGGCTGGGGGACCGTGTTGTAGAGAGCCTCACTGTTCCGGAGAGTGGAAACACTTCGAGTGCGTGTGCGTGAGAGCCTGGGAGACGAGTGTCCTACGTTACTGGGCGAGAGAAACGAACTCGTGCAGCCGCACCTCTCCCACCAGCTCTCAGTGGCAGAATGCTAGCACTCCTCAGGCATGCGTTCGTGCAGGCCTAAGTATCAGGGCCCTCCCTGGAAGGCACAAAACTGTGGTGAAAGCGCGCTTCAGCTCCGGCCGGTCCCCGGCGGGGAGGACGCGGTAAGGTTTCCTCTGTACTTGAGAGCCCGGCGAACGGCATCCCTATGTAAAACCGAGGGAAAGAAAGGCCGGTGCCTGAGACGCCTCTCGGCTCAGCTCTTGTTCCTGGGGCTAGTACCGTTGCCCCGGTGTGCTTGAAGGACAAAAGCCAACCACCTAACTCGAGGGAATCACACTATAGAGAATCCGGGCTTCGGCTGGACTAGGCCTTCCTGAGGGTGGAAAGCTTCTGCTGAGAGCATGCATGCGAGCACTGCCAGCGAGTCCAAAACCATTTTCCCAGGGAGACTGAGGCCGCGGCAGAAGGGAGAACACAACTGCCCATTTGTTTCCTGAAGCCAGCCCAGCAGCCGACCCCTAGGGCATGCAAGTCTCACGCTCGCTTACCAACGCAATGAAACCGTACTGTAGGGGAACCGTGTATACAGAGCCTCACTGTTGCGCGCAGTGGGAACTCTTGGAGTGCCTGTACGTAAGAGCCTGGCTGAAGAGTCCCTTCAGTTCCTGGGCGAGAGAAACGGATTCGTGCAGCCGCACCTCTCCCACCAGCTCTCAGTATCAGAATGGTAGCACTCCTCCGGCCTGTGTGCGTGCAGGCCTAAGTTGCAGGCCCCTCCCTGGAAGGCAGTACACTGTGGAGAAACCGCGCTTTAGCTGCCGCCGTTCCCTAGCGGAGAGGAAGCTGTAGGGTGTGCGATGTGCCTAGAGCCCGGCGAACGTCTTCCCTACGTAAAACCGGGGGAAACAAAGGCCGGTGCCGGAGACGCGTCTCGGCTCAGCTCTTGTTCATGGAGCTAGTATCTTTACCCCGGTGTGCGTGCAGGCCGAAAGCCAAAAACCTCACACGAGGGAAACGCACTGTAGAGAATCGGGCTTCGGCCAGACTAGGCCTTCCTGAGGGTGGAAGCCTTCTGCTGTGTGCATGCGTATGAGCTCGGCCACGGAGTACAAAACCATTTTCTGAGGGAGACTGAGGCCGCAGTAGAAGGGAGAACAAAGCTCCCCACTTGTTTCCTGCTACTGGCCCTGCGTCCAACCCCTTGTGCATGCATGTCTCACTGCTCCCATACCAACGTAAGAAAAGTAGGGTAGGGGACCGTGTTGTAGAGAGTCTCACTGTTACGGAGGGTGGAAACACTGGGCGTGTGTGTACGTGAGAGCCTGGGAGACGAGTCCCCTAAGTTACTGAGCGAGAGAAAAGGATTAGTTGCAGCAGCACCTCTCCCACCAGCTCTCAGTGGCAGAATGCTAGCACTCCTCAGGCATGTGTGCGTGCAGGCCTAAGTATCAGGCCCCTCCCTGGAAGGCACAAAACTGCGGTGAAAGCGCGCTTCAGCTCCGGCCTGTCCCCGGCGTGGAGGACGCTGTAAGGTTTCCTCTGTACTTGAGAGCCCGGCGAACGGCTTCCCTATGTAAAACCGAGAGGGAAAGAAAGGCCGGTGCCTGAGACGCCTCTCGGCTCAGCTCTTGTTCCTGGGGCTAGTACCGTTGCCCCGGTGTGCTTGAAGGACAAAAGCCAACCACCTAACTCGAGGGAATCACACTATAGAGAATCCAGGCTTCGGCTGGACTAGGCCTTCCTGAGGGTGGAAAGCTTCTGCTGAGAGCATGCATGCGAGCACTGCCAGCGAGTCCAAAACCATTTTCCCAGGGAGACTGAGGCCGCGGCAGAAGGGAGAACACAACTGCCCATTTGTTTCCTGAAGCCAGCCCAGCAGCCGACCCCTAGGGCATGCAAGTCTCACGCTCGCTTACCAACGCAATGAAACCGTACTGTAGGGGATCCTTGTATACAGAGCCTCACTGTTGCGCGCAGGGGGAACTCTTGGAGTGCCTGTACGTAAGAGCCTGGCTGAAGAGTCCCTTCAGTTCCTGGGCGAGAGAAACGGATTCGTGCAGCCGCACCTCTCCCACCAGCTCTCAGTATCAGAATGGTAGCACTCCTCCGGCCTGTGTGCGTGCAGGCCTAAGTTGCAGGCCCCTCCCTGGAAGGCAGTACACTGTGGAGAAACCGCGCTTTAGCTGCCGCCGTTCCCTAGCGGAGAGGAAGCTGTAGGGTGTGCGATGTGCCTAGAGCCCGGCGAACGTCTTCCCTAGGTAAAACCGGGGGAAACAAGGGCCGGTGCCGGAGACGCGTCTCGGCTCAGCTCTTGTTCATGGAGCTAGTATCTTTACCCCGGTGTGCGTGCAGGCCGAAAGCCAAAAACCTCACACGAGGGAACCGCACTGTAGAGAATCCAGGCTTCGGCCAGACTAGGCCTTCCTGAGGGTGGAAGCCTTCTGCTGTGTGCATGCGTATGAGCTCCGCCACGGAGTACAAAACCATTTTCTGAGGGAGACTGAGGCCGCGGCAGAAGTGAGAACAAAGCTCCCCACTTGTTTCCTGCTAGTGGCCCTGCGTCCAACCCCTTGTGCATGCACGTCTCACTGCTCCCATACCAACGTAAGAAAAGTAGGGTAGGGGACCGTGTTGCAGAGAGTCTCACTGTTACGGAGGGTGGAAACACTGGGAGTGTGTGTACGTGAGAGCCTGGGAGACGAGTCCCCTAAGTTACTGGGGGAGAGAAAAGGATTAGTTGCAGCGGCACCTCTCCAAACAGCTCTCAGTATTAGAATGATAGCATTCCTCCGGCATGTGTGCGAGCAGGCCTAAGAGGCAGGCCCCTCCTTGGAAGGCACAGCACTGTGGAGAACCCGCGTTAGCTCCCGCCGATCCCTAGCGGAGAGGACGCTGTATGGTGTGCGCTGTGCTTCAGAGCCCGGCGAACGGCTTCCCTATGTAAAAGCGAGGGAAAGAAAGGCCTGTGCCGGAGACACCTCTCGGCTGAGCTCTTGTTCCTGGGCTACTATCGTGCTCCATTGTGCGAGCAGACCAAAAGCCAACCACCTAAATCCAGGGAACTGCACTGTGTGGAATCCAGGCTTCGGCCAGACTAGGCCTTCCTGAGGGTGGAAACCTCTTGCAGTGTGAATGCGGGCGAGCACTGCCAGCGAGTCCAAAACCATTTTGTGAGGAAGACTGAGGCCTCGGCAGAAGTGAGAACTCAACTCCCCACTTTTTTCCTGAAGCCAGCCAGACGGCCGCCCCCTTGAGCATGCATGTCTCACTGCTTGCCGACCAAGGCAAAGAGACAGTGGGGTAGGGGACCGTGTTGTAGACAGCCTGACTGTTAGGGAGGGTGGAAACACTTGGAGTGTGTGTACGTGAGAGCCTAGGAGACGAGTCCCCTAAGTTACTGGGCGAGAGAAAAGGATTAGTTGCAGCGGCACCTCTCCCACCAGCTCTCAGTATCAGAATGGTAGCACTCCTCCGGCATGTGTGTGTGCAGACCTAAGTGGCAGGCCCCTCCTTGGAAGGCACAACACTGTGGAGAAACCGCGCTTTAGCTCCTGCCGGTCCCTAGCGGAGAGGACGCTATATGGTGTGCGCTGTGCTTGAGAGCCCGGCGATCGGCTTCCCTATGTATAAGCGAGGGAAAGAAAGGCCGGTGCCCGAGACGCCTCTCGGCTCAGCTCTTGTTCCTGGAGCTAGTACCGTTACCCTGGTGTGCTTGCAGGCCGAGGGCCAACCTCCCAATTCGAGGGAACCACACTGTAGAAATTCCTTACTTCGGCCAGACTAGGCCTTCCTGAGGGAGGTAACCCTTTGCAGTGTGAATGCGGGCGAGCACTGCCAGCGAGTCCAAAACCGTTTTACGAGGGAGACTGAGGCCGCGACCGAAGTGAGAACTCAACTCCCCATTTGTTTCCTGAAGCCAGCCCGGCAGCCGCCCCCTTGAGCATGCAAGTCTCACTGTTCGCGTCCCAACGCAAGGAAACAGTAGGCTGGGGGACCGTGTTGTAGAGAGCCTCACTGTTCCGGAGAGTGGAAACACTTCGAGTGCGTGTGCGTGAGAGCCTGGGAGACGAGTGTCCTACGTTCCTGGGCGAGAGAAACGAACTCGTGCAGCCGCACCTCTCCCACCAGCTCTCAGTGGCAGAATGCTAGCACTCCTCAGGCATGCGTTCGTGCAGGCCTAAGTATCAGGGCCCTCCCTGGAAGGCACAAAACTGTGGTGAAAGCGCGCTTCAGCTCCGGCCGGTCCCCGGCGGGGAGGACGCGGTAAGGTTTCCTCTGTACTTGAGAGCCCGGCGAACGGCTTCCCTATGTAAAACCGAGAGGGAAAGAAAGGCCGGTGCCTGAGACGCCTCTCGGCTCAGCTCTTGTTCCTGGGGCTAGTACCGTTGCCCCGGTGTGCTTGAAGGACAAAAGCCAACCACCTAACTCGAGGGAATCACACTATAGAGAATCCGGGCTTCGGCTGGACTAGGCCTTCCTGAGGGTGGAAAGCTTCTGCTGAGAGCATGCATGCGAGCACTGCCAGCGAGTCCAAAACCATTTTCCCAGAGAGACTGAGGCCGCGGCAGAAGGGAGAACACAACTGCCCATTTGTTTCCTGAAGCCTGCCCAGCAGCCGACCCCTAGGGCATGCAAGTCTCACGCTCGCTTACCAACGCAATGAAACCGTACTGTAGGGGAACCTTGTATACAGAGCCTCACTGTTGCGCGGAGTGGGAACTCTTGGAGTGCCTGTACGTAAGAGCCTGGCTGAAGAGTCCCTTCAGTTCCTGGGCGAGAGAAACGGATTCGTGCAGCCGCACCTCTCCCACCAGCTCTCAGTATCAGAATGGTAGCACTCCTCCGGCCTGTGTGCGTGCAGGCCTAAGTTGCAGGCCCCTCCCTGGAAGGCAGTACACTGTGGAGAAACCGCGCTTTAGCTGCCGCCGTTCCCTAGCGGAGAGGAAGCTGTAGGGTGTGCGATGTGCCTAGAGCCCGGCGAACGTCTTCCCTACGTAAAACCGGGGGAAACAAAGGCCGGTGCCGGAGACGCGTCTCGGCTCAGCTCTTGTTCATGGAGCTAGTATCTTTACCCCGGTGTGCGTGCAGGCCGAAAGCCAAAAACCTCACACGAGGGAAACGCACTGTAGAGAATCGGGCTTCGGCCAGACTAGGCCTTCCTGAGGGTGGAAGCCTTCTGCTGTGTGCATGCGTATGAGCTCGGCCACGGAGTAGAAAACCATTTTCTGAGGGAGACTGAGGCCGCAGTAGAAGGGAGAACAAAGCTCCCCACTTGTTTCCTGCTACTGGCCCTGCGTCCAACCCCTTGTGCATGCATGTCTCACTGCTCCCATACCAACGTAAGAAATGTAGGGTAGGGGACCGTGTTGTAGAGAGTCTCACTGTTACGGAGGGTGGAAACACTGGGCGTGTGTGTACGTGAGAGCCTGGGAGACGAGTCCCCTAAGTTACTGAGCGAGAGAAAAGGATTAGTTGCAGCAGCACCTCTCCCACCAGCTCTCAGTGGCAGAATGCTAGCACTCCTCAGGCATGTGTGCGTGCAGGCCTAAGTATCAGGCCCCTCCCTGGAAGGCACAAAACTGCGGTGAAAGCGCGCTTCAGCTCCGGCCTGTCCCCGGCGTGGAGGACGCTGTAAGGTTTCCTCTGTACTTGAGAGCCCGGCGAACGGCTTCCCTATGTAAAACCGAGAGGGAAAGAAAGGCCGGTGCCTGAGACGCCTCTCGGCTCAGCTCTTGTTCCTGGGGCTAGTACCGTTGCCCCGGTGTGCTTGAAGGACAAAAGCCAACCACCTAACTCGAGGGAATCACACTATAGAGAATCCGGGCTTCGGCTGGACTAGGCCTTCCTGAGGGTGGAAAGCTTCTGCTGAGAGCATGCATGCGAGCACTGCCAGCGAGTCCAAAACCATTTTCCCAGGGAGACTGAGGCCGCGGCAGAAGGGAGAACACAACTGCCCATTTGTTTCCTGAAGCCAGCCCAGCAGCCGACCCCTAGGGCATGCAAGTCTCACGCTCGCTTACCAACGCAATGAAACCGTACTGTAGGGGAACCGTGTATACAGAGCCTCACTGTTGCGCGCAGTGGGAACTCTTGGAGTGCCTGTACGTAAGAGCCTGGCTGAAGAGTCCCTTCAGTTCCTGGGCGAGAGAAACGGATTCGTGCAGCCGCACCTCTCCCACCAGCTCTCAGTATCAGAATGGTAGCACTCCTCCGGCCTGTGTGCGTGCAGGCCTAAGTTGCAGGCCCCTCCCTGGAAGGCAGTACACTGTGGAGAAACCGCGCTTTAGCTGCGGCCGTTCCCTAGCGGAGAGGAAGCTGTAGGGTGTGCGATGTGCCTAGAGCCCGGCGAACGTCTTCCCTACGTAAAACCGGGGGAAACAAAGGCCGGTGCCGGAGACGCGTCTCGGCTCAGCTCTTGTTCCTGGAACTAGCACCTTTACCACGGTGTGCGTGCAGTCCAAAAGCCAAAAACCTCATTGGAGGGAAGCGCACTGTAGAGAAACCGGGCTTCGGCCAGACTAGGCCTTCCTGAGGGTGGCAGCCTTTTGCTGTGATTATACCTGCTTGCACTGCCAGCGCGTCCAAAACCATTTTCTGAGGGAGACTGAGGCCACGGCAGAAGGGAGAACACAACTCCCCACTTCTTTCCTGAAGGCGGTCCTGCGACCGTCCCCTTGAGCATGCATGTCTTTTTTTTTAATTTTTTATTGTTATGTTAATCACCATATATTACATCATTAGTTTTTGGTGCAGTGTTCCATGATTCATTGTTTGTTCATAACACCCAGTGCTCCATGCAGAACGTGCCCTCCTCAATACCCATCACCAGGCTCACCCCTCCTCCTACCCCCCTCCCCTCTAGAACCCTCAGTTTGTTTCTCAGAGTCCATCATCTCTC
This sequence comes from Eumetopias jubatus, assembly GCF_037043125.1. NCBI lineage: Eukaryota > Metazoa > Chordata > Mammalia > Carnivora > Otariidae > Eumetopias > Eumetopias jubatus. The sequence goes on from NW_028274879.1 coordinate 671,845, forward strand.
ATGGTTCGTCTCCCCCTCTGACATACTCCCCTTTTCTTCCTCTCCTGTTATCTTCTTCTTTTTCTTTTTTCTTAAAATATGTTGCGTTATTTGTTTCAGAAGTACAGAACTGTGATTCAACAGTCTGGCACAATTCACAGCGCTCACCGTAGCACATACCCTCCCCAATGTCTATCACCCAGCCACCCCATCCCTCCCACCCCCAACCACTCCAGTAACACTCAGTTTCTTTCCCGAGATGAAGAATTCCTCATATCAGTGAGGTCATATGATACATGTCTTTCTCTGATTGACTTATTTCACTCAGCATAACACCCTCCAGTTCCATCCACGTCGTTGCAAATGGCAAGATCTCATTCCTTTTGATGGCTGCATAATATTCCATTGTGTATATACACCACATCTTCTTTATCCATTCATCTGTCGATGGGCATCTTGGCTCTTTCCACCGTTTGGCTATGGTGGACATTGCTGCTATAAACATTGGGGTACACGTACCCCTTCGGGTCCCTACATTTGTATCTTTGTGGTAAATACCCAGTAGTGCAACTGCTGGATCGAACGGTAGCTCTAATTTCAACTGTTTGAGGAAACTCCATACTGTTTTCCAGAGGGGTTGCACTAGCTTGCATTCCCACCAACAGTGTAGGAGGGTTCCCCTTTCTCCACATCCCCGCCAACATCTGTCGTTCCCTGACTTGTTAATTTCAGCCATTCTGACGGGTGTGAGGTGGTATCTCATGGAGGTTTTGATTTGGATTTCCCTGATGCCGAGCGATGTGGAGCACTTTTTCATGTGCCTGTTGGCCATTTGGATGTCTTCTTTGGAGACATGTCTGTTCATGTCTTCTGCCCATTTCTTGATTGGATTATTTCTTCTTTGGGTGTTGAGTTTGATCAGTTCTTTATAGATTTTGGATAATAGCCCTTTATCTGATAGGTCAGTTGCAAATATTTTCTCCCATTCTGTCGGTTGTCTTTTGGTTTTGTGGACTGTTTCTTTTGCTGTGCAAAAGCTTTTTATCTTGATGAAATCCCAAGAGTTCATTTTTGCCCTGGCTTCCCGTGCCTTTGGCGATGTTTCTAGGAAGAAGTTGCTGCGGCTAAGGTCGAAAAGGTTGCTACCTGTGTTCTCCTTTAGGATTTTGATGGACTCCTGTCTCACGTTTAGGTCTTTCAACCGTTTGGAGTCTATTTTTGTGTGTGGTGTAAGGAAATGGTCCAGTTTCATTCTTCTGCATGTGGCTGTCCAATTTTCCCAACACCATTTGTTGAAGAGACTGTCTTTTTGCCATTGGACATTCTTTCCTGCTTTGTCAAAGATAAGTTGACAATAGAGTTGAGGGTCCATTTCTGGGCTCTCGATTCTGTTCCATTGATCGATGTGTCTGTTTTTGTGCCAGTACCATACTGTCTTGATGATGACAGGTTTGTCATAGAGCTGAAAGTCCGGAATTGTGAAGCCGCCAGCTTTGCTTTTCTTTTTCATTAGTCCTCTGGCTATTCTGGGTCTCTTCTGGTTCCATACAAATTTGAGGATTATTTCTTCCATTTCTTTGAGAAAAGTGGATGGTATTTTGATGGGGATTGCATTGAATGTGTAGATTGCTCTAGGTAGCATTGACATCTTCAGAATGTTGATTCTCCCAATCCATGAGCACGGAACGTTGTTCCATTTCTTTGTGTCTTCTTCCATTTCTTTCATGAGTATTTTATAGTTTTCTGAGTACAGATCCTTTGCCTCTTTGGTTAGATTTCTTCCTAGGGATCTAATGGTTTTGGGTGCAATTGTAAATGGGATCGACTCCTTGATTTGTCTCTCTTCTGTCTTGTTGTTGGTGTAGAGGAATGCCACCGATTTCTGTGCACTGATTTTGTATCCTGCTACTTTACTGAATTCCTGTATGAGTTCTAGCAGTTTTGCGGTGGAGTCTTTTGGGTTTTCCACATACAGTATCTTATCATCTGCAAAGAGTGAGAGGTTTGACTTCCTCTTTGCCGTTTTGGATGCCTTTGATTTCTTTTTGTTGTCTGATTGCTGTGGCTAGGACTTCTAATACTACGTTGAATAGCACTGGTGAGAGTGGATATCCCTGCCGCGTTCCTGACTTTATGGGAAAAGCTCTCGGCCTTTCCCCATTGAGAATGATATTCGCTGTCGGTTTTTCATAGATGGCTTTTATGATATTGAGGTATGTACCCTCTATCCCTATACTGTGAAGAGTTTTGATCAAGAAACGATGTTGTACTTTGTCAAATGCTTTTTCTGCATCTATTGAGAGGATCATATGATTCTTGCTCTTTCTTTTGTTAATGTATTGTATCACGTTGATTGATTTGCGGATGTTGAACCAGCCTTGCAGCCCAGGAATAAATCCCACTTGGTCCTGGTGAATAATCCTTTTAATGTACTGTTGGAACCCATTGGCTAGTTTTTTTTGTGTGTGTGTGAGAATTTTTGCTTCCATGTTCATCAAGGATATTGGTCTGTAATTCTCTTTTTTGATGGGGTCTTTGTCTGGTTTGGGGATCAAGGTAATGCTGGCCTCATAAAATGAGTTTGGAAGTTTCCCTTCCATTTCTATTTTTTGGAACAGTTTCAGGAGAATAGGTAGTAATTCTTCTTGAAATGGCTGATAGAATTCCCCTGGGAAGCCATCTGGCCCTGGGCTTTTGTTTCTTGGGAGATTTTTGATGACTGTTTCAATTTCCTTAGTGGTTATAGGTCTGTTCAGGTTTTCTATTTCTTCCTGGTTCAATTTTGGTAGTTGATACATCTCTAGGAATGCACCCATTTCTTCCAGGTTATCTAATTTGCTGGCATAGAGTTGCTCATAATATGTTCTTATCATTGTTTGTATTTCTTTGGTGTTGGTTGTGATCTCTCCTCTTTCCTTCATGATTTTGTTGATTTGGGTCATTTCTCTTTTCTTCTTGATAAGTCTGGCCAGGGGTTTATCAATCTTGTTCATTCTTTCCAAGAACCAGCTCCTAGTTTCGTGGATCTGTTCTACTGTTCTTTTGGTTTCTAGTTCATTGATTTCTGCTCTGATCTTTATCATTTCTCTTCTCCTGCTGGGTTTAGGCTTCATTTGCTGTTCTTTTCCAGCTCCTTTAGGTGTAGGGTTAGGTTGTGTATTTGAGACCTTTCTTGTTTCTTGAGAAAGGCTTGTATTGCTATATACTTTCCTCTCAGGACTGCCTTTGTTGTATCCCAAAGATTTTGAACCGTTGTGTTTTCATTTTCATTGGTTTCCATGAAATTTTTTAATTCTTCTTTAATTTCCTGGTTGACCCATTCATTCTTTAGTAGGATGCTCTTTAGCCTCCATGTATTTGAGTTCTTTCCGACTTTCCTCTTGTGGTTGAGTTCTAGTTTCAAAGCATTGTGGTCTGAAAATATGCAGGGAATGATCCCAATCTTTTGGTACCGATTGAGACCTGATTTGTGACCTGGGATGTGATCAGTTCTGGAGAATGTTCCATGGGCACTAGAGAAGAATGTGTATTCCTTTGCTTGGGGATGGAATGTTCTGAATATGTCTGTGAAGTCCATTTGGTCCAGTGTGTCATTTAAAGTCTTTATTTCCTTGTTGATCTTTTGCTTAGATGATCTGTCCATTTCAGTCAGGGGGGTGTTAAAGTCCCCCACTATTATTGTATTGTTGTCAATGTGTTTCTTTGCTTTTGTTATTAATTGCCTTATATAATTGGCTGCTCCCATGTTCGGGGCATAGATCTTTACAATTGTTAGATCTTCTTGTTGGATAGACCCTTTAAGTAGGATATAGTGTCCTTCCTCATCGCTTATTACAGTCTTTGTTTTAAAATCTAGTTTGTCTGATAGAAGGATTGCCACCCCAGCTTTCTTTTGGTGTCCATTAGCATGGTAAATGGTTTTCCACCCCCTCACTTTCAATCTGGGGGTGTCTTTGGGTCTAAAATGAGTCTCTTGCAGACAGCATATTGATGGGTCTTGTTTTTTAATCCAATCTGATAGCCTGTGTCTTTTGATTGGGGCATTTACGCCATTTGCATTCAGGGTAACTATTGAAAAGTATGAATTTAGTGCCATTGTATTACCTGTAAGGTGACTGTTAACTCTCTCTTGTCTGTGTTCGTTTCTGCTCTTTGCTGCTTTTAGGTTCTCTCTTTGCTTAGAGGACCCCTCTCAATATTTCTTGGAGGGGTGGTTTTGTGTTTGCAAATTCCTTTAGTTTTTGTTTGTTCTGGAAGCTTTTTATCTCTCCTTCTATTTTCAATGATAGCCTAGCTGGATATAGTATTCTTGGCTGCATATTTTTCTCGTTTAGTGCTCTGAAGATATCTTGCCAGTCCTTTCTGGCCTGCCAGGTCTCTGTGGATAGGTCTGTTGCCAATCTAATGTTTCTACCATTGTAGGTTACATATCTCTTCTCCGGAGCTGCTTTCAGGATTTTCTCTTTGTCTCTGAGACTCGTAAGTTTTACTATTAGATGTCGGGTGTTGACCTATTATTATTGATTTTGAGAGGGGTTCTCTGTGCCTCCTGGATTTTAATGCCTGTTTCCTTCCTCACATTAGGGAAGTTCTCTGTTATAATTTGCTCCAATATACCTTCTGCCCCTCTCTCTCTCTCTTCTTCTTCTGGGATCCCAATTATTCTAATGTTGTTTCGTCTTATCGTATCACTTATCTCTCGAATTCTGCCCTCGTGATCCTGTAGTTGTTTCTCTCTCTTTTTCTCAGCCTCTTTATTTTCCATCATTTGGTCTTCTATATCGCTGATTCTCTCTTCTGCCTCATTTATCCTAGCATTTAGTGCCCCCATTTTTGATTGCACCTCATCAATAGCCTTTTTGATTTCGATTTGGTTAGATTTTAGTTCTTTTATTTCTCCAGAAAGGGTTTCTCTAATAACTTCCACGCTTTTTTCAAGCCCAGCTAGTATCTTTAAAGTCATGATTCTGAACTCTAGGTCCGACATCGTACTAATGTCCGTATTGAGTAGGTCCCTGGCTGACGGTACTACCTCTTGTTCTTTTTGCTGAGGTGATTTCTTTCGTCTTGTCATTTTCTCCAGAGGAGAATAGATGAATGAGAGAACAAAATCCTAACAGGTTTACAACGTCCCCAGCAAATATACTGTATACAAATCAGAAAAGACCTGAAACCAGGGGAAAAGAAAGGGAAAGAAAGAAAAACGAAAGAGAAAAAGAAAAAAAAGGATAAAAACAAAAACAAAACAATACAAAAAAGGCAGAATATGATCAAATATGATCAGGCTAGTGCATAGATCAGTGCCGCACACTAGATTTTGGGCGTATTTTGGTCTGTTAGAAAAAGGTGCCTCCTAAAATTTTAAAGGAAGAAAGACATATATGTACAAAATAATGGTTGATACAATGAAGGGATGGAAGATGACTGTAAAGATGAAAATTATAAAAGATTTTATAAAAGGACTTGGTAAGATAAGTTGTTTGAAAAAAGAAAGAAGATTTAAGAAAAAAAAAAGGAAAAAGGGAGAGAATGTGATCAGGCAGGAGACTAGAACAAAGCCATACACTAGTGATTTAGGGTATATTTTGATCTGTTAGAAGAAACTGTACCTCAAAATTTTAAAGAGAGAACAACTTATATATATATATATATGCCAAAAATAAGGGTAACTACTATGAAGGGATAAAATATGACTCTAAAAATGAAAAATAAAAAATGTTTGTTTTTTTTTTTAAAAAGGGATTTATAAGATGTTGGTTGAAAAAGGGAAAAAGAAAAAAAAACAGTCAACAAAAATTAACTTTGATGAAATAATGAATCATGGTTAAAAAAAAAAAAAAAGCCATGAATCTATGTGCAGTGTTCCCCTAGCGCTGGAGTTCTCCTATTCTCCTTGATCGATCAACTTGGTCTTGCCTTGCTGGCTGTTTGTGCTGATCTTCTGGGGGAGGGGCCTGTTGCTGTGGTTTCCAAATGTCTTTGCTGGAGGCGGAATTGCCCCGCCCTTGTCAGTCCGGGCTAAGGAAGCTGCTCCGCTTTGCTCTCAGGAGCTTTTGTTCCCTGCAAGCTCTCGGTACAGCCTTGGAGGACCAGGGCAGAAATGGTGGCCTCCCAATCTCCCCTCGGAGGAGCTGAGAACCTGGGGCCCCGCTCCTCAGTGTGCCCCCAGAGAAAAGCAGTCACTTCCGTGTCCCCGTTCTCCGGCCGCACTCCGTGCTCACCCGGCCTGTGACCGAGCGTTGCTATCTATGGCACCCGACCCCGCACGGAGTCTCCAAACCCAGCAGATCCCTGCAGTGCGCTCCCGCACCGCTCCTCCCCGGGAAGGAAGGGGAGTCTCCCCGGATCTGCTGCTTGTTGGGTCCCTGCTGGGGGAGCCGTGCTCCGACTGGGCCGCAGATCACAGTTTATGGCAACCCCGAGCTGAGAGCCCACGACTCTGCTCCGTCTCTGCAGCCGGCTTCCCCGCGAGCATGCAAGTCTTACTGCTCGCTTAGCAAGGCAAGAAACAGTAGTGTAGGGGAACCGTGTGTACATAGCCTCACTGTTGCGAGGAGTGGGAACACTTGTTGTGCCTGTGCGTAAGAGCCTGACTGACAATTCCCTTAAGTTACTGGGCGAGAGAAACGGATTCATGCAGCTGCACCTCTCCCACCAGCTCTCAGTATCAGAATGGTAGCACTCCTCCGGCCTGTGTGCCTGCAGGCCTAAGTTTCAGGCCCCTCCCTGGAATACACTACACTGGAGAAACCGCGCTTTAGCTCCCGCCAGTCCCTAGCGGAGAGGAAGCTGTATGGTGTGCGCTGTGCTTGAGAGCCCGGCGAACGTCTTCCCTACGTAAAACCGGGGGAAAGAAATGCCGTTGCCGGAGACGCCTCTCGGCTCACCTCTTTTCCTGGAGCTAGTACCTTTACCCCGGTGCGCGTGCAGGCCCAAAGCCAAAAACCTCACTCGAGGGAACCGCACTGTAGAGAATCCGGGCTTCGGCCAGACTAGGCCTTCCTGAGGGTGGAAGACTTTTGCTATGAGCATGCGTGCGAGCACTGCCAGCGAGTCCAAAACCATTTTCTGAGGGAGACTGAGGCCGCGGCAGAAGGGAGAACAAAACTCCCCACTTGTTTCCTGAAGGCAGCCCAGCAGCCGCCCCCTTGGACATGCAAGTCTCACTGCTCACGTACCAAAGCAAAGAAACAGTACTGTAGGGGAACCTTGTTGTAGGTAGACTCCCTGTTGCGCGAGTGGGAACACTTGGAGTGCCTGTGCGTAAGAGCCTGGCCGAATAGTCCCTTAAGTTCCTGGGCGAGAGAAACGGATTCGTGCAGCCGCAACTCTCCCACCAGCTCTCAGTATCAGAATGGTAGCACTCCTCCGCCCTGTGTGCGTGCAGGCCTAAGAGGCAGGCCCCTCCTTGGAAGGCACAGCACTGTGGAGAACCCGCGTTAGTTCCCGCCAGTCCCTAGCGGAGAGGACGCTGTATGGTGTGCGCTGTGCTTCAGAGCCCGGCGAACGGCTTCCCTATGTAAAAGCGAGGGAAAGAAAGGCCTGTGCCGGAGACACCTCTCGGCTGAGCTCTTGTTCCTGGGGCTAGTATCGTGCTCCGTTGTGCGAGCAGACCAAAAGCCAACCACCTAAATCCAGGGAACTGCACTGTGTGGAATCCAGGCTTCGGGCAGACTAGGCCTTCCTGAGGGTGGAAACCTTTTGCAGTGTGAATGCGGGCGAGCACTGCCAGCGAGTCCAAAACCATTTTGCGAAGGAGACTGAGGCCGCGGCAGAAGTGAGAACTCAACTCCCCACTTGTTTCCTGAAGCCAGCCAGGCGGCCGCCCCCTTGAGCATGCATGTCTCACTGCTTGTGGACCAACGCAAAGAAACAGTAGGGTAGGTGACCGTGTTGTACAGAGCCTCACTGTTCCGGAGAGGGGAAACACTTGGAGTGTGTGTGCATGAGACCCTGGGAGACGAGTCCCATACGTTACTGGGCGAGAGAAACGAACTCGTGCAGCCGCACCTCTCCCACCAGCTCTCAGTGGCAGAATGCAAGCACTCCTCAGGCATGTGTGCGAGCAGGCCTAAGTAGCAGGCCCCTCCCTGGAAGGCACAACACTGTGGTGAAAGCGCACGGTAGCTCCCGCCAGGCACCGGCGGGGAGGACGCTGTATGGTGTGCGCTGTGCCTGAGAGCCCGGCGAGCATCTTCCCTATGTAAAACCGGGGGAAAGAAAGGCCAGTGCCGGAGAGGCCTCTCGGCTGAGCTCTTTTCCTGGAGCTAGTACCTTTATCCCGGTGGGCGTGCAGGCCAAAAGCCAAAAACCTCACTCGAGGAAACCGCATTGTAGAGAATCCGGGCTTCGGCCAGACTAGGCCTTCCTCTGGTTGGAAGCCTTTTGCTGTGTGCATGCTTATGAGCTCCGCCCCGGAGTCCAAAACCATTTTCGGAGGGAGACTGAGGCCGCGGCAGAAGGGAGAACACAACTCCCCACTTGTTTCCTGAAGCCAGCCCAGCGGCCGCCCGCTTGGGCATGCAAGTCTCACTGCTCGCGTACCAAGGAAAGAAACAGTAGTGTAGGGGAACCGTGTGTACATAGCCTCACTGTTGCGGGGAGTGGGAACACTTGGAGTGCCTGTGCGTAAGAGCCTGACTGACAATTCCCTTAAGTTACTGTGCAAGGGAAATGGATTCGTGCAGCCGCCCCTCTCCCACCAGCTCTCAGTAGCAGAATGGTAGCACTCCTCCGGCATGTGTGCCTGCAGGCCTAAGTTGCAGGCCCCTCTCTGGAATGCACTACACTGGAGAAACCGCGCTATAGCTCCCGCAAGTCCGTAGCGGAGAGGAAGCTGTATGGTGTGCGCTGTGCTTGAGAGCCCGGCGAACGTCTTCCCTACGTAAAACCGGGAGAAAGAAAGGCCGTTGGCGGAGAAGTCTCTCGGCTAAGCTCTTGTTCCTGGAGCTAGTACCTTTACCCCGGTGTGCGTGCAGGCCAAAACCCAAAAACCTCACTGGAGGGAACCGCACTGTAGAGAATCCGGGCTTCGGGCAGACTAGGCCTTCCTGAGGGTGGAAGCCTTCTGCTGTGTGCATGCGTATGAGCTCCACCAGGGAATCTAAAACCATTTTCTGAGGGAGACTGAGGCCGCAGAAGAAGGGAGAACAAAACACCCCACTTGTTTCCTGCTACTGGCCCTGCGTCTAACCCCTTGTGCATGCATGTCTCACTGCTCCCAAACCAACGTAAGAAATGCAGGGTAGGGGACCGTGTTGTAGAGAGTCTCACTGTTACGGAAGGTGGAAACACTGGGAGTGTGTGTACGTGAGAGCCTGGGAGACGAGTCCCCTAAGTTACTGGGCGAGAGAAAAGGATTAGTTGCAGCGGCACCTCTCCAACCAGCTCTCAGTGGCAGAATGCTAGCACTCCTCAGGCATGTGTTCGTGCAGGACTAAGTATCAGGCCCCTCCCTGGAAGGCACATAACTGTGGTGTAATCGCGCTTCAGCTCCGGCCGGTCCCCGGCGGGGAGGACGCTGTAAGGTTTCCTCTGTACTTGAGAGCCCGGCGAACGGCTTCCCTATGTAAAACCGAGGGAAAGAAAGGCCGGTGCCTGAGACGCCTCTCGGCTCAGCTCTTGTTCCTGGGGCTAGTACCGTTGCCCCGGTGTGCTTGAAGGACAAAAGCCAACCACCTAACTCGAGGGAATCACACTATAGAGAATCCGGGCTTCGGCTGGACTAGGCCTTCCTGAGGGTGGAAAGCTTCTGCTGAGAGCATGCATGCGAGCACTGCCAGCGAGTCCAAAACCATTTTCCCAGGGAGACTGAGGCCGCGGCAGAAGGGAGAACACAACTGCCCATTTGTTTCCTGAAGCCAGCCCAGCAGCCGACCCCTAGGGCATGCAAGTCTCACGCTCGCTTACCAACGCAATGAAACCGTACTGTAGGGGAACCGTGTATACAGAGCCTCACTGTTGCGCGCAGTGGGAACTCTTGGAGTGCCTGTACGTAAGAGCCTGGCTGAAGAGTCCCTTCAGTTCCTGGGCGAGAGAAACGGATTCGTGCAGCCGCACCTCTCCCACCAGCTCTCAGTATCAGAATGGTAGCACTCCTCCGGCCTGTGTGCGTGCAGGCCTAAGTTGCAGGCCCCTCCCTGGAAGGCAGTACACTGTGGAGAAACCGCGCTTTAGCTGCCGCCGTTCCCTAGCGGAGAGGAAGCTGTAGGGTGTGCGATGTGCCTAGAGCCCGGCGAACGTCTTCCCTACGTAAAACCGGGGGAAACAAAGGCCGGTGCCGGAGACGCGTCTCGGCTCAGCTCTTGTTCATGGAGCTAGTATCTTTACCCCGGTGTGCGTGCAGGCCGAAAGCCAAAAACCTCACACGAGGGAAACGCACTGTAGAGAATCGGGCTTCGGCCAGACTAGGCCTTCCTGAGGGTGGAAGCCTTCTGCTGTGTGCATGCGTATGAGCTCGGCCACGGAGTACAAAACCATTTTCTGAGGGAGACTGAGGCCGCAGTAGAAGGGAGAACAAAGCTCCCCACTTGTTTCCTGCTACTGGCCCTGCGTCCAACCCCTTGTGCATGCATGTCTCACTGCTCCCATACCAACGTAAGAAAAGTAGGGTAGGGGACCGTGTTGTAGAGAGTCTCACTGTTACGGAGGGTGGAAACACTGGGAGTGTGTGTACGTGAGAGCCTGGGAGACGAGTCCCCTAAGTTACTGAGCGAGAGAAAAGGATTAGTTGCAGCAGCACCTCTCCCACCAGCTCTCAGTGGCAGAATGCTAGCACTCCTCAGGCATGTGTGCGTGCAGGCCTAAGTATCAGGCCCCTCCCTGGAAGGCACAAAACTGCGGTGAAAGCGCGCTTCAGCTCCGGCCTGTCCCCGGCGTGGAGGACGCTGTAAGGTTTCCTCTGTACTTGAGAGCCCGGCGAACGGCTTCCCTATGTAAAACCGAGAGGGAAAGAAAGGCCGGTGCCTGAGACGCCTCTCGGCTCAGCTCTTGTTCCTGGGGCTAGTACCGTTGCCCCGGTGTGCTTGAAGGACAAAAGCCAACCACCTAACTCGAGGGAATCACACTATAGAGAATCCGGGCTTCGGCTGGACTAGGCCTTCCTGAGGGTGGAAAGCTTCTGCTGAGAGCATGCATGCGAGCACTGCCAGCGAGTCCAAAACCATTTTCCCAGGGAGACTGAGGCCGCGGCAGAAGGGAGAACACAACTGCCCATTTGTTTCCTGAAGCCAGCCCAGCAGCCGACCCCTAGGGCATGCAAGTCTCACGCTCGCTTACCAACGCAATGAAACCGTACTGTAGGGGATCCTTGTATACAGAGCCTCACTGTTGCGCGCAGGGGGAACTCTTGGAGTGCCTGTACGTAAGAGCCTGGCTGAAGAGTCCCTTCAGTTCCTGGGCGAGAGAAACGGATTCGTGCAGCCGCACCTCTCCCACCAGCTCTCAGTATCAGAATGGTAGCACTCCTCCGGCCTGTGTGCGTGCAGGCCTAAGTTGCAGGCCCCTCCCTGGAAGGCAGTACACTGTGGAGAAACCGCGCTTTAGCTGCCGCCGTTCCCTAGCGGAGAGGAAGCTGTAGGGTGTGCGATGTGCCTAGAGCCCGGCGAACGTCTTCCCTAGGTAAAACCGGGGGAAACAAGGGCCGGTGCCGGAGACGCGTCTCGGCTCAGCTCTTGTTCATGGAGCTAGTATCTTTACCCCGGTGTGCGTGCAGGCCGAAAGCCAAAAACCTCACACGAGGGAACCGCACTGTAGAGAATCCAGGCTTCGGCCAGACTAGGCCTTCCTGAGGGTGGAAGCCTTCTGCTGTGTGCATGCGTATGAGCTCCGCCACGGAGTACAAAACCATTTTCTGAGGGAGACTGAGGCCGCGGCAGAAGTGAGAACAAAGCTCCCCACTTGTTTCCTGCTAGTGGCCCTGCGTCCAACCCCTTGTGCATGCACGTCTCACTGCTCCCATACCAACGTAAGAAAAGTAGGGTAGGGGACCGTGTTGTAGAGAGTCTCACTGTTACGGAGGGTGGAAACACTGGGAGTGTGTGTACGTGAGAGCCTGGGAGACGAGTCCCCTAAGTTACTGGGGGAGAGAAAAGGATTAGTTGCAGCGGCACCTCTCCAAACAGCTCTCAGTATTAGAATGATAGCATTCCTCCGGCATGTGTGCGAGCAGGCCTAAGAGGCAGGCCCCTCCTTGGAAGGCACAGCACTGTGGAGAACCCGCGTTAGCTCCCGCCGATCCCTAGCGGAGAGGACGCTGTATGGTGTGCGCTGTGCTTCAGAGCCCGGCGAACGGCTTCCCTATGTAAAAGCGAGGGAAAGAAAGGCCTGTGCCGGAGACACCTCTCGGCTGAGCTCTTGTTCCTGGGCTACTATCGTGCTCCATTGTGCGAGCAGACCAAAAGCCAACCACCTAAATCCAGGGAACTGCACTGTGTGGAATCCAGGCTTCGGCCAGACTAGGCCTTCCTGAGGGTGGAAACCTCTTGCAGTGTGAATGCGGGCGAGCACTGCCAGCGAGTCCAAAACCATTTTGTGAGGAAGACTGAGGCCTCGGCAGAAGTGAGAACTCAACTCCCCACTTTTTTCCTGAAGCCAGCCAGACGGCCGCCCCCTTGAGCATGCATGTCTCACTGCTTGCCGACCAAGGCAAAGAGACAGTGGGGTAGGGGACCGTGTTGTAGAGAGCCTGACTGTTAGGGAGGGTGGAAACACTTGGAGTGTGTGTACGTGAGAGCCTAGGAGACGAGTCCCCTAAGTTACTGGGCGAGAGAAAAGGATTAGTTGCAGCGGCACCTCTCCCACCAGCTCTCAGTATCAGAATGGTAGCACTCCTCCGGCATGTGTGTGTGCAGACCTAAGTGGCAGGCCCCTCCTTGGAAGGCACAACACTGTGGAGAAACCGCGCTTTAGCTCCTGCCGGTCCCTAGCGGAGAGGACGCTATATGGTGTGCGCTGTGCTTGAGAGCCCGGCGATCGGCTTCCCTATGTATAAGCGAGGGAAAGAAAGGCCGGTGCCCGAGACGCCTCTCGGCTCAGCTCTTGTTCCTGGAGCTAGTACCGTTACCCTGGTGTGCTTGCAGGCCGAGGGCCAACCTCCCAATTCGAGGGAACCACACTGTAGAAATTCCTTACTTCGGCCAGACTAGGCCTTCCTGAGGGAGGTAACCCTTTGCAGTGTGAATGCGGGCGAGCACTGCCAGCGAGTCCAAAACCGTTTTACGAGGGAGACTGAGGCCGCGACCGAAGTGAGAACTCAACTCCCCATTTGTTTCCTGAAGCCAGCCCGGCAGCCGCCCCCTTGAGCATGCAAGTCTCACTGTTTGCGTCCCAACGCAAGGAAACAGTAGGCTGGGGGACCGTGTTGTAGAGAGCCTCACTGTTCCGGAGAGTGGAAACACTTCGAGTGCGTGTGCGTGAGAGCCTGGGAGACGAGTGTCCTACGTTACTGGGCGAGAGAAACGAACTCGTGCAGCCGCACCTCTCCCACCAGCTCTCAGTGGCAGAATGCTAGCACTCCTCAGGCATGCGTTCGTGCAGGCCTAAGTATCAGGGCCCTCCCTGGAAGGCACAAAACTGTGGTGAAAGCGCGCTTCAGCTCCGGCCGGTCCCCGGCGGGGAGGACGCGGTAAGGTTTCCTCTGTACTTGAGAGCCCGGCGAACGGCATCCCTATGTAAAACCGAGGGAAAGAAAGGCCGGTGCCTGAGACGCCTCTCGGCTCAGCTCTTGTTCCTGGGGCTAGTACCGTTGCCCCGGTGTGCTTGAAGGACAAAAGCCAACCACCTAACTCGAGGGAATCACACTATAGAGAATCCGGGCTTCGGCTGGACTAGGCCTTCCTGAGGGTGGAAAGCTTCTGCTGAGAGCATGCATGCGAGCACTGCCAGCGAGTCCAAAACCATTTTCCCAGGGAGACTGAGGCCGCGGCAGAAGGGAGAACACAACTGCCCATATGTTTCCTGAAGCCAGCCCAGCAGCCGACCCCTAGGGCATGCAAGTCTCACGCTCGCTTACCAACGCAATGAAACAGTACTGTAGGGGAACCGTGTATACAGAGCCTCACTGTTGCGCGCAGTGGGAACTCTTGGAGTGCCTGTACGTAAGAGCCTGGCTGAAGAGTCCCTTCAGTTCCTGGGCGAGAGAAACGGATTCGTGCAGCCGCACCTCTCCCACCAGCTCTCAGTATCAGAATGGTAGCACTCCTCCGGCCTGTGTGCGTGCAGGCCTAAGTTGCAGGCCCCTCCCTGGAAGGCAGTACACTGTGGAGAAACCGCGCTTTAGCTGCCGCCGTTCCCTAGCGGAGAGGAAGCTGTAGGGTGTGCGATGTGCCTAGAGCCCGGCGAACGTCTTCCCTACGTAAAACCGGGGGAAACAAAGGCCGGTGCCGGAGACGCGTCTCGGCTCAGCTCTTGTTCATGGAGCTAGTATCTTTACCCCGGTGTGCGTGCAGGCCGAAAGCCAAAAACCTCACACGAGGGAAACGCACTGTAGAGAATCGGGCTTCGGCCAGACTAGGCCTTCCTGAGGGTGGAAGCCTTCTGCTGGGTGCATGCGTATGAGCTCGGCCACGGAGTACAAAACCATTTTCTGAGGGAGACTGAGGCCGCAGTAGAAGGGAGAACAAAGCTCCCCACTTGTTTCCTGCTACTGGCCCTGCGTCCAACCCCTTGTGCATGCATGTCTCACTGCTCCCATACCAACGTAAGAAAAGTAGGGTAGGGGACCGTGTTGTAGAGAGTCTCACTGTTACGGAGGGTGGAAACACTGGGAGTGTGTGTACGTGAGAGCCTGGGAGACGAGTCCCCTAAGTTACTGAGCGAGAGAAAAGGATTAGTTGCAGCAGCACCTCTCCCACCAGCTCTCAGTGGCAGAATGCTAGCACTCCTCAGGCATGTGTGCGTGCAGGCCTAAGTATCAGGCCCCTCCCTGGAAGGCACAAAACTGCGGTGAAAGCGCGCTTCAGCTCCGGCCTGTCCCCGGCGTGGAGGACGCTGTAAGGTTTCCTCTGTACTTGAGAGCCCGGCGAACGGCTTCCCTATGTAAAACCGAGAGGGAAAGAAAGGCCGGTGCCTGAGACGCCTCTCGGCTCAGCTCTTGTTCCTGGGGCTAGTACCGTTGCCCCGGTGTGCTTGAAGGACAAAAGCCAACCACCTAACTCGAGGGAATCACACTATAGAGAATCCGGGCTTCGGCTGGACTAGGCCTTCCTGAGGGTGGAAAGCTTCTGCTGAGAGCATGCATGCGAGCACTGCCAGCGAGTCCAAAACCATTTTCCCAGGGAGACTGAGGCCGCGGCAGAAGGGAGAACACAACTGCCCATTTGTTTCCTGAAGCCAGCCCAGCAGCCGACCCCTAGGGCATGCAAGTCTCACGCTCGCTTACCAACGCAATGAAACAGTACTGTAGGGGAACCTTGTATACAGAGCCTCACTGTTGCGCGCAGTGGGAACTCTTGGAGTGCCTGTACGTAAGAGCCTGGCTGAAGAGTCCCTTCAGTTCCTGGGCGAGAGAAACGGATTCGTGCAGCCGCACCTCTCCCACCAGCTCTCAGTATCAGAATGGTAGCACTCCTCCGGCCTGTGTGCGTGCAGGCCTAAGTTGCAGGCCCCTCCCTGGAAGGCAGTACACTGTGGAGAAACCGCGCTTTAGCTGCCGCCGTTCCCTAGCGGAGAGGAAGCTGTAGGGTGTGCGATGTGCCTAGAGCCCGGCGAACGTCTTCCCTACTTAAAACCGGGGGAAACAAAGGCCGGTGCCGGAGACGCGTCTCGGCTCAGCTCTTGTTCCTGGAACTAGCACCTTTACCACGGTGTGCGTGCAGTCCAAAAGCCAAAAACCTCATTGGAGGGAAGCGCACTGTAGAGAAACCGGGCTTCGGGCAGAGTAGGCCTTCCTGAGGGTGGCAGCCTTTTGCTGTGATTATACCTGCTTGCACTGCCAGCGCGTCCAAAACCATTTTCTGAGGGAGACTGAGGCCACGGCAGAAGGGAGAACACAACTCCCCACTTCTTTCCTGAAGGCGGTCCTGCGACCGTCCCCTTGAGCATGCATGTCTTTTTTTTTAATTTTTTATTGTTATGTTAATCACCATATATTACATCATTAGTTTTTGGTGCAGTGTTCCATGATTCATTGTTTGTTCATAACACCCAGTGCTCCATGCAGAACGTGCCCTCCTCAATACCCATCACCAGGCTCACCCCTCCTCCTACCCCCCTCCCCTCTAGAACCCTCAGTTTGTTTCTCAGAGTCCATCATCTCTCATGGTTCGTCTCCCCCTCTGACATACTCCCCTTTTCTTCCTCTCCTGTTATCTTCTTCTTTTTCTTTTTTCTTAAAATATGTTGCGTTATTTGTTTCAGAAGTACAGAACTGTGATTCAACAGTCTGGCACAATTCACAGCGCTCACCGTAGCACATACCCTCCCCAATGTCTATCACCCAGCCACCCCATCCCTCCCACCCCCAACCACTCCAGTAACACTCAGTTTCTTTCCCGAGATGAAGAATTCCTCATATCAGTGAGGTCATATGATACATGTCTTTCTCTGATTGACTTATTTCACTCAGCATAACACCCTCCAGTTCCATCCACGTCGTTGCAAATGGCAAGATCTCATTCCTTTTGATGGCTGCATAATATTCCATTGTGTATATACACCACATCTTCTTTATCCATTCATCTGTCGATGGGCATCTTGGCTCTTTCCACCGTTTGGCTATGGTGGACATTGCTGCTATAAACATTGGGGTACACGTACCCCTTCGGGTCCCTACATTTGTATCTTTGTGGTAAATACCCAGTAGTGCAACTGCTGGATCGAACGGTAGCTCTAATTTCAACTGTTTGAGGAACCTCCATACTGTTTTCCAGAGGGGTTGCACTAGCTTGCATTCCCACCAACAGTGTAGGAGGGTTCCCCTTTCTCCACATCCCCGCCAACATCTGTCGTTCCCTGACTTGTTAATTTCAGCCATTCTGACGGGTGTGAGGTGGTATCTCATGGAGGTTTTGATTTGGATTTCCCTGATGCCGAGCGATGTGGAGCACTTTTTCATGTGCCTGTTGGCCATTTGGATGTCTTCTTTGGAGAAATGTCTGTTCATGTCTTCTGCCCATTTCTTGATTGAATTATTTCTTCTTTGGGTGTTGAGTTTGATCAGTTCTTTATAGATTTTGGATAATAGCCCTTTATCTGATAGGTCAGTTGCAAATATTTTCTCCCATTCTGTCGGTTGTCTTTTGGTTTTGTGGACTGTGTCTTTTGCTGTGCAAAAGCTTTTTATCTTGATGAAATCCCAAGAGTTCATTTTTGCCCTGGCTTCCCGTGCCTTTGGCGATGTTTCTAGGAAGAAGTTGCTGCGGCTAAGGTCGAAAAGGTTGCTACCTGTGTTCTCCTTTAGGATTTTGATGGACTCCTGTCTCACGTTTAGGTCTTTCAACCGTTTGGAGTCTATTTTTGTGTGTGGTGTAAGGAAATGGTCCAGTTTCATTCTTCTGCATGTGGCTGTCCAATTTTCCCAACACCATTTGTTGAAGAGACTGTCTTTTTGCCATTGGACATTCTTTCCTGCTTTGTCAAAGATAAGTTGACCATAGAGTTGAGGGTCCATTTCTGGGCTCTCGATTCTGTTCCATTGATCTATGTGTCTGTTTTTGTGCCAGTACCATACTGTCTTGATGATGACAGGTTTGTCATAGAGCTGAAAGTCCGGAATTGTGAAGCCGCCAGCTTTGCTTTTCTTTTTCATTAGTCCTCTGGCTATTCTGGGTCTCTTCTGGTTCCATACAAATATGAGGATTATTTCTTCCATTTCTTTGAGAAAAGTGGATGGTATTTTGATGGGGATTGCATTGAATGTGTAGATTGCTCTAGGTAGCATTGACATCTTCAGAATGTTGATTCTCCCAATCCATGAGCACGGAACGCTGTTCCATTTCTTTGTGTCTTCTTCCATTTCTTTCATGAGTATTTTATAGTTTTCTGAGTACAGATCCTTTGCCTCTTTGGTTAGATTTCTTCCTAGGGATCTAATGGTTTTGGGTGCAATTGTAAATGGGATCGACTCCTTGATTTGTCTCTCTTCTGTCTTGTTGTTGGTGTAGAGGAATGCCACCGATTTCTGTGCACTGATTTTGTATCCTGCTACTTTACTGAATTCCTGTATGAGTTCTAGCAGTTTTGCGGTGGAGTCTTTTGGGTTTTCCACATACAGTATCTTATCATCTGCAAAGAGTGAGAGGTTTGACTTCCTCTTTGCCGTTTTGGATGCCTTTGATTTCTTTTTGTTGTCTGATTGCTGTGGCTAGGACTTCTAATACTACGTTGAATAGCAGTGGTGAGAGTGGACATCCCTGCCGCGTTCCTGACTTTATGGGAAAAGCTCTCGGCCTTTCCCCATTGAGAATGATATTCGCTGTCGGTTTTTCATAGATGGCTTTTATGATATTGAGGTATGTACCCTCTATCCCTATACTGTGAAGAGTTTTGATCAAGAAAGGATGTTGTACTTTGTCAAATGCTTTTTCTGCATCTATTGAGAGGATCATATGATTCTTGCTCTTTCTTCTGTTAATGTATTGTATCACGTTGATTGATTTGCGGATGGTGAACCAGCCTTGCAGCCCAGGAATAAATCCCACTTGGTCCTGGTGAATAATCCTTTTAATGTACTGTTGGAACCCATTGGCTAGTTTTTTTTTTTTTTTGTGAGAATTTTTGCTTCCATGTTCATCAAGGATATTGGTCTGTAATTCTCTTTTTTGATGGGGTCTTTGTCTGGTTTTGGGATCAAGGTAATGCTGGCCTCATAAAATGAGTTTGGAAGTTTCCCTTCCATTTCTATTTTTTGGAACAGTTTCAGGAGAATAGGTAGTAATTCTTCTTGAAATGGCTGATAGAATTCCCCTGGGAAGCCATCTGGCCCTGGGCTTTTGTTTCTTGGGAGATTTTTGATGACTGTTTCAATTTCCTTAGTGGTTATAGGTCTGTTCAGGTTTTCTATTTCTTCCTGGTTCAATTTTGGTAGTTGATACATCTCTAGGAATGCACCCATTTCTTCCAGGTTATCTAATTTGCTGGCATAGAGTTGCTCATAATATGTTCTTATCATTGTTTGTATTTCTTTGGTGTTGGTTGTGATCTCTCCTCTTTCCTTCATGATTTTGTTGATTTGGGTCATTTCTCTTTTCTTCTTGATAAGTCTGGCCAGGGGTTTATCAATCTTGTTCATTCTTTCCAAGAACCAGCTCCTAGTTTCGTGGATCTGTTCTACTGTTCTTTTGGTTTCTAGTTCATTGATTTCTGCTCTGATCTTTATGATTTCTCTTCTCCTGCTGGGTTTAGGCTTTATTTGCTGTTCTTTCTCCAGCTCCTTTAGGTGTAGGGTTAGGTTGTGTATTTGAGACCTTTCTTGTTTCTTGAGAAAGGCTTGTATTGCTATATACTTTCCTCTCAGGACTGCCTTTGTTGTATCCCAAAGATTTTGAACCGTTGTGTTTTCATTTTCATTGGTTTCCATGAAATTTTTTAATTCTTCTTTAATTTCCTGGTTGACCCATTCATTCTTTAGTAGGATGCTCTTTAGCCTCCATGTATTTGAGTTCTTTCCGACTTTCCTCTTGTGGTTGAGTTCTAGTTTCAAAGCATTGTGGTCTGAAAATATGCAGGGAATGATCCCAATCTTTTGGTACCGATTGAGACCTGATTTGTGACCTGGGATGTGATCAGTTCTGGAGAATGTTCCATGGGCACTAGAGAAGAATGTGTATTCCTTTGCTTGGGGATGGAATGTTCTGAATATGTCTGTGAAGTCCATTTGGTCCAGTGTGTCATTTAAAGTCTTTATTTCCTTGTTGATCTTTTGCTTAGATGATCTGTCCATTTCAGTCAGGGGGGTGTTAAAGTCCCCCACTATTATTGTATTGTTGTCAATGTGTTTCTTTGCTTTTGTTATTAATTGCCTTATATAATTGGCTGCTCCCATGTTCGGGGCATAGATCTTTACAATTGTTAGATCTTCTTGTTGGATAGACCCTTTAAGTAGGATATAGTGTCCTTCGTCATCTCTTATTACAGTCTTTGTTTTAAAATCTAGTTTGTCTGATAGAAGGATTGCCACCCCAGCTTTCTTTTGGTGTCCATTAGCATGGTAAATGGTTTTCCACCCCCTCACTTTTAATGTGGGGGTGTCTTTGGCTCTAAAATGAGTCTCTTGCAGACAGCATATTGATGGGTCTGGTTTTTTTTTTTAATTTTTTATTGTTATGTTAATCACCATATATTGCATCATTAGTTTTTGGTGCAGTGTTCCATGATTCATTGTTTGTTCATAACACCCAGTGCTCCATGCAGAACGTGCCCTCCTCAATACCCATCACCAGGCTCACCCCTCCTCCTACCCCCCTCCCCTCTAGAACCCTCAGTTTGTTTCTCAGAGTCCATCATCTCTCATGGTTCGTCTCCCCCTCTGACATACTCCCCTTTTCTTCCTCTCCTGTTATCTTCTTCTTTTCCTTTTTTCTTAAAATATGTTGCGTTATTTCTTTCAGAAGTACAGAACTGTGATTCAACAGTCTGGCACAATTCACAGCACTCACCGTAGCACATACCCTCCCCAATGTCTATCACCCAGCCACCCCATCCCTCCCACCCCCAACCACTCCAGTAACACTCAGTTTCTTTCCCGAGATTAAGAATTCCTCATATCAGTGAGGTCATATGATACATGTCTTTCTCTGATTGACTTATTTCACTCAGCATAACACCCTCCAGTTCCATCCACGTTGTTGCAAATGGCAAGATCTCATTCCTTTTGATGGCTGCATAATATTCCATTGTGTATATACACCACATCTTCTTTATCCATTCATCTGTCGATGGGCATCTTGGCTCTTTCCACCGTTTGGCTATGGTGGACATTGCTGCTATAAACATTGGGGTACACGTACCCCTTCGGGTCCCTACATTTGTATCTTTGTGGTAAATACCCAGTAGTGCAATTGCTGGATGGAACGGTAGCTCTAATTTCAACTGTTTGAGGAACCTCCATATTGTTTTCCAGAGGGGTTGCACTAGCTTGCATTCCCACCAACAGTGTAGGAGGGTTCCCCTTTCTCCACATCCCCGCCAACATCTGTCGTTCCCTGACTTGTTAATTTCAGCCATTCTGACGGGTGTGAGGTGGTATCTCATGGAGGTTTTGATTTGGATTTCCCTGATGCCGAGCGATGTGGAGCACTTTTTCATGTGCCTGTTGGCCATTTGGATGTCTTCTTTGGAGAAATGTCTGTTCATGTCTTCTGCCCATTTCTTGATTGGATTATTTCTTCTTTGGGTGTTGAGTTTGATCAGTTCTTTATAGATTTTGGATACTAGCCCTTTATCTGATAGGTCAGTTGCAAATATTTTCTCCCATTCTGTCGGTTGTCTTTTGGTTTTGTGGACTGTTTCTTTTGCTGTGCAAAAGCTTTTTATCTTGATGAAATCCCAAGAGTTCATTTTTGCCCTGGCTTCCCGTGCCTTTGGCGATGTTTCTAGGAAGAAGTTGCTGCGGCTAAGGTCGAAAAGGTTGCTACCTGTGTTCTCCTTTAGGATTTTGATGGACTCCTGTGTCACGTTTAGGTCTTTCAACCGTTTGGAGTCTATTTTTGTGTGTGGTGTAAGGAAATGGTCCAGTTTCATTCTTCTGCATGTGGCTGTCCAATTTTCCCAACACCATTTGTTGAAGAGACTGTCTTTTTGCCATTGGACATTCTTTCCTGCTTTGTCAAAGATAAGTTGACCATAGAGTTGAGGGTCCATTTCTGGGCTCTCGATTCTGTTCCATTGATCTATGTGTCTGTTTTTGTGCCAGTACCATACTGTCTTGAAGATGACAGCTTTGTCATAGAGCTGGAAGTCCGGAATTGTGATGCCGCCAGCTTTGCTTTTCTTTTTCAGGAGTCCTCTGGCTATTCTGGGTCTCTTCTGGTTCCATACAAATTTGAGGATTATTTCTTCCATTTCTTTGAGAAAAGTGGATGGTATTTTGATGGGGATTGCATTGAATGTGTAGATTACTCTAGGTAGCATTGACATCTTCACAATGTTGATTCTCCCAATCCATGAGCACGGAACGTTGTTCCATTTCTTTGTGTCTTCTTCCATTTCTTTCATGAGTATTTTATAGTTTTCTGAGTACAGATCCTTTGCCTCTTTGGTTAGATTTCTTCCTAGGGATCTAATGGTTTTGGGTGCAATTGTAAATGGGATCGACTCCTTGATTTGTCTCTCTTCTGTCTTGTTGTTGCTGTAGAGGAATGCCACCGATTTCTGTGCACTGATTTTGTATCCTGCTACTTTACTGAATTCCTGTATGAGTTCTAGCAGTTTTGGGGTGGAGTCTTTTGGGTTTTCCACATACAGTATCTTATCATCTGCAAAGAGTGAGAGGTTTGACTTCCTCTTTGCCGTTTTGGATGCCTTTGATTTCTTTTTGTTGTCTGATTGCTGTGGCTAGGACTTCTAATACTACGTTGAATAGCACTGGTGAGAGTGGACATCCCTGCCGCGTTCCTGACTTTATGGGAAAAGCTCTCGGCCTTTCCCCATTGAGAATGATATTCGCTGTCGGTTTTTCATAGATGGCTTTTATGATATTGAGGTATGTACCCTCTATCCCTATACTGTGAAGAGTTTTGATCAAGAAACGATGTTGTACTTTGTCAAATGCTTTTTCTGCATCTATTGAGAGGATCATATGATTCTTGCTCTTTCTTCTGTTAATGTATTGTATCACGTTGATTGATTTGCGGATGTTGAACCAGCCTTGCAGCCCAGGAATAAATCCCACTTGGTCCTGGTGAATAATCCTTTTAATGTACTGTTGGAACCCATTGGCTAGTTTTTTTTGTGTGTGTGTGAGAATTTTTGCTTCCATGTTCATCAAGGATATTGGTCTGTAATTCTCTTTTTTGATGGGGTCTTTGTCTGGTTTGGGGATCAAGGTAATGCTGGCCTCATAAAATGAGTTTGGAAGTTTCCCTTCCATTTCTATTTTTTGGAACAGTTTCAGGAGAATAGGTATTAATTCTTCTTGAAATGGCTGATAGAATTCCCCTGGGAAGCCATCTGGCCCTGGGCTTTTGTTTCTTGGGAGATTTTTGATGACTGTTTCAATTTCCTTAGTGGTTATAGGTCTGTTCAGGTTTTCTATTTCTTCCTGGTTCAATTTTGGTAGTTGATACATCTCTAGGAATGCACCCATTTCTTCCAGGTTATCTAATTTGCTGGCATAGAGTTGCTCATAATATGTTCTTATCATTGTTTGTATTTCTTTGGTGTTGGTTGTGATCTCTCCTCTTTCCTTCATGATTTTGTTGATTTGGGTCATTTCTCTTTTCTTCTTGATAAGTCTGGCCAGGGGTTTATCAATCTTGTTCATTCTTTCCAAGAACCAGCTCCTAGTTTCGTGGATCTGTTCTACTGTTCTTTTGGTTTCTAGTTCATTGATTTCTGCTCTGATCTTTATGATTTCTCTTCTCCTGCTGGGTTTAGGCTTTATTTGCTGTTCTTTCTCCAGCTCCTTTAGGTGTAGGGTTAGGTTGTGTATTTGAGACCTTTCTTGTTTCTTGAGAAAGGCTTGTATTGCTATATACTTTCCTCTCAGGACTGCCTTTGTTGTATCCCAAAGATTTTGAACCGTTGTGTTTTCATTTTCATTGGTTTCCATGAAATTTTTTAATTCTTCTTTAATTTCCTGGTTGACCCATTCATTCTTTAGTAGGATGCTCTTTAGCCTCCATGTATTTGAGTTCTTTCCGACTTTCCTCTTGTGGTTGAGTTCTAGTTTCAAAGCATTGTGGTCTGAAAATATGCAGGGAATGATCCCAATCTTTTGGTACCGATTGAGACCTGATTTGTGACCTGGGATGTGATCAGTTCTGGAGAATGTTCCATGGGCACTAGAGAAGAATGTGTATTCCTTTGCTTGGGGATGGAATGTTCTGAATATGTCTGTGAAGTCCATTTGGTCCAGTGTGTCATTTAAAGTCTTTATTTCCTTGTTGATCTTTTGCTTAGATGATCTGTCCATTTCAGTCAGGGGGGTGTTAAAGTCCCCCACTATTATTGTATTGTTGTCAATGTGTTTCTTTGCTTTTGTTATTAATTGCCTTATATAATTGGCTGCTCCCATGTTCGGGGCATAGATCTTTACAATTGTTAGATCTTCTTGTTGGATAGACCCTTTAAGTAGGATATAGTGTCCTTCGTCATCTCTTATTACAGTCTTTGTTTTAAAATCTAGTTTGTCTGATAGAAGGATTGCCACCCCAGCTTTCTTTTGGTGTCCATTAGCATGGTAAATGGTTTTCCACCCCCTCACTTTTAATGTGGGGGTGTCTTTGGCTCTAAAATGAGTCTCTTGCAGACAGCATATTGATGGGTCTGGTTTTTTTTTTTAATTTTTTATTGTTATGTTAATCACCATATATTGCATCATTAGTTTTTGGTGCAGTGTTCCATGATTCATTGTTTGTTCATAACACCCAGTGCTCCATGCAGAACGTGCCCTCCTCAATACCCATCACCAGGCTCACCCCTCCTCCTACCCCCCTCCCCTCTAGAACCCTCAGTTTGTTTCTCAGAGTCCATCATCTCTCATGGTTCGTCTCCCCCTCTGACATACTCCCCTTTTCTTCCTCTCCTGTTATCTTCTTCTTTTCCTTTTTTCTTAAAATATGTTGCGTTATTTCTTTCAGAAGTACAGAACTGTGATTCAACAGTCTGGCACAATTCACAGCACTCACCGTAGCACATACCCTCCCCAATGTCTATCACCCAGCCACCCCATCCCTCCCACCCCCAACCACTCCAGTAACACTCAGTTTCTTTCCCGAGATTAAGAATTCCTCATATCAGTGAGGTCATATGATACATGTCTTTCTCTGATTGACTTATTTCACTCAGCATAACACCCTCCAGTTCCATCCACGTTGTTGCAAATGGCAAGATCTCATTCCTTTTGATGGCTGCATAATATTCCATTGTGTATATACACCACATCTTCTTTATCCATTCATCTGTCGATGGGCATCTTGGCTCTTTCCACCGTTTGGCTATGGTGGACATTGCTGCTATAAACATTGGGGTACACGTACCCCTTCGGGTCCCTACATTTGTATCTTTGTGGTAAATACCCAGTAGTGCAATTGCTGGATGGAACGGTAGCTCTAATTTCAACTGTTTGAGGAACCTCCATATTGTTTTCCAGAGGGGTTGCACTAGCTTGCATTCCCACCAACAGTGTAGGAGGGTTCCCCTTTCTCCACATCCCCGCCAACATCTGTCGTTCCCTGACTTGTTAATTTCAGCCATTCTGACGGGTGTGAGGTGGTATCTCATGGAGGTTTTGATTTGGATTTCCCTGATGCCGAGCGATGTGGAGCACTTTTTCATGTGCCTGTTGGCCATTTGGATGTCTTCTTTGGAGAAATGTCTGTTCATGTCTTCTGCCCATTTCTTGATTGGATTATTTCTTCTTTGGGTGTTGAGTTTGATCAGTTCTTTATAGATTTTGGATACTAGCCCTTTATCTGATAGGTCAGTTGCAAATATTTTCTCCCATTCTGTCGGTTGTCTTTTGGTTTTGTGGACTGTTTCTTTTGCTGTGCAAAAGCTTTTTATCTTGATGAAATCCCAAGAGTTCATTTTTGCCCTGGCTTCCCGTGCCTTTGGCGATGTTTCTAGGAAGAAGTTGCTGCGGCTAAGGTCGAAAAGGTTGCTACCTGTGTTCTCCTTTAGGATTTTGATGGACTCCTGTGTCACGTTTAGGTCTTTCAACCGTTTGGAGTCTATTTTTGTGTGTGGTGTAAGGAAATGGTCCAGTTTCATTCTTCTGCATGTGGCTGTCCAATTTTCCCAACACCATTTGTTGAAGAGACTGTCTTTTGGCCATTGGACATTCTTTCCTGCTTTGTCAAAGATAAGTTGACCATAGAGTTGAGGGTCCATTTCTGGGCTCTCGATTCTGTTCCATTGATCGATGTGTCTGTTTTTGTGCCAGTACCATACTGTCTTGAAGATGACAGCTTTGTCATAGAGCTGGAAGTCCGGAATTGTGATGCCGCCAGCTTTGCTTTTCTTTTTCAGGAGTCCTCTGGCTATTCTGGGTCTCTTCTGGTTCCATACAAATTTGAGGATTATTTCTTCCATTTCTTTGAGAAAAGTGGATGGTATTTTGATGGGGATTGCATTGAATGTGTAGATTACTCTAGGTAGCATTGACATCTTCACAATGTTGATTCTCCCAATCCATGAGCACGGAACGTTGTTCCATTTCTTTGTGTCTTCTTCCATTTCTTTCATGAGTATTTTATAGTTTTCTGAGTACAGATCCTTTGCCTCTTTGGTTAGATTTCTTCCTAGGGATCTAATGGTTTTGGGTGCAATTGTAAATGGGATCGACTCCTTGATTTGTCTCTCTTCTGTCTTGTTGTTGCTGTAGAGGAATGCCACCGATTTCTGTGCACTGATTTTGTATCCTGCTACTTTACTGAATTCCTGTATGAGTTCTAGCAGTTTTGGGGTGGAGTCTTTTGGGTTTTCCACATACAGTATCTTATCATCTGCAAAGAGTGAGAGGTTTGACTTCCTCTTTGCCGTTTTGGATGCCTTTGATTTCTTTTTGTTGTCTGATTGCTGTGGCTAGGACTTCTAATACTACGTTGAATAGCACTGGTGAGAGTGGACATCCCTGCCGCGTTCCTGACTTTATGGGAAAAGCTCTCGGCCTTTCCCCATTGAGAATGATATTCGCTGTCGGTTTTTCATAGATGGCTTTTATGATATTGAGGTATGTACCCTCTATCCCTATACTGTGAAGAGTTTTGATCAAGAAACGATGTTGTACTTTGTCAAATGCTTTTTCTGCATCTATTGAGAGGATCATATGATTCTTGCTCTTTCTTTTGTTAATGTATTGTATCACGTTGATTGATTTGCGGATGTTGAACCAGCCTTGCAGCCCAGGAATAAATCCCACTTGGTCCTGGTGAATAATCCTTTTAATGTACTGTTGGAACCCATTGGCTAGTTTTTTTTGTGTGTGTGTGAGAATTTTTGCTTCCATGTTCATCAAGGATATTGGTCTGTAATTCTCTTTTTTGATGGGGTCTTTGTCTGGTTTTGGGATCAAGGTAATGCTGGCCTCATAAAATGAGTTTGGAAGTTTCCCTTCCATTTCTATTTTTTGGAACAGTTTCAGGAGAATAGGTAGTAATTCTTCTTGAAATGGCTGATAGAATTCCCCTGGGAAGCCATCTGGCCCTGGGCTTTTGTTTCTTGGGAGATTTTTGATGACTGTTTCAATTTCCTTAGTGGTTATAGGTCTGTTCAGGTTTTCTATTTCTTCCTGGTTCAATTTTGGTAGTTGATACATCTCTAGGAATGCACCCATTTCTTCCAGGTTATCTAATTTGCTGGCATAGAGTTGCTCATAATATGTTCTTATCATTGTTTGTATTTCTTTGGTGTTGGTTGTGATCTCTCCTCTTTCCTTCATGATTTTGTTGATTTGGGTCATTTCTCTTTTCTTCTTGATAAGTCTGGCCAGGGGTTTATCAATCTTGTTCATTCTTTCCAAGAACCAGCTCCTAGTTTCGTGGATCTGTTCTACTGTTCTTTTGGTTTCTAGTTCATTGATTTCTGCTCTGATCTTTATCATTTCTCTTCTCCTGCTGGGTTTAGGCTTCATTTGCTGTTCTTTTCCAGCTCCTTTAGGTGTAGGGTTAGGTTGTGTATTTGAGACCTTTCTTGTTTCTTGAGAAAGGCTTGTATTGCTATATACTTTCCTCTCAGGACTGCCTTTGTTGTATCCCAAAGATTTTGAACCGTTGTGTTTTCATTTTCATTGGTTTCCATGAAATTTTTTAATTCTTCTTTAATTTCCTGGTTGACCCATTCATTCTTTAGTAGGATGCTCTTTAGCCTCCATGTATTTGAGTTCTTTCCGACTTTCCTCTTGTGGTTGAGTTCTAGTTTCAAAGCATTGTGGTCTGAAAATATGCAGGGAATGATCCCAATCTTTTGGTACCGATTGAGACCTGATTTGTGACCTGGGATGTGATCAGTTCTGGAGAATGTTCCATGGGCACTAGAGAAGAATGTGTATTCCTTTGCTTGGGGATGGAATGTTCTGAATATGTCTGTGAAGTCCATTTGGTCCAGTGTGTCATTTAAAGTCTTTATTTCCTTGTTGATCTTTTGCTTAGATGATCTGTCCATTTCAGTCAGGGGGGTGTTAAAGTCCCCCACTATTATTGTATTGTTGTCAATGTGTTTCTTTGCTTTTGTTATTAATTGCCTTATATAATTGGCTGCTCCCATGTTCGGGGCATAGATCTTTACAATTGTTAGATCTTCTTGTTGGATAGACCCTTTAAGTAGGATATAGTGTCCTTCCTCATCGCTTATTACAGTCTTTGTTTTAAAATCTAGTTTGTCTGATAGAAGGATTGCCACCCCAGCTTTCTTTTGGTGTCCATTAGCATGGTAAATGGTTTTCCACCCCCTCACTTTCAATCTGGGGGTGTCTTTGGGTCTAAAATGAGTCTCTTGCAGACAGCATATTGATGGGTCTTGTTTTTTAATCCAATCTGATAGCCTGTGTCTTTTGATTGGGGCATTTACGCCATTTGCATTCAGGGTAACTATTGAAAAGTATGAATTTAGTGCCATTGTATTACCTGTAAGGTGACTGTTAACTCTCTCTTGTCTGTGTTCGTTTCTGCTCTTTGCTGCTTTTAGGTTCTCTCTTTGCTTAGAGGACCCCTCTCAATATTTCTTGGAGGGGTGGTTTTGTGTTTGCAAATTCCTTTAGTTTTTGTTTGTTCTGGAAGCTTTTTATCTCTCCTTCTATTTTCAATGATAGCCTAGCTGGATATAGTATTCTTGGCTGCATATTTTTCTCGTTTAGTGCTCTGAAGATATCTTGCCAGTCCTTTCTGGCCTGCCAGGTCTCTGTGGATAGGTCTGTTGCCAATCTAATGTTTCTACCATTGTAGGTTACATATCTCTTCTCCGGAGCTGCTTTCAGGATTTTCTCTTTGTCTCTGAGACTCGTAAGTTTTACTATTAGATGTCGGGTGTTGACCTATTATTATTGATTTTGAGAGGGGTTCTCTGTGCCTCCTGGATTTTAATGCCTGTTTCCTTCCTCACATTAGGGAAGTTCTCTGTTATAATTTGCTCCAATATACCTTCTGCCCCTCTCTCTCTCTCTTCTTCTTCTGGGATCCCAATTATTCTAATGTTGTTTCGTCTTATCGTATCACTTATCTCTCGAATTCTGCCCTCGTGATCCTGTAGTTGTTTCTCTCTCTTTTTCTCAGCCTCTTTATTTTCCATCATTTGGTCTTCTATATCGCTGATTCTCTCTTCTGCCTCATTTATCCTAGCATTTAGTGCCCCCATTTTTGATTGCACCTCATCAATAGCCTTTTTGATTTCGATTTGGTTAGATTTTAGTTCTTTTATTTCTCCAGAAAGGGTTTCTCTAATAACTTCCACGCTTTTTTCAAGCCCAGCTAGTATCTTTAAAGTCATGATTCTGAACTCTAGGTCCGACATCGTACTAATGTCCGTATTGAGTAGGTCCCTGGCTGACGGTACTACCTCTTGTTCTTTTTGCTGAGGTGATTTCTTTCGTCTTGTCATTTTCTCCAGAGGAGAATAGATGAATGAGAGAACAAAATCCTAACAGGTTTACAACGTCCCCAGCAAATATACTGTATACAAATCAGAAAAGACCTGAAACCAGGGGAAAAGAAAGGGAAAGAAAGAAAAACGAAAGAGAAAAAGAAAAAAAAGGATAAAAACAAAAACAAAACAATACAAAAAAGGCAGAATATGATCAAATATGATCAGGCTAGTGCATAGATCAGTGCCGCACACTAGATTTTGGGCGTATTTTGGTCTGTTAGAAAAAGGTGCCTCCTAAAATTTTAAAGGAAGAAAGACATATATGTACAAAATAATGGTTGATACAATGAAGGGATGGAAGATGACTGTAAAGATGAAAATTATAAAAGATTTTATAAAAGGACTTGGTAAGATAAGTTGTTTGAAAAAAGAAAGAAGATTTAAGAAAAAAAAAAGGAAAAAGGGAGAGAATGTGATCAGGCAGGAGACTAGAACAAAGCCATACACTAGTGATTTAGGGTATATTTTGATCTGTTAGAAGAAACTGTACCTCAAAATTTTAAAGAGAGAACAACTTATATATATATATATGCCAAAAATAAGGGTAACTACTATGAAGGGATAAAATATGACTCTAAAAATGAAAAATAAAAAATGTTTGTTTTTTTTTTTAAAAAGGGATTTATAAGATGTTGGTTGAAAAAGGGAAAAAGAAAAAAAAACAGTCAACAAAAATTAACTTTGATGAAATAATGAATCATGGTTAAAAAAAAAAAAAAAGCCATGAATCTATGTGCAGTGTTCCCCTAGCGCTGGAGTTCTCCTATTCTCCTTGATCGATCAACTTGGTCTTGCCTTGCTGGCTGTTTGTGCTGATCTTCTGGGGGAGGGGCCTGTTGCTGTGGTTTCCAAATGTCTTTGCCGGAGGCGGAATTGCCCCGCCCTTGTCAGTCCGGGCTAAGGAAGCTGCTCCGCTTTGCTCTCAGGAGCTTTTGTTCCCTGCAAGCTCTCGGTACAGCCTTGGAGGACCAGGGCAGAAATGGTGGCCTCCCAATCTCCCCTCGGAGGAGCTGAGAACCTGGGGCCCCGCTCCTCAGTGTGCCCCCAGAGAAAAGCAGTCACTTCCGTGTCCCCGTTCTCCGGCCGCACTCCGTGCTCACCCGGCCTGTGACCGAGCGTTGCT
The DNA here is from genome assembly GCF_037043125.1 of Eumetopias jubatus. NCBI lineage: Eukaryota > Metazoa > Chordata > Mammalia > Carnivora > Otariidae > Eumetopias > Eumetopias jubatus. The sequence goes on from NW_028274879.1 coordinate 702,683, forward strand.
ATCTATGGCACCCGACCCCGCACGGAGTCTCCAAACCCAGCAGATCCCTGCAGTGCGCTCCCGCACCGCTCCTCCCCGGGAAGGAAGGGGAGTCTCCCCGGATCTGCTGCTTGTTGGGTCCCTGCTGGGGGAGCCGTGCTCCGACTGGGCCGCAGATCACAGTTTATGGCAACCCCGAGCTGAGAGCCCACGACTCTGCTCCGTCTCTGCAGCCGGCTTCCCCGCGAGCATGCAAGTCTTACTGCTCGCTTAGCAAGGAAAGAAACAGTAGTGTAGGGGAACCGTGTGTACATAGCCTCACTGTTGCGAGGAGTGGGAACACTTGTTGTGCCTGTGCGTAAGAGCCTGACTGACAATTCCCTTAAGTTACTGGGCAAGAGAAACGGATTCATGCAGCTGCACCTCTCCCACCAGCTCTCAGTATCAGAATGGTAGCACTCCTCCGGCCTGTGTGCCTGCAGGCCTAAGTTTCAGGCCCCTCCCTGGAATACACTACACTGGAGAAACCGCGCTTTAGCTCCCGCCAGTCCCTAGCGGAGAGGAAGCTGTATGGTGTGCGCTGTGCTTGAGAGCCCGGCGAACGTCTTCCCTACGTAAAACCGGGGGAAAGAAATGCCGTTGCCGGAGACGCCTCTCGGCTCACCTCTTTTCCTGGAGCTAGTACCTTTACCCCGGTGCGCGTGCAGGCCCAAAGCCAAAAACCTCACTCGAGGGAACCGCACTGTAGAGAATCCGGGCTTCGGCCAGACTAGGCCTTCCTGAGGGTGGAAGACTTTTGCTATGAGCATGCGTGCGAGCACTGCCAGCGAGTCCAAAACCATTTTCTGAGGGAGACTGAGGCCGCGGCAGAAGGGAGAACAAAACTCCCCACTTGTTTCCTGAAGGCAGCCCAGCAGCCGCCCCCTTGGACATGCAAGTCTCACTGCTCACGTACCAAAGCAAAGAAACAGTACTGTAGGGGAACCTTGTTGTAGGTAGACTCCCTGTTGCGCGAGTGGGAACACTTGGAGTGCCTGTGCGTAAGAGCCTGGCCGAATAGTCCCTTAAGTTCCTGGGCGAGAGAAACGGATTCGTGCAGCCGCAACTCTCCCACCAGCTCTCAGTATCAGAATGGTAGCACTCCTCCGCCCTGTGTGCGTGCAGGCCTAAGAGGCAGGCCCCTCCTTGGAAGGCACAGCACTGTGGAGAACCCGCGTTAGTTCCCGCCAGTCCCTAGCGGAGAGGACGCTGTATGGTGTGCGCTGTGCTTCAGAGCCCGGCGAACGGCTTCCCTATGTAAAAGCGAGGGAAAGAAAGGCCTGTGCCGGAGACACCTCTCGGCTGAGCTCTTGTTCCTGGGGCTAGTATCGTGCTCCGTTGTGCGAGCAGACCAAAAGCCAACCACCTAAATCCAGGGAACTGCACTGTGTGGAATCCAGGCTTCGGGCAGACTAGGCCTTCCTGAGGGTGGAAACCTTTTGCAGTGTGAATGCGGGCGAGCACTGCCAGCGAGTCCAAAACCATTTTGCGAAGGAGACTGAGGCCGCGGCAGAAGTGAGAACTCAACTCCCCACTTGTTTCCTGAAGCCAGCCAGGCGGCCGCCCCCTTGAGCATGCATGTCTCACTGCTTGTGGACCAACGCAAAGAAACAGTAGGGTAGGTGACCGTGTTGTACAGAGCCTCACTGTTCCGGAGAGGGGAAACACTTGGAGTGTGTGTGCATGAGACCCTGGGAGACGAGTCCCATACGTTACTGGGCGAGAGAAACGAACTCGTGCAGCCGCACCTCTCCCACCAGCTCTCAGTGGCAGAATGCAAGCACTCCTCAGGCATGTGTGCGAGCAGGCCTAAGTAGCAGGCCCCTCCCTGGAAGGCACAACACTGTGGTGAAAGCGCACGGTAGCTCCCGCCAGGCACCGGCGGGGAGGACGCTGTATGGTGTGCGCTGTGCCTGAGAGCCCGGCGAGCATCTTCCCTATGTAAAACCGGGGGAAAGAAAGGCCAGTGCCGGAGAGGCCTCTCGGCTGAGCTCTTTTCCTGGAGCTAGTACCTTTATCCCGGTGGGCGTGCAGGCCAAAAGCCAAAAACCTCACTCGAGGAAACCGCATTGTAGAGAATCCGGGCTTCGGCCAGACTAGGCCTTCCTCTGGTTGGAAGCCTTTTGCTGTGTGCATGCTTATGAGCTCCGCCCCGGAGTCCAAAACCATTTTCGGAGGGAGACTGAGGCCGCGGCAGAAGGGAGAACACAACTCCCCACTTGTTTCCTGAAGCCAGCCCAGCGGCCGCCCGCTTGGGCATGCAAGTCTCACTGCTCGCGTACCAAGGAAAGAAACAGTAGTGTAGGGGAACCGTGTGTACATAGCCTCACTGTTGCGGGGAGTGGGAACACTTGGAGTGCCTGTGCGTAAGAGCCTGACTGACAATTCCCTTAAGTTACTGTGCAAGGGAAATGGATTCGTGCAGCCGCCCCTCTCCCACCAGCTCTCAGTAGCAGAATGGTAGCACTCCCCCGGCATGTGTGTGTGCAGGCCTAAGTTGCAGGCCCCTCTCTGGAATGCACTACACTGGAGAAACCGCGCTATAGCTCCCGCAAGTCCGTAGCGGAGAGGAAGCTGTATGGTGTGCGCTGTGCTTGAGAGCCCGGCGAACGTCTTCCCTACGTAAAACCGGGAGAAAGAAAGGCCGTTGGCGGAGAAGTCTCTCGGCTAAGCTCTTGTTCCTGGAGCTAGTACCTTTACCCCGGTGTGCGTGCAGGCCAAAACCCAAAAACCTCACTGGAGGGAACCGCACTGTAGAGAATCCGGGCTTTGGGCAGACTAGGCCTTCCTGAGGGGGGAAGCCTTCTGCTGTGTGCATGCGTATGAGCTCCACCAGGGAATCTAAAACCATTTTCTGAGGGAGACTGAGGCCGCAGAAGAAGGGAGAACAAAACACCCCACTTGTTTCCTGCTACTGGCCCTGCGTCTAACCCCTTGTGCATGCATGTCTCACTGCTCCCAAACCAACGTAAGAAATGCAGGGTAGGGGACCGTGTTGTAGAGAGTCTCACTGTTACGGAAGGTGGAAACACTGGGAGTGTGTGTACGTGAGAGCCTGGGAGACGAGTCCCCTAAGTTACTGGGCGAGAGAAAAGGATTAGTTGCAGCGGCACCTCTCCAACCAGCTCTCAGTGGCAGAATGCTAGCACTCCTCAGGCATGTGTTCGTGCAGGACTAAGTATCAGGGCCCTCCCTGGAAGGCACAAAACTGTGGTGAAAGCGCGCTTCAGCTCCGGCCGGTCCCCGGCGGGGAGGACGCGGTAAGGTTTCCTCTGTACTTGAGAGCCCGGCGAACGGCATCCCTATGTAAAACCGAGGGAAAGAAAGGCCGGTGCCTGAGACGCCTCTCGGCTCAGCTCTTGTTCCTGGGGCTAGTACCGTTGCCCCGGTGTGCTTGAAGGACAAAAGCCAACCACCTAACTCGAGGGAATCACACTATAGAGAATCCGGGCTTCGGCTGGACTAGGCCTTCCTGAGGGTGGAAAGCTTCTGCTGAGAGCATGCATGCGAGCACTGCCAGCGAGTCCAAAACCATTTTCCCAGGGAGACTGAGGCCGCGGCAGAAGGGAGAACACAACTGCCCATTTGTTTCCTGAAGCCAGCCCAGCAGCCGACCCCTAGGGCATGCAAGTCTCACGCTCGCTTACCAACGCAATGAAACCGTACTGTAGGGGAACCGTGTATACAGAGCCTCACTGTTGCGCGCAGTGGGAACTCTTGGAGTGCCTGTACGTAAGAGCCTGGCTGAAGAGTCCCTTCAGTTCCTGGGCGAGAGAAACGGATTCGTGCAGCCGCACCTCTCCCACCAGCTCTCAGTATCAGAATGGTAGCACTCCTCCGGCCTGTGTGCGTGCAGGCCTAAGTTGCAGGCCCCTCCCTGGAAGGCAGTACACTGTGGAGAAACCGCGCTTTAGCTGCCGCCGTTCCCTAGCGGAGAGGAAGCTGTAGGGTGTGCGATGTGCCTAGAGCCCGGCGAACGTCTTCCCTACGTAAAACCGGGGGAAACAAAGGCCGGTGCCGGAGACGCGTCTCGGCTCAGCTCTTGTTCATGGAGCTAGTATCTTTACCCCGGTGTGCGTGCAGGCCGAAAGCCAAAAACCTCACACGAGGGAAACGCACTGTAGAGAATCGGGCTTCGGCCAGACTAGGCCTTCCTGAGGGTGGAAGCCTTCTGCTGTGTGCATGCGTATGAGCTCGGCCACGGAGTACAAAACCATTTTCTGAGGGAGACTGAGGCCGCAGTAGAAGGGAGAACAAAGCTCCCCACTTGTTTCCTGCTACTGGCCCTGCGTCCAACCCCTTGTGCATGCATGTCTCACTGCTCCCATACCAACGTAAGAAAAGTAGGGTAGGGGACCGTGTTGTAGAGAGTCTCACTGTTACGGAGGGTGGAAACACTGGGCGTGTGTGTACGTGAGAGCCTGGGAGACGAGTCCCCTAAGTTACTGAGCGAGAGAAAAGGATTAGTTGCAGCAGCACCTCTCCCACCAGCTCTCAGTGGCAGAATGCTAGCACTCCTCAGGCATGTGTGCGTGCAGGCCTAAGTATCAGGCCCCTCCCTGGAAGGCACAAAACTGCGGTGAAAGCGCGCTTCAGCTCCGGCCTGTCCCCGGCGTGGAGGACGCTGTAAGGTTTCCTCTGTACTTGAGAGCCCGGCGAACGGCTTCCCTATGTAAAACCGAGAGGGAAAGAAAGGCCGGTGCCTGAGACGCCTCTCGGCTCAGCTCTTGTTCCTGGGGCTAGTACCGTTGCCCCGGTGTGCTTGAAGGACAAAAGCCAACCACCTAACTCGAGGGAATCACACTATAGAGAATCCGGGCTTCGGCTGGACTAGGCCTTCCTGAGGGTGGAAAGCTTCTGCTGAGAGCATGCATGCGAGCACTGCCAGCGAGTCCAAAACCATTTTCCCAGGGAGACTGAGGCCGCGGCAGAAGGGAGAACACAACTGCCCATTTGTTTCCTGAAGCCAGCCCAGCAGCCGACCCCTAGGGCATGCAAGTCTCACGCTCGCTTACCAACGCAATGAAACCGTACTGTAGGGGAACCTTGTATACAGAGCCTCACTGTTGCGCGCAGTGGGAACTCTTGGAGTGCCTGTACGTAAGAGCCTGGCTGAAGAGTCCCTTCAGTTCCTGGGCGAGAGAAACGGATTCGTGCAGCCGCACCTCTCCCACCAGCTCTCAGTATCAGAATGGTAGCACTCCTCCGGCCTGTGTGCGTGCAGGCCTAAGTTGCAGGCCCCTCCCTGGAAGGCAGTACACTGTGGAGAAACCGCGCTTTAGCTGCCGCCGTTCCCTAGCGGAGAGGAAGCTGTAGGGTGTGCGATGTGCCTAGAGCCCGGCGAACGTCTTCCCTAGGTAAAACCGGGGGAAACAAGGGCCGGTGCCGGAGACGCGTCTCGGCTCAGCTCTTGTTCATGGAGCTAGTATCTTTACCCCGGTGTGCGTGCAGGCCGAAAGCCAAAAACCTCACACGAGGGAACCGCACTGTAGAGAATCCAGGCTTCGGCCAGACTAGGCCTTCCTGAGGGTGGAAGCCTTCTGCTGTGTGCATGCGTATGAGCTCCGCCACGGAGTACAAAACCATTTTCTGAGGGAGACTGAGGCCGCGGCAGAAGTGAGAACAAAGCTCCCCACTTGTTTCCTGCTAGTGGCCCTGCGTCCAACCCCTTGTGCATGCACGTCTCACTGCTCCCATACCAACGTAAGAAAAGTAGGGTAGGGGACCGTGTTGCAGAGAGTCTCACTGTTACGGAGGGTGGAAACACTGGGAGTGTGTGTACGTGAGAGCCTGGGAGACGAGTCCCCTAAGTTACTGGGGGAGAGAAAAGGATTAGTTGCAGCGGCACCTCTCCAAACAGCTCTCAGTATTAGAATGATAGCATTCCTCCGGCATGTGTGCGAGCAGGCCTAAGAGGCAGGCCCCTCCTTGGAAGGCACAGCACTGTGGAGAACCCGCGTTAGCTCCCGCCGATCCCTAGCGGAGAGGACGCTGTATGGTGTGCGCTGTGCTTCAGAGCCCGGCGAACGGCTTCCCTATGTAAAAGCGAGGGAAAGAAAGGCCTGTGCCGGAGACACCTCTCGGCTGAGCTCTTGTTCCTGGGCTACTATCGTGCTCCATTGTGCGAGCAGACCAAAAGCCAACCACCTAAATCCAGGGAACTGCACTGTGTGGAATCCAGGCTTCGGCCAGACTAGGCCTTCCTGAGGGTGGAAACCTCTTGCAGTGTGAATGCGGGCGAGCACTGCCAGCGAGTCCAAAACCATTTTGTGAGGAAGACTGAGGCCTCGGCAGAAGTGAGAACTCAACTCCCCACTTTTTTCCTGAAGCCAGCCAGACGGCCGCCCCCTTGAGCATGCATGTCTCACTGCTTGCCGACCAAGGCAAAGAGACAGTGGGGTAGGGGACCGTGTTGTAGACAGCCTGACTGTTAGGGAGGGTGGAAACACTTGGAGTGTGTGTACGTGAGAGCCTAGGAGACGAGTCCCCTAAGTTACTGGGCGAGAGAAAAGGATTAGTTGCAGCGGCACCTCTCCCACCAGCTCTCAGTATCAGAATGGTAGCACTCCTCCGGCATGTGTGTGTGCAGACCTAAGTGGCAGGCCCCTCCTTGGAAGGCACAACACTGTGGAGAAACCGCGCTTTAGCTCCTGCCGGTCCCTAGCGGAGAGGACGCTATATGGTGTGCGCTGTGCTTGAGAGCCCGGCGATCGGCTTCCCTATGTATAAGCGAGGGAAAGAAAGGCCGGTGCCCGAGACGCCTCTCGGCTCAGCTCTTGTTCCTGGAGCTAGTACCGTTACCCTGGTGTGCTTGCAGGCCGAGGGCCAACCTCCCAATTCGAGGGAACCACACTGTAGAAATTCCTTACTTCGGCCAGACTAGGCCTTCCTGAGGGAGGTAACCCTTTGCAGTGTGAATGCGGGCGAGCACTGCCAGCGAGTCCAAAACCGTTTTACGAGGGAGACTGAGGCCGCGACCGAAGTGAGAACTCAACTCCCCATTTGTTTCCTGAAGCCAGCCCGGCAGCCGCCCCCTTGAGCATGCAAGTCTCACTGTTCGCGTCCCAACGCAAGGAAACAGTAGGCTGGGGGACCGTGTTGTAGAGAGCCTCACTGTTCCGGAGAGTGGAAACACTTCGAGTGCGTGTGCGTGAGAGCCTGGGAGACGAGTGTCCTACGTTACTGGGCGAGAGAAACGAACTCGTGCAGCCGCACCTCTCCCACCAGCTCTCAGTGGCAGAATGCTAGCACTCCTCAGGCATGCGTTCGTGCAGGCCTAAGTATCAGGGCCCTCCCTGGAAGGCACAAAACTGTGGTGAAAGCGCGCTTCAGCTCCGGCCGGTCCCCGGCGGGGAGGACGCGGTAAGGTTTCCTCTGTACTTGAGAGCCCGGCGAACGGCATCCCTATGTAAAACCGAGGGAAAGAAAGGCCGGTGCCTGAGACGCCTCTCGGCTCAGCTCTTGTTCCTGGGGCTAGTACCGTTGCCCCGGTGTGCTTGAAGGACAAAAGCCAACCACCTAACTCGAGGGAATCACACTATAGAGAATCCGGGCTTCGGCTGGACTAGGCCTTCCTGAGGGTGGAAAGCTTCTGCTGAGAGCATGCATGCGAGCACTGCCAGCGAGTCCAAAACCATTTTCCCAGGGAGACTGAGGCCGCGGCAGAAGGGAGAACACAACTGCCCATTTGTTTCCTGAAGCCAGCCCAGCAGCCGACCCCTAGGGCATGCAAGTCTCACGCTCGCTTACCAACGCAATGAAACCGTACTGTAGGGGAACCGTGTATACAGAGCCTCACTGTTGCGCGCAGTGGGAACTCTTGGAGTGCCTGTACGTAAGAGCCTGGCTGAAGAGTCCCTTCAGTTCCTGGGCGAGAGAAACGGATTCGTGCAGCCGCACCTCTCCCACCAGCTCTCAGTATCAGAATGGTAGCACTCCTCCGGCCTGTGTGCGTGCAGGCCTAAGTTGCAGGCCCCTCCCTGGAAGGCAGTACACTGTGGAGAAACCGCGCTTTAGCTGCCGCCGTTCCCTAGCGGAGAGGAAGCTGTAGGGTGTGCGATGTGCCTAGAGCCCGGCGAACGTCTTCCCTACGTAAAACCGGGGGAAACAAAGGCCGGTGCCGGAGACGCGTCTCGGCTCAGCTCTTGTTCATGGAGCTAGTATCTTTACCCCGGTGTGCGTGCAGGCCGAAAGCCAAAAACCTCACACGAGGGAAACGCACTGTAGAGAATCGGGCTTCGGCCAGACTAGGCCTTCCTGAGGGTGGAAGCCTTCTGCTGTGTGCATGCGTATGAGCTCGGCCACGGAGTACAAAACCATTTTCTGAGGGAGACTGAGGCCGCAGTAGAAGGGAGAACAAAGCTCCCCACTTGTTTCCTGCTACTGGCCCTGCGTCCAACCCCTTGTGCATGCATGTCTCACTGCTCCCATACCAACGTAAGAAAAGTAGGGTAGGGGACCGTGTTGTAGAGAGTCTCACTGTTACGGAGGGTGGAAACACTGGGCGTGTGTGTACGTGAGAGCCTGGGAGACGAGTCCCCTAAGTTACTGAGCGAGAGAAAAGGATTAGTTGCAGCAGCACCTCTCCCACCAGCTCTCAGTGGCAGAATGCTAGCACTCCTCAGGCATGTGTGCGTGCAGGCCTAAGTATCAGGCCCCTCCCTGGAAGGCACAAAACTGCGGTGAAAGCGCGCTTCAGCTCCGGCCTGTCCCCGGCGTGGAGGACGCTGTAAGGTTTCCTCTGTACTTGAGAGCCCGGCGAACGGCTTCCCTATGTAAAACCGAGAGGGAAAGAAAGGCCGGTGCCTGAGACGCCTCTCGGCTCAGCTCTTGTTCCTGGGGCTAGTACCGTTGCCCCGGTGTGCTTGAAGGACAAAAGCCAACCACCTAACTCGAGGGAATCACACTATAGAGAATCCAGGCTTCGGCTGGACTAGGCCTTCCTGAGGGTGGAAAGCTTCTGCTGAGAGCATGCATGCGAGCACTGCCAGCGAGTCCAAAACCATTTTCCCAGGGAGACTGAGGCCGCGGCAGAAGGGAGAACACAACTGCCCATTTGTTTCCTGAAGCCAGCCCAGCAGCCGACCCCTAGGGCATGCAAGTCTCACGCTCGCTTACCAACGCAATGAAACCGTACTGTAGGGGATCCTTGTATACAGAGCCTCACTGTTGCGCGCAGGGGGAACTCTTGGAGTGCCTGTACGTAAGAGCCTGGCTGAAGAGTCCCTTCAGTTCCTGGGCGAGAGAAACGGATTCGTGCAGCCGCACCTCTCCCACCAGCTCTCAGTATCAGAATGGTAGCACTCCTCCGGCCTGTGTGCGTGCAGGCCTAAGTTGCAGGCCCCTCCCTGGAAGGCAGTACACTGTGGAGAAACCGCGCTTTAGCTGCCGCCGTTCCCTAGCGGAGAGGAAGCTGTAGGGTGTGCGATGTGCCTAGAGCCCGGCGAACGTCTTCCCTAGGTAAAACCGGGGGAAACAAGGGCCGGTGCCGGAGACGCGTCTCGGCTCAGCTCTTGTTCATGGAGCTAGTATCTTTACCCCGGTGTGCGTGCAGGCCGAAAGCCAAAAACCTCACACGAGGGAACCGCACTGTAGAGAATCCAGGCTTCGGCCAGACTAGGCCTTCCTGAGGGTGGAAGCCTTCTGCTGTGTGCATGCGTATGAGCTCCGCCACGGAGTACAAAACCATTTTCTGAGGGAGACTGAGGCCGCGGCAGAAGTGAGAACAAAGCTCCCCACTTGTTTCCTGCTAGTGGCCCTGCGTCCAACCCCTTGTGCATGCACGTCTCACTGCTCCCATACCAACGTAAGAAAAGTAGGGTAGGGGACCGTGTTGCAGAGAGTCTCACTGTTACGGAGGGTGGAAACACTGGGAGTGTGTGTACGTGAGAGCCTGGGAGACGAGTCCCCTAAGTTACTGGGGGAGAGAAAAGGATTAGTTGCAGCGGCACCTCTCCAAACAGCTCTCAGTATTAGAATGATAGCATTCCTCCGGCATGTGTGCGAGCAGGCCTAAGAGGCAGGCCCCTCCTTGGAAGGCACAGCACTGTGGAGAACCCGCGTTAGCTCCCGCCGATCCCTAGCGGAGAGGACGCTGTATGGTGTGCGCTGTGCTTCAGAGCCCGGCGAACGGCTTCCCTATGTAAAAGCGAGGGAAAGAAAGGCCTGTGCCGGAGACACCTCTCGGCTGAGCTCTTGTTCCTGGGCTACTATCGTGCTCCATTGTGCGAGCAGACCAAAAGCCAACCACCTAAATCCAGGGAACTGCACTGTGTGGAATCCAGGCTTCGGCCAGACTAGGCCTTCCTGAGGGTGGAAACCTCTTGCAGTGTGAATGCGGGCGAGCACTGCCAGCGAGTCCAAAACCATTTTGTGAGGAAGACTGAGGCCTCGGCAGAAGTGAGAACTCAACTCCCCACTTTTTTCCTGAAGCCAGCCAGACGGCCGCCCCCTTGAGCATGCATGTCTCACTGCTTGCCGACCAAGGCAAAGAGACAGTGGGGTAGGGGACCGTGTTGTAGACAGCCTGACTGTTAGGGAGGGTGGAAACACTTGGAGTGTGTGTACGTGAGAGCCTAGGAGACGAGTCCCCTAAGTTACTGGGCGAGAGAAAAGGATTAGTTGCAGCGGCACCTCTCCCACCAGCTCTCAGTATCAGAATGGTAGCACTCCTCCGGCATGTGTGTGTGCAGACCTAAGTGGCAGGCCCCTCCTTGGAAGGCACAACACTGTGGAGAAACCGCGCTTTAGCTCCTGCCGGTCCCTAGCGGAGAGGACGCTATATGGTGTGCGCTGTGCTTGAGAGCCCGGCGATCGGCTTCCCTATGTATAAGCGAGGGAAAGAAAGGCCGGTGCCCGAGACGCCTCTCGGCTCAGCTCTTGTTCCTGGAGCTAGTACCGTTACCCTGGTGTGCTTGCAGGCCGAGGGCCAACCTCCCAATTCGAGGGAACCACACTGTAGAAATTCCTTACTTCGGCCAGACTAGGCCTTCCTGAGGGAGGTAACCCTTTGCAGTGTGAATGCGGGCGAGCACTGCCAGCGAGTCCAAAACCGTTTTACGAGGGAGACTGAGGCCGCGACCGAAGTGAGAACTCAACTCCCCATTTGTTTCCTGAAGCCAGCCCGGCAGCCGCCCCCTTGAGCATGCAAGTCTCACTGTTCGCGTCCCAACGCAAGGAAACAGTAGGCTGGGGGACCGTGTTGTAGAGAGCCTCACTGTTCCGGAGAGTGGAAACACTTCGAGTGCGTGTGCGTGAGAGCCTGGGAGACGAGTGTCCTACGTTACTGGGCGAGAGAAACGAACTCGTGCAGCCGCACCTCTCCCACCAGCTCTCAGTGGCAGAATGCTAGCACTCCTCAGGCATGCGTTCGTGCAGGCCTAAGTATCAGGGCCCTCCCTGGAAGGCACAAAACTGTGGTGAAAGCGCGCTTCAGCTCCGGCCGGTCCCCGGCGGGGAGGACGCGGTAAGGTTTCCTCTGTACTTGAGAGCCCGGCGAACGGCATCCCTATGTAAAACCGAGGGAAAGAAAGGCCGGTGCCTGAGACGCCTCTCGGCTCAGCTCTTGTTCCTGGGGCTAGTACCGTTGCCCCGGTGTGCTTGAAGGACAAAAGCCAACCACCTAACTCGAGGGAATCACACTATAGAGAATCCGGGCTTCGGCTGGACTAGGCCTTCCTGAGGGTGGAAAGCTTCTGCTGAGAGCATGCATGCGAGCACTGCCAGCGAGTCCAAAACCATTTTCCCAGGGAGACTGAGGCCGCGGCAGAAGGGAGAACACAACTGCCCATTTGTTTCCTGAAGCCAGCCCAGCAGCCGACCCCTAGGGCATGCAAGTCTCACGCTCGCTTACCAACGCAATGAAACCGTACTGTAGGGGAACCGTGTATACAGAGCCTCACTGTTGCGCGCAGTGGGAACTCTTGGAGTGCCTGTACGTAAGAGCCTGGCTGAAGAGTCCCTTCAGTTCCTGGGCGAGAGAAACGGATTCGTGCAGCCGCACCTCTCCCACCAGCTCTCAGTATCAGAATGGTAGCACTCCTCCGGCCTGTGTGCGTGCAGGCCTAAGTTGCAGGCCCCTCCCTGGAAGGCAGTACACTGTGGAGAAACCGCGCTTTAGCTGCCGCCGTTCCCTAGCGGAGAGGAAGCTGTAGGGTGTGCGATGTGCCTAGAGCCCGGCGAACGTCTTCCCTACGTAAAACCGGGGGAAACAAAGGCCGGTGCCGGAGACGCGTCTCGGCTCAGCTCTTGTTCATGGAGCTAGTATCTTTACCCCGGTGTGCGTGCAGGCCGAAAGCCAAAAACCTCACACGAGGGAAACGCACTGTAGAGAATCGGGCTTCGGCCAGACTAGGCCTTCCTGAGGGTGGAAGCCTTCTGCTGTGTGCATGCGTATCAGCTCGGCCACGGAGTACAAAACCATTTTCTGAGGGAGACTGAGGCCGCAGTAGAAGGGAGAACAAAGCTCCCCACTTGTTTCCTGCTACTGGCCCTGCGTCCAACCCCTTGTGCATGCATGTCTCACTGCTCCCATACCAACGTAAGAAAAGTAGGGTAGGGGACCGTGTTGTAGAGAGTCTCACTGTTACGGAGGGTGGAAACACTGGGCGTGTGTGTACGTGAGAGCCTGGGAGACGAGTCCCCTAAGTTACTGAGCGAGAGAAAAGGATTAGTTGCAGCAGCACCTCTCCCACCAGCTCTCAGTGGCAGAATGCTAGCACTCCTCAGGCATGTGTGCGTGCAGGCCTAAGTATCAGGCCCCTCCCTGGAAGGCACAAAACTGCGGTGAAAGCGCGCTTCAGCTCCGGCCTGTCCCCGGCGTGGAGGACGCTGTAAGGTTTCCTCTGTACTTGAGAGCCCGGCGAACGGCTTCCCTATGTAAAACCGAGAGGGAAAGAAAGGCCGGTGCCTGAGACGCCTCTCGGCTCAGCTCTTGTTCCTGGGGCTAGTACCGTTGCCCCGGTGTGCTTGAAGGACAAAAGCCAACCACCTAACTCGAGGGAATCACACTATAGAGAATCCGGGCTTCGGCTGGACTAGGCCTTCCTGAGGGTGGAAAGCTTCTGCTGAGAGCATGCATGCGAGCACTGCCAGCGAGTCCAAAACCATTTTCCCAGGGAGACTGAGGCCGCGGCAGAAGGGAGAACACAACTGCCCATTTGTTTCCTGAAGCCAGCCCAGCAGCCGACCCCTAGGGCATGCAAGTCTCACGCTCGCTTACCAACGCAATGAAACCGTACTGTAGGGGATCCTTGTATACAGAGCCTCACTGTTGCGCGCAGGGGGAACTCTTGGAGTGCCTGTACGTAAGAGCCTGGCTGAAGAGTCCCTTCAGTTCCTGGGCGAGAGAAACGGATTCGTGCAGCCGCACCTCTCCCACCAGCTCTCAGTATCAGAATGGTAGCACTCCTCCGGCCTGTGTGCGTGCAGGCCTAAGTTGCAGGCCCCTCCCTGGAAGGCAGTACACTGTGGAGAAACCGCGCTTTAGCTGCCGCCGTTCCCTAGCGGAGAGGAAGCTGTAGGGTGTGCGATGTGCCTAGAGCCCGGCGAACGTCTTCCCTAGGTAAAACCGGGGGAAACAAGGGCCGGTGCCGGAGACGCGTCTCGGCTCAGCTCTTGTTCATGGAGCTAGTATCTTTACCCCGGTGTGCGTGCAGGCCGAAAGCCAAAAACCTCACACGAGGGAACCGCACTGTAGAGAATCCAGGCTTCGGCCAGACTAGGCCTTCCTGAGGGTGGAAGCCTTCTGCTGTGTGCATGCGTATGAGCTCCGCCACGGAGTACAAAACCATTTTCTGAGGGAGACTGAGGCCGCGGCAGAAGTGAGAACAAAGCTCCCCACTTGTTTCCTGCTAGTGGCCCTGCGTCCAACCCCTTGTGCATGCACGTCTCACTGCTCCCATACCAACGTAAGAAAAGTAGGGTAGGGGACCGTGTTGCAGAGAGTCTCACTGTTACGGAGGGTGGAAACACTGGGAGTGTGTGTACGTGAGAGCCTGGGAGACGAGTCCCCTAAGTTACTGGGGGAGAGAAAAGGATTAGTTGCAGCGGCACCTCTCCAAACAGCTCTCAGTATTAGAATGATAGCATTCCTCCGGCATGTGTGCGAGCAGGCCTAAGAGGCAGGCCCCTCCTTGGAAGGCACAGCACTGTGGAGAACCCGCGTTAGCTCCCGCCGATCCCTAGCGGAGAGGACGCTGTATGGTGTGCGCTGTGCTTCAGAGCCCGGCGAACGGCTTCCCTATGTAAAAGCGAGGGAAAGAAAGGCCTGTGCCGGAGACACCTCTCGGCTGAGCTCTTGTTCCTGGGCTACTATCGTGCTCCATTGTGCGAGCAGACCAAAAGCCAACCACCTAAATCCAGGGAACTGCACTGTGTGGAATCCAGGCTTCGGCCAGACTAGGCCTTCCTGAGGGTGGAAACCTCTTGCAGTGTGAATGCGGGCGAGCACTGCCAGCGAGTCCAAAACCATTTTGTGAGGAAGACTGAGGCCTCGGCAGAAGTGAGAACTCAACTCCCCACTTTTTTCCTGAAGCCAGCCAGACGGCCGCCCCCTTGAGCATGCATGTCTCACTGCTTGCCGACCAAGGCAAAGAGACAGTGGGGTAGGGGACCGTGTTGTAGACAGCCTGACTGTTAGGGAGGGTGGAAACACTTGGAGTGTGTGTACGTGAGAGCCTAGGAGACGAGTCCCCTAAGTTACTGGGCGAGAGAAAAGGATTAGTTGCAGCGGCACCTCTCCCACCAGCTCTCAGTATCAGAATGGTAGCACTCCTCCGGCATGTGTGTGTGCAGACCTAAGTGGCAGGCCCCTCCTTGGAAGGCACAACACTGTGGAGAAACCGCGCTTTAGCTCCTGCCGGTCCCTAGCGGAGAGGACGCTATATGGTGTGCGCTGTGCTTGAGAGCCCGGCGATCGGCTTCCCTATGTATAAGCGAGGGAAAGAAAGGCCGGTGCCCGAGACGCCTCTCGGCTCAGCTCTTGTTCCTGGAGCTAGTACCGTTACCCTGGTGTGCTTGCAGGCCGAGGGCCAACCTCCCAATTCGAGGGAACCACACTGTAGAAATTCCTTACTTCGGCCAGACTAGGCCTTCCTGAGGGAGGTAACCCTTTGCAGTGTGAATGCGGGCGAGCACTGCCAGCGAGTCCAAAACCGTTTTACGAGGGAGACTGAGGCCGCGACCAAAGTGAGAACTCAACTCCCCATTTGTTTCCTGAAGCCAGCCCGGCAGCCGCCCCCTTGAGCATGCAAGTCTCACTGTTCGCGTCCCAACGCAAGGAAACAGTAGGCTGGGGGACCGTGTTGTAGAGAGCCTCACTGTTCCGGAGAGTGGAAACACTTCGAGTGCGTGTGCGTGAGAGCCTGGGAGACGAGTGTCCTACGTTACTGGGCGAGAGAAACGAACTCGTGCAGCCGCACCTCTCCCACCAGCTCTCAGTGGCAGAATGCTAGCACTCCTCAGGCATGCGTTCGTGCAGGCCTAAGTATCAGGGCCCTCCCTGGAAGGCACAAAACTGTGGTGAAAGCGCGCTTCAGCTCCGGCCGGTCCCCGGCGGGGAGGACGCGGTAAGGTTTCCTCTGTACTTGAGAGCCCGGCGAACGGCTTCCCTATGTAAAACCGAGAGGGAAAGAAAGGCCGGTGCCTGAGACGCCTCTCGGCTCAGCTCTTGTTCCTGGGGCTAGTACCGTTGCCCCGGTGTGCTTGAAGGACAAAAGCCAACCACCTAACTCGAGGGAATCACACTATAGAGAATCCGGGCTTCGGCTGGACTAGGCCTTCCTGAGGGTGGAAAGCTTCTGCTGAGAGCATGCATGCGAGCACTGCCAGCGAGTCCAAAACCATTTTCCCAGAGAGACTGAGGCCGCGGCAGAAGGGAGAACACAACTGCCCATTTGTTTCCTGAAGCCTGCCCAGCAGCCGACCCCTAGGGCATGCAAGTCTCACGCTCGCTTACCAACGCAATGAAACCGTACTGTAGGGGAACCTTGTATACAGAGCCTCACTGTTGCGCGGAGTGGGAACTCTTGGAGTGCCTGTACGTAAGAGCCTGGCTGAAGAGTCCCTTCAGTTCCTGGGCGAGAGAAACGGATTCGTGCAGCCGCACCTCTCCCACCAGCTCTCAGTATCAGAATGGTAGCACTCCTCCGGCCTGTGTGCGTGCAGGCCTAAGTTGCAGGCCCCTCCCTGGAAGGCAGTACACTGTGGAGAAACCGCGCTTTAGCTGCCGCCGTTCCCTAGCGGAGAGGAAGCTGTAGGGTGTGCGATGTGCCTAGAGCCCGGCGAACGTCTTCCCTACGTAAAACCGGGGGAAACAAAGGCCGGTGCCGGAGACGCGTCTCGGCTCAGCTCTTGTTCATGGAGCTAGTATCTTTACCCCGGTGTGCGTGCAGGCCGAAAGCCAAAAACCTCACACGAGGGAAACGCACTGTAGAGAATCGGGCTTCGGCCAGACTAGGCCTTCCTGAGGGTGGAAGCCTTCTGCTGTGTGCATGCGTATGAGCTCGGCCACGGAGTAGAAAACCATTTTCTGAGGGAGACTGAGGCCGCAGTAGAAGGGAGAACAAAGCTCCCCACTTGTTTCCTGCTACTGGCCCTGCGTCCAACCCCTTGTGCATGCATGTCTCACTGCTCCCATACCAACGTAAGAAATGTAGGGTAGGGGACCGTGTTGTAGAGAGTCTCACTGTTACGGAGGGTGGAAACACTGGGCGTGTGTGTACGTGAGAGCCTGGGAGACGAGTCCCCTAAGTTACTGAGCGAGAGAAAAGGATTAGTTGCAGCAGCACCTCTCCCACCAGCTCTCAGTGGCAGAATGCTAGCACTCCTCAGGCATGTGTGCGTGCAGGCCTAAGTATCAGGCCCCTCCCTGGAAGGCACAAAACTGCGGTGAAAGCGCGCTTCAGCTCCGGCCTGTCCCCGGCGTGGAGGACGCTGTAAGGTTTCCTCTGTACTTGAGAGCCCGGCGAACGGCTTCCCTATGTAAAACCGAGAGGGAAAGAAAGGCCGGTGCCTGAGACGCCTCTCGGCTCAGCTCTTGTTCCTGGGGCTAGTACCGTTGCCCCGGTGTGCTTGAAGGACAAAAGCCAACCACCTAACTCGAGGGAATCACACTATAGAGAATCCGGGCTTCGGCTGGACTAGGCCTTCCTGAGGGTGGAAAGCTTCTGCTGAGAGCATGCATGCGAGCACTGCCAGCGAGTCCAAAACCATTTTCCCAGGGAGACTGAGGCCGCGGCAGAAGGGAGAACACAACTGCCCATTTGTTTCCTGAAGCCAGCCCAGCAGCCGACCCCTAGGGCATGCAAGTCTCACGCTCGCTTACCAACGCAATGAAACCGTACTGTAGGGGAACCGTGTATACAGAGCCTCACTGTTGCGCGCAGTGGGAACTCTTGGAGTGCCTGTACGTAAGAGCCTGGCTGAAGAGTCCCTTCAGTTCCTGGGCGAGAGAAACGGATTCGTGCAGCCGCACCTCTCCCACCAGCTCTCAGTATCAGAATGGTAGCACTCCTCCGGCCTGTGTGCGTGCAGGCCTAAGTTGCAGGCCCCTCCCTGGAAGGCAGTACACTGTGGAGAAACCGCGCTTTAGCTGCGGCCGTTCCCTAGCGGAGAGGAAGCTGTAGGGTGTGCGATGTGCCTAGAGCCCGGCGAACGTCTTCCCTACGTAAAACCGGGGGAAACAAAGGCCGGTGCCGGAGACGCGTCTCGGCTCAGCTCTTGTTCCTGGAACTAGCACCTTTACCACGGTGTGCGTGCAGTCCAAAAGCCAAAAACCTCATTGGAGGGAAGCGCACTGTAGAGAAACCGGGCTTCGGCCAGACTAGGCCTTCCTGAGGGTGGCAGCCTTTTGCTGTGATTATACCTGCTTGCACTGCCAGCGCGTCCAAAACCATTTTCTGAGGGAGACTGAGGCCACGGCAGAAGGGAGAACACAACTCCCCACTTCTTTCCTGAAGGCGGTCCTGCGACCGTCCCCTTGAGCATGCATGTCTTTTTTTTTAATTTTTTATTGTTATGTTAATCACCATATATTACATCATTAGTTTTTGGTGCAGTGTTCCATGATTCATTGTTTGTTCATAACACCCAGTGCTCCATGCAGAACGTGCCCTCCTCAATACCCATCACCAGGCTCACCCCTCCTCCTACCCCCCTCCCCTCTAGAACCCTCAGTTTGTTTCTCAGAGTCCATCATCTCTCATGGTTCGTCTCCCCCTCTGACATACTCCCCTTTTCTTCCTCTCCTGTTATCTTCTTCTTTTCCTTTTTTCTTAAAATATGTTGCGTTATTTCTTTCAGAAGTACAGAACTGTGATTCAACAGTCTGGCACAATTCACAGCACTCACCGTAGCACATACCCTCCCCAATGTCTATCACCCAGCCACCCCATCCCTCCCACCCCCAACCACTCCAGTAACACTCAGTTTCTTTCCCGAGATGAAGAATTCCTCATATCAGTGAGGTCATATGATACATGTCTTTCTCTGATTGACTTATTTCACTCAGCATAACACCCTCCAGTTCCATCCACGTCGTTGCAAATGGCAAGATCTCATTCCTTTTGATGGCTGCATAATATTCCATTGTGTATATACACCACATCTTCTTTATCCATTCATCTGTCGATGGGCATCTTGGCTCTTTCCACCGTTTGGCTATGGTGGACATTGCTGCTATAAACATTGGGGTACACGTACCCCTTCGGGTCCCTACATTTGTATCTTTGTGGTAAATACCCAGTAGTGCAACTGCTGGATCGAACGGTAGCTCTAATTTCAACTGTTTGAGGAACCTCCATACTGTTTTCCAGAGGGGTTGCACTAGCTTGCATTCCCACCAACAGTGTAGGAGGGTTCCCCTTTCTCCACATCCCCGCCAACATCTGTCGTTCCCTGACTTGTTAATTTCAGCCATTCTGACGGGTGTGAGGTGGTATCTCATGGAGGTTTTGATTTGGATTTCCCTGATGCCGAGCGATGTGGAGCACTTTTTCATGTGCCTGTTGGCCATTTGGATGTCTTCTTTGGAGACATGTCTGTTCATGTCTTCTGCCCATTTCTTGATTGAATTATTTCTTCTTTGGGTGTTGAGTTTGATCAGTTCTTTATAGATTTTGGATAATAGCCCTTTATCTGATAGGTCAGTTGCAAATATTTTCTCCCATTCTGTCGGTTGTCTTTTGGTTTTGTGGACTGTGTCTTTTGCTGTGCAAAAGCTTTTTATCTTGATGAAATCCCAAGAGTTCATTTTTGCCCTGGCTTCCCGTGCCTTTGGCGATGTTTCTAGGAAGAAGTTGCTGCGGCTAAGGTCGAAAAGGTTGCTACCTGTGTTCTCCTTTAGGATTTTGATGGACTCCTGTCTCACGTTTAGGTCTTTCAACCGTTTGGAGTCTATTTTTGTGTGTGGTGTAAGGAAATGGTCCAGTTTCATTCTTCTGCATGTGGCTGTCCAATTTTCCCAACACCATTTGTTGAAGAGACTGTCTTTTTGCCATTGGACATTCTTTCCTGCTTTGTCAAAGATAAGTTGACCATAGAGTTGAGGGTCCATTTCTGGGCTCTCGATTCTGTTCCATTGATCTATGTGTCTGTTTTTGTGCCAGTACCATACTGTCTTGATGATGACAGGTTTGTCATAGAGCTGAAAGTCCGGAATTGTGAAGCCGCCAGCTTTGCTTTTCTTTTTCATTAGTCCTCTGGCTATTCTGGGTCTCTTCTGGTTCCATACAAATATGAGGATTATTTCTTCCATTTCTTTGAGAAAAGTGGATGGTATATTGATGGGGATTGCATTGAATGTGTAGATTGCTCTAGGTAGCATTGACATCTTCAGAATGTTGATTCTCCCAATCCATGAGCACGGAACGCTGTTCCATTTCTTTGTGTCTTCTTCCATTTCTTTCATGAGTATTTTATAGTTTTCTGAGTACAGATCCTTTGCCTCTTTGGTTAGATTTCTTCCTAGGGATCTAATGGTTTTGGGTGCAATTGTAAATGGGATCGACTCCTTGATTTGTCTCTCTTCTGTCTTGTTGTTGGTGTAGAGGAATGCCACCGATTTCTGTGCACTGATTTTGTATCCTGCTACTTTACTGAATTCCTGTATGAGTTCTAGCAGTTTTGCGGTGGAGTCTTTTGGGTTTTCCACATACAGTATCTTATCATCTGCAAAGAGTGAGAGGTTTGACTTCCTCTTTGCCGTTTTGGATGCCTTTGATTTCTTTTTGTTGTCTGATTGCTGTGGCTAGGACTTCTAATACTACGTTGAATAGCAGTGGTGAGAGTGGACATCCCTGCCGCGTTCCTGACTTTATGGGAAAAGCTCTCGGCCTTTCCCCATTGAGAATGATATTCGCTGTCGGTTTTTCATAGATGGCTTTTATGATATTGAGGTATGTACCCTCTATCCCTATACTGTGAAGAGTTTTGATCAAGAAAGGATGTTGTACTTTGTCAAATGCTTTTTCTGCATCTATTGAGAGGATCATATGATTCTTGCTCTTTCTTCTGTTAATGTATTGTATCACGTTGATTGATTTGCGGATGGTGAACCAGCCTTGCAGCCCAGGAATAAATCCCACTTGGTCCTGGTGAATAATCCTTTTAATGTACTGTTGGAACCCATTGGCTAGTTTTTTTTTTTTTTGTGAGAATTTTTGCTTCCATGTTCATCAAGGATATTGGTCTGTAATTCTCTTTTTTGATGGGGTCTTTGTCTGGTTTTGGGATCAAGGTAATGCTGGCCTCATAAAATGAGTTTGGAAGTTTCCCTTCCATTTCTATTTTTTGGAACAGTTTCAGGAGAATAGGTAGTAATTCTTCTTGAAATGGCTGATAGAATTCCCCTGGGAAGCCATCTGGCCCTGGGCTTTTGTTTCTTGGGAGATTTTTGATGACTGTTTCAATTTCCTTAGTGGTTATAGGTCTGTTCAGGTTTTCTATTTCTTCCTGGTTCAATTTTGGTAGTTGATACATCTCTAGGAATGCACCCATTTCTTCCAGGTTATCTAATTTGCTGGCATAGAGTTGCTCATAATATGTTCTTATCATTGTTTGTATTTCTTTGGTGTTGGTTGTGATCTCTCCTCTTTCCTTCATGATTTTGTTGATTTGGGTCATTTCTCTTTTCTTCTTGATAAGTCTGGCCAGGGGTTTATCAATCTTGTTCATTCTTTCCAAGAACCAGCTCCTAGTTTCGTGGATCTGTTCTACTGTTCTTTTGGTTTCTAGTTCATTGATTTCTGCTCTGATCTTTATGATTTCTCTTCTCCTGCTGGGTTTAGGCTTTATTTGCTGTTCTTTCTCCAGCTCCTTTAGGTGTAGGGTTAGGTTGTGTATTTGAGACCTTTCTTCTTTCTTGAGAAAGGCTTGTATTGCTATATACTTTCCTCTCAGGACTGCCTTTGTTGTATCCCAAAGATTTTGAACCGTTGTGTTTTCATTTTCATTGGTTTCCATGAAATTTTTTAATTCTTCTTTAATTTCCTGGTTGACCCATTCATTCTTTAGTAGGATGCTCTTTAGCCTCCATGTATTTGAGTTCTTTCCGACTTTCCTCTTGTGGTTGAGTTCTAGTTTCAAAGCATTGTGGTCTGAAAATATGCAGGGAATGATCCCAATCTTTTGGTACCGATTGAGACCTGATTTGTGACCTGGGATGTGATCAGTTCTGGAGAATGTTCCATGGGCACTAGAGAAGAATGTGTATTCCTTTGCTTGGGGATGGAATGTTCTGAATATGTCTGTGAAGTCCATTTGGTCCAGTGTGTCATTTAAAGTCTTTATTTCCTTGTTGATCTTTTGCTTAGATGATCTGTCCATTTCAGTCAGGGGGGTGTTAAAGTCCCCCACTATTATTGTATTGTTGTCAATGTGTTTCTTTGCTTTTGTTATTAATTGCCTTATATAATTGCCTGCTCCCATGTTCGGGGCATAGATCTTTACAATTGTTAGATCTTCTTGTTGGATAGACACTTTAAGTAGGATATAGTGTCCTTCGTCATCTCTTATTACAGTCTTTGTTTTAAAATCTAGTTTGTCTGATAGAAGGATTGCCACCCCAGCTTTCTTTTGGTGTCCATTAGCATGGTAAATGGTTTTCCACCCCCTCACTTTTAATGTGGGGGTGTCTTTGGCTCTAAAATGAGTCTCTTGCAGACAGCATATTGATGGGTCTGGTTTTTTTTTTTAATTTTTTATTGTTATGTTAATCACCATATATTGCATCATTAGTTTTTGGTGCAGTGTTCCATGATTCATTGTTTGTTCATAACACCCAGTGCTCCATGCAGAACGTGCCCTCCTCAATACCCATCACCAGGCTCACCCCTCCTCCTACCCCCCTCCCCTCTAGAACCCTCAGTTTGTTTCTCAGAGTCCATCATCTCTCATGGTTCGTCTCCCCCTCTGACATACTCCCCTTTTCTTCCTCTCCTGTTATCTTCTTCTTTTCCTTTTTTCTTAAAATATGTTGCGTTATTTCTTTCAGAAGTACAGAACTGTGATTCAACAGTCTGGCACAATTCACAGCACTCACCGTAGCACATACCCTCCCCAATGTCTATCACCCAGCCACCCCATCCCTCCCACCCCCAACCACTCCAGTAACACTCAGTTTCTTTCCCGAGATTAAGAATTCCTCATATCAGTGAGGTCATATGATACATGTCTTTCTCTGATTGACTTATTTCACTCAGCATAACACCCTCCAGTTCCATCCACGTTGTTGCAAATGGCAAGATCTCATTCCTTTTGATGGCTGCATAATATTCCATTGTGTATATACACCACATCTTCTTTATCCATTCATCTGTCGATGGGCATCTTGGCTCTTTCCACCGTTTGGCTATGGTGGACATTGCTGCTATAAACATTGGGGTACACGTACCCCTTCGGGTCCCTACATTTGTATCTTTGTGGTAAATACCCAGTAGTGCAATTGCTGGATGGAACGGTAGCTCTAATTTCAACTGTTTGAGGAACCTCCATATTGTTTTCCAGAGGGGTTGCACTAGCTTGCATTCCCACCAACAGTGTAGGAGGGTTCCCCTTTCTCCACATCCCCGCCAACATCTGTCGTTCCCTGACTTGTTAATTTCAGCCATTCTGACGGGTGTGAGGTGGTATCTCATGGAGGTTTTGATTTGGATTTCCCTGATGCCGAGCGATGTGGAGCACTTTTTCATGTGCCTGTTGGCCATTTGGATGTCTTCTTTGGAGAAATGTCTGTTCATGTCTTCTGCCCATTTCTTGATTGGATTATTTCTTCTTTGGGTGTTGAGTTTGATCAGTTCTTTATAGATTTTGGATACTAGCCCTTTATCTGATAGGTCAGTTGCAAATATTTTCTCCCATTCTGTCGGTTGTCTTTTGGTTTTGTGGACTGTTTCTTTTGCTGTGCAAAAGCTTTTTATCTTGATGAAATCCCAAGAGTTCATTTTTGCCCTGGCTTCCCGTGCCTTTGGCGATGTTTCTAGGAAGAAGTTGCTGCGGCTAAGGTCGAAAAGGTTGCTACCTGTGTTCTCCTTTAGGATTTTGATGGACTCCTGTGTCACGTTTAGGTCTTTCAACCGTTTGGAGTCTATTTTTGTGTGTGGTGTAAGGAAATGGTCCAGTTTCATTCTTCTGCATGTGGCTGTCCAATTTTCCCAACACCATTTGTTGAAGAGACTGTCTTTTGGCCATTGGACATTCTTTCCTGCTTTGTCAAAGATAAGTTGACCATAGAGTTGAGGGTCCATTTCTGGGCTCTCGATTCTGTTCCATTGATCTATGTGTCTGTTTTTGTGCCAGTACCATACTGTCTTGAAGATGACAGCTTTGTCATAGAGCTGGAAGTCGGGAATTGTGATGCCGCCAGCTTTGCTTTTCTTTTTCAGGAGTCCTCTGGCTATTCTGGGTCTCTTCTGGTTCCATACAAATTTGAGGATTATTTCTTCCATTTCTTTGAGAAAAGTGGATGGTATTTTGATGGGGATTGCATTGAATGTGTAGATTACTCTAGGTAGCATTGACATCTTCACAATGTTGATTCTCCCAATCCATGAGCACGGAACGTTGTTCCATTTCTTTGTGTCTTCTTCCATTTCTTTCATGAGTATTTTATAGTTTTCTGAGTACAGATCCTTTGCCTCTTTGGTTAGATTTCTTCCTAGGGATCTAATGGTTTTGGGTGCAATTGTAAATGGGATCGACTCCTTGATTTGTCTCTCTTCTGTCTTGTTGTTGCTGTAGAGGAATGCCACCGATTTCTGTGCACTGATTTTGTATCCTGCTACTTTACTGAATTCCTGTATGAGTTCTAGCAGTTTTGGGGTGGAGTCTTTTGGGTTTTCCACATACAGTATCTTATCATCTGCAAAGAGTGAGAGGTTTGACTTCCTCTTTGCCGTTTTGGATGCCTTTGATTTCTTTTTGTTGTCTGATTGCTGTGGCTAGGACTTCTAATACTACGTTGAATAGCACTGGTGAGAGTGGACATCCCTGCCGCGTTCCTGACTTTATGGGAAAAGCTCTCGGCCTTTCCCCATTGAGAATGATATTCGCTGTCGGTTTTTCATAGATGGCTTTTATGATATTGAGGTATGTACCCTCTATCCCTATACTGTGAAGAGTTTTGATCAAGAAACGATGTTGTACTTTGTCAAATGCTTTTTCTGCATCTATTGAGAGGATCATATGATTCTTGCTCTTTCTTCTGTTAATGTATTGTATCACGTTGATTGATTTGCGGATGGTGAACCAGCCTTGCAGCCCAGGAATAAATCCCACTTGGTCCTGGTGAATAATCCTTTTAATGTACTGTTGGAACCCATTGGCTAGTTTTTTTTGTGTGTGTGTGAGAATTTTTGCTTCCATGTTCATCAAGGATATTGGTCTGTAATTCTCTTTTTTGATGGGGTCTTTGTCTGGTTTTGGGATCAAGGTAATGCTGGCCTCATAAAATGAGTTTGGAAGTTTCCCTTCCATTTCTATTTTTTGGAACAGTTTCAGGAGAATAGGTAGTAATTCTTCTTGAAATGGCTGATAGAATTCCCCTGGGAAGCCATCTGGCCCTGGGCTTTTGTTTCTTGGGAGATTTTTGATGACTGTTTCAATTTCCTTAGTGGTTATAGGTCTGTTCAGGTTTTCTATTTCTTCCTGGTTCAATTTTGGTAGTTGATACATCTCTAGGAATGCACCCATTTCTTCCAGGTTATCTAATTTGCTGGCATAGAGTTGCTCATAATATGTTCTTATCATTGTTTGTATTTCTTTGGTGTTGGTTGTGATCTCTCCTCTTTCCTTCATGATTTTGTTGATTTGGGTCATTTCTCTTTTCTTCTTGATAAGTCTGGCCAGGGGTTTATCAATCTTGTTCATTCTTTCCAAGAACCAGCTCCTAGTTTCGTGGATCTGTTCTACTGTTCTTTTGGTTTCTAGTTCATTGATTTCTGCTCTGATCTTTATGATTTCTCTTCTCCTGCTGGGTTTAGGCTTTATTTGCTGTTCTTTCTCCAGCTCCTTTAGGTGTAGGGTTAGGTTGTGTATTTGAGACCTTTCTTGTTTCTTGAGAAAGGCTTGTATTGCTATATACTTTCCTCTCAGGACTGCCTTTGTTGTATCCCAAAGATTTTGAACCGTTGTGTTTTCATTTTCATTGGTTTCCATGAAATTTTTTAATTCTTCTTTAATTTCCTGGTTGACCCATTCATTCTTTAGTAGGATGCTCTTTAGCCTCCATGTATTTGAGTTCTTTCCGACTTTCCTCTTGTGGTTGAGTTGTAGTTTCAAAGCATTGTGGTCTGAAAATATGCAGGGAATGATCCCAATCTTTTGGTACCGATTGAGACCTGATTTGTGACCTGGGATGTGATCAGTTCTGGAGAATGTTCCATGGGCACTAGAGAAGAATGTGTATTCCTTTGCTTGGGGATGGAATGTTCTGAATATGTCTGTGAAGTCCATTTGGTCCAGTGTGTCATTTAAAGTCTTTATTTCCTTGTTGATCTTTTGCTTAGATGATCTGTCCATTTCAGTCAGGGGGGTGTTAAAGTCCCCCACTATTATTGTATTGTTGTCAATGTGTTTCTTTGCTTTTGTTATTAATTGCCTTATATAATTGGCTGCTCCCATGTTCGGGGCATAGATCTTTACAATTGTTAGATCTTCTTGTTGGATAGACCCTTTAAGTAGGATATAGTGTCCTTCCTCATCGCTTATTACAGTCTTTGTTTTAAAATCTAGTTTGTCTGATAGAAGGATTGCCACCCCAGCTTTCTTTTGGTGTCCATTAGCATGGTAAATGGTTTTCCACCCCCTCACTTTTAATGTGGGGGTGTCTTTGGCTCTAAAATGAGTCTCTTGCAGACAGCATATTGATGGGTCTGGTTTTTTTTTTTAATTTTTTATTGTTATGTTAATCACCATATATTGCATCATTAGTTTTTGGTGCAGTGTTCCATGATTCATTGTTTGTTCATAACACCCAGTGCTCCATGCAGAACGTGCCCTCCTCAATACCCATCACCAGGCTCACCCCTCCTCCTACCCCCCTCCCCTCTAGAACCCTCAGTTTGTTTCTCAGAGTCCATCATCTCTCATGGTTCGTCTCCCCCTCTGACATACTCCCCTTTTCTTCCTCTCCTGTTATCTTCTTCTTTTCCTTTTTTCTTAAAATATGTTGCGTTATTTCTTTCAGAAGTACAGAACTGTGATTCAACAGTCTGGCACAATTCACAGCACTCACCGTAGCACATACCCTCCCCAATGTCTATCACCCAGCCACCCCATCCCTCCCACCCCCAACCACTCCAGTAACACTCAGTTTCTTTCCCGAGATTAAGAATTCCTCATATCAGTGAGGTCATATGATACATGTCTTTCTCTGATTGACTTATTTCACTCAGCATAACACCCTCCAGTTCCATCCACGTTGTTGCAAATGGCAAGATCTCATTCCTTTTGATGGCTGCATAATATTCCATTGTGTATATACACCACATCTTCTTTATCCATTCATCTGTCGATGGGCATCTTGGCTCTTTCCACCGTTTGGCTATGGTGGACATTGCTGCTATAAACATTGGGGTACACGTACCCCTTCGGGTCCCTACATTTGTATCTTTGTGGTAAATACCCAGTAGTGCAATTGCTGGATGGAACGGTAGCTCTAATTTCAACTGTTTGAGGAACCTCCATATTGTTTTCCAGAGGGGTTGCACTAGCTTGCATTCCCACCAACAGTGTAGGAGGGTTCCCCTTTCTCCACATCCCCGCCAACATCTGTCGTTCCCTGACTTGTTAATTTCAGCCATTCTGACGGGTGTGAGGTGGTATCTCATGGAGGTTTTGATTTGGATTTCCCTGATGCCGAGCGATGTGGAGCACTTTTTCATGTGCCTGTTGGCCATTTGGATGTCTTCTTTGGAGAAATGTCTGTTCATGTCTTCTGCCCATTTCTTGATTGGATTATTTCTTCTTTGGGTGTTGAGTTTGATCAGTTCTTTATAGATTTTGGATACTAGCCCTTTATCTGATAGGTCAGTTGCAAATATTTTCTCCCATTCTGTCGGTTGTCTTTTGGTTTTGTGGACTGTTTCTTTTGCTGTGCAAAAGCTTTTTATCTTGATGAAATCCCAAGAGTTCATTTTTGCCCTGGCTTCCCGTGCCTTTGGCGATGTTTCTAGGAAGAAGTTGCTGCGGCTAAGGTCGAAAAGGTTGCTACCTGTGTTCTCCTTTAGGATTTTGATGGACTCCTGTGTCACGTTTAGGTCTTTCAACCGTTTGGAGTCTATTTTTGTGTGTGGTGTAAGGAAATGGTCCAGTTTCATTCTTCTGCATGTGGCTGTCCAATTTTCCCAACACCATTTGTTGAAGAGACTGTCTTTTGGCCATTGGACATTCTTTCCTGCTTTGTCAAAGATAAGTTGACCATAGAGTTGAGGGTCCATTTCTGGGCTCTCGATTCTGTTCCATTGATCTATGTGTCTGTTTTTGTGCCAGTACCATACTGTCTTGAAGATGACAGCTTTGTCATAGAGCTGGAAGTCGGGAATTGTGATGCCGCCAGCTTTGCTTTTCTTTTTCAGGAGTCCTCTGGCTATTCTGGGTCTCTTCTGGTTCCATACAAATTTGAGGATTATTTCTTCCATTTCTTTGAGAAAAGTGGATGGTATTTTGATGGGGATTGCATTGAATGTGTAGATTACTCTAGGTAGCATTGACATCTTCACAATGTTGATTCTCCCAATCCATGAGCACGGAACGTTGTTCCATTTCTTTGTGTCTTCTTCCATTTCTTTCATGAGTATTTTATAGTTTTCTGAGTACAGATCCTTTGCCTCTTTGGTTAGATTTCTTCCTAGGGATCTAATGGTTTTGGGTGCAATTGTAAATGGGATCGACTCCTTGATTTGTCTCTCTTCTGTCTTGTTGTTGCTGTAGAGGAATGCCACCGATTTCTGTGCACTGATTTTGTATCCTGCTACTTTACTGAATTCCTGTATGAGTTCTAGCAGTTTTGGGGTGGAGTCTTTTGGGTTTTCCACATACAGTATCTTATCATCTGCAAAGAGTGAGAGGTTTGACTTCCTCTTTGCCGTTTTGGATGCCTTTGATTTCTTTTTGTTGTCTGATTGCTGTGGCTAGGACTTCTAATACTACGTTGAATAGCACTGGTGAGAGTGGACATCCCTGCCGCGTTCCTGACTTTATGGGAAAAGCTCTCGGCCTTTCCCCATTGAGAATGATATTCGCTGTCGGTTTTTCATAGATGGCTTTTATGATATTGAGGTATGTACCCTCTATCCCTATACTGTGAAGAGTTTTGATCAAGAAACGATGTTGTACTTTGTCAAATGCTTTTTCTGCATCTATTGAGAGGATCATATGATTCTTGCTCTTTCTTTTGTTAATGTATTGTATCACGTTGATTGATTTGCGGATGTTGAACCAGCCTTGCAGCCCAGGAATAAATCCCACTTGGTCCTGGTGAATAATCCTTTTAATGTACTGTTGGAACCCATTGGCTAGTTTTTTTTGTGTGTGTGTGAGAATTTTTGCTTCCATGTTCATCAAGGATATTGGTCTGTAATTCTCTTTTTTGATGGGGTCTTTGTCTGGTTTGGGGATCAAGGTAATGCTGGCCTCATAAAATGAGTTTGGAAGTTTCCCTTCCATTTCTATTTTTTGGAACAGTTTCAGGAGAATAGGTAGTAATTCTTCTTGAAATGGCTGATAGAATTCCCCTGGGAAGCCATCTGGCCCTGGGCTTTTGTTTCTTGGGAGATTTTTGATGACTGTTTCAATTTCCTTAGTGGTTATAGGTCTGTTCAGGTTTTCTATTTCTTCCTGGTTCAATTTTGGTAGTTGATACATCTCTAGGAATGCACCCATTTCTTCCAGGTTATCTAATTTGCTGGCATAGAGTTGCTCATAATATGTTCTTATCATTGTTTGTATTTCTTTGGTGTTGGTTGTGATCTCTCCTCTTTCCTTCATGATTTTGTTGATTTGGGTCATTTCTCTTTTCTTCTTGATAAGTCTGGCCAGGGGTTTATCAATCTTGTTCATTCTTTCCAAGAACCAGCTCCTAGTTTCGTGGATCTGTTCTACTGTTCTTTTGGTTTCTAGTTCATTGATTTCTGCTCTGATCTTTATGATTTCTCTTCTCCTGCTGGGTTTAGGCTTTATTTGCTGTTCTTTCTCCAGCTCCTTTAGGTGTAGGGTTAGGTTGTGTATTTGAGACCTTTCTTGTTTCTTGAGAAAGGCTTGTATTGCTATATACTTTCCTCTCAGGACTGCCTTTGTTGTATCCCAAAGATTTTGAACCGTTATGTTTTCATTTTCATTGGTTTCCATGAAATTTTTTAATTCTTCTTTAATTTCCTGGTTGACCCATTCATTCTTTAGTAGGATGCTCTTTAGCCTCCATGTATTTGAGTTCTTTCCGACTTTCCTCTTGTGGTTGAGTTGTAGTTTCAAAGCATTGTGGTCTGAAAATATGCAGGGAATGATCCCAATCTTTTGGTACCGATTGAGACCTGATTTGTGACCTGGGATGTGATCAGTTCTGGAGAATGTTCCATGGGCACTAGAGAAGAATGTGTATTCCTTTGCTTGGGGATGGAATGTTCTGAATATGTCTGTGAAGTCCATTTGGTCCAGTGTGTCATTTAAAGTCTTTATTTCCTTGTTGATCTTTTGCTTAGATGATCTGTCCATTTCAGTCAGGGGGGTGTTAAAGTCCCCCACTATTATTGTATTGTTGTCAATGTGTTTCTTTGCTTTTGTTATTAATTGCCTTATATAATTGGCTGCTCCCATGTTCGGGGCATAGATCTTTACAATTGTTAGATCTTCTTGTTGGATAGACCCTTTAAGTAGGATATAGTGTCCTTCCTCATCGCTTATTACAGTCTTTGTTTTAAAATCTAGTTTGTCTGATAGAAGGATTGCCACCCCAGCTTTCTTTTGGTGTCCATTAGCATGGTAAATGGTTTTCCACCCCCTCACTTTCAATCTGGGGGTGTCTTTGGGTCTAAAATGAGTCTCTTGCAGACAGCATATTGATGGGTCTTGTTTTTTAATCCAATCTGATAGCCTGTGTCTTTTGATTGGGGCATTTACGCCATTTGCATTCAGGGTAACTATTGAAAAGTATGAATTTAGTGCCATTGTATTACCTGTAAGGTGACTGTTAACTCTCTCTTGTCTGTGTTCGTTTCTGCTCTTTGCTGCTTTTAGGTTCTCTCTTTGCTTAGAGGACCCCTCTCAATATTTCTTGGAGGGGTGGTTTTGTGTTTGCAAATTCCTTTAGTTTTTGTTTGTTCTGGAAGCTTTTTATCTCTCCTTCTATTTTCAATGATAGCCTAGCTGGATATAGTATTCTTGGCTGCATATTTTTCTCGTTTAGTGCTCTGAAGATATCTTGCCAGTCCTTTCTGGCCTGCCAGGTCTCTGTGGATAGGTCTGTTGCCAATCTAATGTTTCTACCATTGTAGGTTACATATCTCTTCTCCGGAGCTGCTTTCAGGATTTTCTCTTTGTCTCTGAGACTCGTAAGTTTTACTATTAGATGTCGGGTGTTGACCTATTATTATTGATTTTGAGAGGGGTTCTCTGTGCCTCCTGGATTTTAATGCCTGTTTCCTTCCTCACATTAGGGAAGTTCTCTGTTATAATTTGCTCCAATATACCTTCTGCCCCTCTCTCTCTCTCTTCTTCTTCTGGGATCCCAATTATTCTAATGTTGTTTCGTCTTATCGTATCACTTATCTCTCGAATTCTGCCCTCGTGATCCTGTAGTTGTTTCTCTCTCTTTTTCTCAGCCTCTTTATTTTCCATCATTTGGTCTTCTATATCGCTGATTCTCTCTTCTGCCTCATTTATCCTAGCATTTAGTGCCCCCATTTTTGATTGCACCTCATCAATAGCCTTTTTGATTTCGATTTGGTTAGATTTTAGTTCTTTTATTTCTCCAGAAAGGGTTTCTCTAATAACTTCCACGCTTTTTTCAAGCCCAGCTAGTATCTTTAAAGTCATGATTCTGAACTCTAGGTCCGACATCGTACTAATGTCCGTATTGAGTAGGTCCCTGGCTGACGGTACTACCTCTTGTTCTTTTTGCTGAGGTGATTTCTTTCGTCTTGTCATTTTCTCCAGAGGAGAATAGATGAATGAGAGAACAAAATCCTAACAGGTTTACAACGTCCCCAGCAAATATACTGTATACAAATCAGAAAAGACCTGAAACCAGGGGAAAAGAAAGGGAAAGAAAGAAAAACGAAAGAGAAAAAGAAAAAAAAGGATAAAAACAAAAACAAAACAATACAAAAAAGGCAGAATATGATCAAATATGATCAGGCTAGTGCATAGATCAGTGCCGCACACTAGATTTTGGGCGTATTTTGGTCTGTTAGAAAAAGGTGCCTCCTAAAATTTTAAAGGAAGAAAGACATATATGTACAAAATAATGGTTGATACAATGAAGGGATGGAAGATGACTGTAAAGATGAAAATTATAAAAGATTTTATAAAAGGACTTGGTAAGATAAGTTGTTTGAAAAAAGAAAGAAGATTTAAGAAAAAAAAAAGGAAAAAGGGAGAGAATGTGATCAGGCAGGAGACTAGAACAAAGCCATACACTAGTGATTTAGGGTATATTTTGATCTGTTAGAAGAAACTGTACCTCAAAATTTTAAAGAGAGAACAACTTATATATATATATATATGCCAAAAATAAGGGTAACTACTATGAAGGGATAAAATATGACTCTAAAAATGAAAAATAAAAAATGTTTGTTTTTTTTTTTAAAAAGGGATTTATAAGATGTTGGTTGAAAAAGGGAAAAAGAAAAAAAAACAGTCAACAAAAATTAACTTTGATGAAATAATGAATCATGGTTAAAAAAAAAAAAAAGCCATGAATCTATGTGCAGTGTTCCCCTAGCGCTGGAGTTCTCCTATTCTCCTTGATCGATCAACTTGGTCTTGCCTTGCTGGCTGTTTGTGCTGATCTTCTGGGGGAGGGGCCTGTTGCTGTGGTTTCCAAATGTCTTTGCTGGAGGCGGAATTGCCCCGCCCTTGTCAGTCCGGGCTAAGGAAGCTGCTCCGCTTTGCTCTCAGGAGCTTTTGTTCCCTGCAAGCTCTCGGTACAGCCTTGGAGGACCAGGGCAGAAATGGTGGCCTCCCAATCTCCCCTCGGAGGAGCTGAGAACCTGGGGCCCCGCTCCTCAGTGTGCCCCCAGAGAAAAGCAGTCACTTCCGTGTCCCCGTTCTCCGGCCGCACTCCGTGCTCACCCGGCCTGTGACCGAGCGTTGCTATCTATGGCACCCGACCCCGCACGGAGTCTCCAAACCCAGCAGATCCCTGCAGTGCGCTCCCGCACCGCTCCTCCCCGGGAAGGAAGGGGAGTCTCCCCGGATCTGCTGCTTGTTGGGTCCCTGCTGGGGGAGCCGTGCTCCGACTGGGCCGCAGATCACAGTTTATGGCAACCCCGAGCTGAGAGCCCACGACTCTGCTCCGTCTCTGCAGCCGGCTTCCCCGCGAGCATGCAAGTCTTACTGCTCGCTTAGCAAGGCAAGAAACAGTAGTGTAGGGGAACCGTGTGTACATAGCCTCACTGTTGCGAGGAGTGGGAACACTTGTTGTGCCTGTGCGTAAGAGCCTGACTGACAATTCCCTTAAGTTACTGGGCGAGAGAAACGGATTCATGCAGCTGCACCTCTCCCACCAGCTCTCAGTATCAGAATGGTAGCACTCCTCCGGCCTGTGTGCCTGCAGGCC
This sequence comes from Eumetopias jubatus, assembly GCF_037043125.1. Classification (NCBI taxonomy): domain Eukaryota; kingdom Metazoa; phylum Chordata; class Mammalia; order Carnivora; family Otariidae; genus Eumetopias; species Eumetopias jubatus. The sequence continues at coordinate 735,969 of NW_028274879.1, forward strand.
TAAGTTTCAGGCCCCTCCCTGGAATACACTACACTGGAGAAACCGCGCTTTAGCTCCCGCCAGTCCCTAGCGGAGAGGAAGCTGTATGGTGTGCGCTGTGCTTGAGAGCCCGGCGAACGTCTTCCCTACGTAAAACCGGGGGAAAGAAATGCCGTTGCCGGAGACGCCTCTCGGCTCACCTCTTTTCCTGGAGCTAGTACCTTTACCCCGGTGCGCGTGCAGGCCCAAAGCCAAAAACCTCACTCGAGGGAACCGCACTGTAGAGAATCCGGGCTTCGGCCAGACTAGGCCTTCCTGAGGGTGGAAGACTTTTGCTATGAGCATGCGTGCGAGCACTGCCAGCGAGTCCAAAACCATTTTCTGAGGGAGACTGAGGCCGCGGCAGAAGGGAGAACAAAACTCCCCACTTGTTTCCTGAAGGCAGCCCAGCAGCCGCCCCCTTGGACATGCAAGTCTCACTGCTCACGTACCAAAGCAAAGAAACAGTACTGTAGGGGAACCTTGTTGTAGGTAGACTCCCTGTTGCGCGAGTGGGAACACTTGGAGTGCCTGTGCGTAAGAGCCTGGCCGAATAGTCCCTTAAGTTCCTGGGCGAGAGAAACGGATTCGTGCAGCCGCAACTCTCCCACCAGCTCTCAGTATCAGAATGGTAGCACTCCTCCGCCCTGTGTGCGTGCAGGCCTAAGAGGCAGGCCCCTCCTTGGAAGGCACAGCACTGTGGAGAACCCGCGTTAGTTCCCGCCAGTCCCTAGCGGAGAGGACGCTGTATGGTGTGCGCTGTGCTTCAGAGCCCGGCGAACGGCTTCCCTATGTAAAAGCGAGGGAAAGAAAGGCCTGTGCCGGAGACACCTCTCGGCTGAGCTCTTGTTCCTGGGGCTAGTATCGTGCTCCGTTGTGCGAGCAGACCAAAAGCCAACCACCTAAATCCAGGGAACTGCACTGTGTGGAATCCAGGCTTCGGGCAGACTAGGCCTTCCTGAGGGTGGAAACCTTTTGCAGTGTGAATGCGGGCGAGCACTGCCAGCGAGTCCAAAACCATTTTGCGAAGGAGACTGAGGCCGCGGCAGAAGTGAGAACTCAACTCCCCACTTGTTTCCTGAAGCCAGCCAGGCGGCCGCCCCCTTGAGCATGCATGTCTCACTGCTTGTGGACCAACGCAAAGAAACAGTAGGGTAGGTGACCGTGTTGTACAGAGCCTCACTGTTCCGGAGAGGGGAAACACTTGGAGTGTGTGTGCATGAGACCCTGGGAGACGAGTCCCATACGTTACTGGGCGAGAGAAACGAACTCGTGCAGCCGCACCTCTCCCACCAGCTCTCAGTGGCAGAATGCAAGCACTCCTCAGGCATGTGTGCGAGCAGGCCTAAGTAGCAGGCCCCTCCCTGGAAGGCACAACACTGTGGTGAAAGCGCACGGTAGCTCCCGCCAGGCACCGGCGGGGAGGACGCTGTATGGTGTGCGCTGTGCCTGAGAGCCCGGCGAGCATCTTCCCTATGTAAAACCGGGGGAAAGAAAGGCCAGTGCCGGAGAGGCCTCTCGGCTGAGCTCTTTTCCTGGAGCTAGTACCTTTATCCCGGTGGGCGTGCAGGCCAAAAGCCAAAAACCTCACTCGAGGAAACCGCATTGTAGAGAATCCGGGCTTCGGCCAGACTAGGCCTTCCTCTGGTTGGAAGCCTTTTGCTGTGTGCATGCTTATGAGCTCCGCCCCGGAGTCCAAAACCATTTTCGGAGGGAGACTGAGGCCGCGGCAGAAGGGAGAACACAACTCCCCACTTGTTTCCTGAAGCCAGCCCAGCGGCCGCCCGCTTGGGCATGCAAGTCTCACTGCTCGCGTACCAAGGAAAGAAACAGTAGTGTAGGGGAACCGTGTGTACATAGCCTCACTGTTGCGGGGAGTGGGAACACTTGGAGTGCCTGTGCGTAAGAGCCTGACTGACAATTCCCTTAAGTTACTGTGCAAGGGAAATGGATTCGTGCAGCCGCCCCTCTCCCACCAGCTCTCAGTAGCAGAATGGTAGCACTCCCCCGGCATGTGTGTGTGCAGGCCTAAGTTGCAGGCCCCTCTCTGGAATGCACTACACTGGAGAAACCGCGCTATAGCTCCCGCAAGTCCGTAGCGGAGAGGAAGCTGTATGGTGTGCGCTGTGCTTGAGAGCCCGGCGAACGTCTTCCCTACGTAAAAACGGGAGAAAGAAAGGCCGTTGGCGGAGAAGTCTCTCGGCTAAGCTCTTGTTCCTGGAGCTAGTACCTTTACCCCGGTGTGCGTGCAGGCCAAAACCCAAAAACCTCACTGGAGGGAACCGCACTGTAGAGAATCCGGGCTTTGGGCAGACTAGGCCTTCCTGAGGGGGGAAGCCTTCTGCTGTGTGCATGCGTATGAGCTCCACCAGGGAATCTAAAACCATTTTCTGAGGGAGACTGAGGCCGCAGAAGAAGGGAGAACAAAACACCCCACTTGTTTCCTGCTACTGGCCCTGCGTCTAACCCCTTGTGCATGCATGTCTCACTGCTCCCAAACCAACGTAAGAAATGCAGGGTAGGGGACCGTGTTGTAGAGAGTCTCACTGTTACGGAAGGTGGAAACACTGGGAGTGTGTGTACGTGAGAGCCTGGGAGACGAGTCCCCTAAGTTACTGGGCGAGAGAAAAGGATTAGTTGCAGCGGCACCTCTCCAACCAGCTCTCAGTGGCAGAATGCTAGCACTCCTCAGGCATGTGTTCGTGCAGGACTAAGTATCAGGGCCCTCCCTGGAAGGCACAAAACTGTGGTGAAAGCGCGCTTCAGCTCCGGCCGGTCCCCGGCGGGGAGGACGCGGTAAGGTTTCCTCTGTACTTGAGAGCCCGGCGAACGGCATCCCTATGTAAAACCGAGGGAAAGAAAGGCCGGTGCCTGAGACGCCTCTCGGCTCAGCTCTTGTTCCTGGGGCTAGTACCGTTGCCCCGGTGTGCTTGAAGGACAAAAGCCAACCACCTAACTCGAGGGAATCACACTATAGAGAATCCGGGCTTCGGCTGGACTAGGCCTTCCTGAGGGTGGAAAGCTTCTGCTGAGAGCATGCATGCGAGCACTGCCAGCGAGTCCAAAACCATTTTCCCAGGGAGACTGAGGCCGCGGCAGAAGGGAGAACACAACTGCCCATTTGTTTCCTGAAGCCAGCCCAGCAGCCGACCCCTAGGGCATGCAAGTCTCACGCTCGCTTACCAACGCAATGAAACCGTACTGTAGGGGAACCGTGTATACAGAGCCTCACTGTTGCGCGCAGTGGGAACTCTTGGAGTGCCTGTACGTAAGAGCCTGGCTGAAGAGTCCCTTCAGTTCCTGGGCGAGAGAAACGGATTCGTGCAGCCGCACCTCTCCCACCAGCTCTCAGTATCAGAATGGTAGCACTCCTCCGGCCTGTGTGCGTGCAGGCCTAAGTTGCAGGCCCCTCCCTGGAAGGCAGTACACTGTGGAGAAACCGCGCTTTAGCTGCCGCCGTTCCCTAGCGGAGAGGAAGCTGTAGGGTGTGCGATGTGCCTAGAGCCCGGCGAACGTCTTCCCTACGTAAAACCGGGGGAAACAAAGGCCGGTGCCGGAGACGCGTCTCGGCTCAGCTCTTGTTCATGGAGCTAGTATCTTTACCCCGGTGTGCGTGCAGGCCGAAAGCCAAAAACCTCACACGAGGGAAACGCACTGTAGAGAATCGGGCTTCGGCCAGACTAGGCCTTCCTGAGGGTGGAAGCCTTCTGCTGTGTGCATGCGTATGAGCTCGGCCACGGAGTACAAAACCATTTTCTGAGGGAGACTGAGGCCGCAGTAGAAGGGAGAACAAAGCTCCCCACTTGTTTCCTGCTACTGGCCCTGCGTCCAACCCCTTGTGCATGCATGTCTCACTGCTCCCATACCAACGTAAGAAAAGTAGGGTAGGGGACCGTGTTGTAGAGAGTCTCACTGTTACGGAGGGTGGAAACACTGGGCGTGTGTGTACGTGAGAGCCTGGGAGACGAGTCCCCTAAGTTACTGAGCGAGAGAAAAGGATTAGTTGCAGCAGCACCTCTGCCACCAGCTCTCAGTGGCAGAATGCTAGCACTCCTCAGGCATGTGTGCGTGCAGGCCTAAGTATCAGGCCCCTCCCTGGAAGGCACAAAACTGCGGTGAAAGCGCGCTTCAGCTCCGGCCTGTCCCCGGCGTGGAGGACGCTGTAAGGTTTCCTCTGTACTTGAGAGCCCGGCGAACGGCTTCCCTATGTAAAACCGAGAGGGAAAGAAAGGCCGGTGCCTGAGACGCCTCTCGGCTCAGCTCTTGTTCCTGGGGCTAGTACCGTTGCCCCGGTGTGCTTGAAGGACAAAAGCCAACCACCTAACTCGAGGGAATCACACTATAGAGAATCCGGGCTTCGGCTGGACTAGGCCTTCCTGAGGGTGGAAAGCTTCTGCTGAGAGCATGCATGCGAGCACTGCCAGCGAGTCCAAAACCATTTTCCCAGGGAGACTGAGGCCGCGGCAGAAGGGAGAACACAACTGCCCATTTGTTTCCTGAAGCCAGCCCAGCAGCCGACCCCTAGGGCATGCAAGTCTCACGCTCGCTTACCAACGCAATGAAACCGTACTGTAGGGGATCCTTGTATACAGAGCCTCACTGTTGCGCGCAGGGGGAACTCTTGGAGTGCCTGTACGTAAGAGCCTGGCTGAAGAGTCCCTTCAGTTCCTGGGCGAGAGAAACGGATTCGTGCAGCCGCACCTCTCCCACCAGCTCTCAGTATCAGAATGGTAGCACTCCTCCGGCCTGTGTGCGTGCAGGCCTAAGTTGCAGGCCCCTCCCTGGAAGGCAGTACACTGTGGAGAAACCGCGCTTTAGCTGCCGCCGTTCCCTAGCGGAGAGGAAGCTGTAGGGTGTGCGATGTGCCTAGAGCCCGGCGAACGTCTTCCCTAGGTAAAACCGGGGGAAACAAGGGCCGGTGCCGGAGACGCGTCTCGGCTCAGCTCTTGTTCATGGAGCTAGTATCTTTACCCCGGTGTGCGTGCAGGCCGAAAGCCAAAAACCTCACACGAGGGAACCGCACTGTAGAGAATCCAGGCTTCGGCCAGACTAGGCCTTCCTGAGGGTGGAAGCCTTCTGCTGTGTGCATGCGTATGAGCTCCGCCACGGAGTACAAAACCATTTTCTGAGGGAGACTGAGGCCGCGGCAGAAGTGAGAACAAAGCTCCCCACTTGTTTCCTGCTAGTGGCCCTGCGTCCAACCCCTTGTGCATGCACGTCTCACTGCTCCCATACCAACGTAAGAAAAGTAGGGTAGGGGACCGTGTTGCAGAGAGTCTCACTGTTACGGAGGGTGGAAACACTGGGAGTGTGTGTACGTGAGAGCCTGGGAGACGAGTCCCCTAAGTTACTGGGGGAGAGAAAAGGATTAGTTGCAGCGGCACCTCTCCAAACAGCTCTCAGTATTAGAATGATAGCATTCCTCCGGCATGTGTGCGAGCAGGCCTAAGAGGCAGGCCCCTCCTTGGAAGGCACAGCACTGTGGAGAACCCGCGTTAGCTCCCGCCGATCCCTAGCGGAGAGGACGCTGTATGGTGTGCGCTGTGCTTCAGAGCCCGGCGAACGGCTTCCCTATGTAAAAGCGAGGGAAAGAAAGGCCTGTGCCGGAGACACCTCTCGGCTGAGCTCTTGTTCCTGGGCTACTATCGTGCTCCATTGTGCGAGCAGACCAAAAGCCAACCACCTAAATCCAGGGAACTGCACTGTGTGGAATCCAGGCTTCGGCCAGACTAGGCCTTCCTGAGGGTGGAAACCTCTTGCAGTGTGAATGCGGGCGAGCACTGCCAGCGAGTCCAAAACCATTTTGTGAGGAAGACTGAGGCCTCGGCAGAAGTGAGAACTCAACTCCCCACTTTTTTCCTGAAGCCAGCCAGACGGCCGCCCCCTTGAGCATGCATGTCTCACTGCTTGCCGACCAAGGCAAAGAGACAGTGGGGTAGGGGACCGTGTTGTAGACAGCCTGACTGTTAGGGAGGGTGGAAACACTTGGAGTGTGTGTACGTGAGAGCCTAGGAGACGAGTCCCCTAAGTTACTGGGCGAGAGAAAAGGATTAGTTGCAGCGGCACCTCTCCCACCAGCTCTCAGTATCAGAATGGTAGCACTCCTCCGGCATGTGTGTGTGCAGACCTAAGTGGCAGGCCCCTCCTTGGAAGGCACAACACTGTGGAGAAACCGCGCTTTAGCTCCTGCCGGTCCCTAGCGGAGAGGACGCTATATGGTGTGCGCTGTGCTTGAGAGCCCGGCGATCGGCTTCCCTATGTATAAGCGAGGGAAAGAAAGGCCGGTGCCCGAGACGCCTCTCGGCTCAGCTCTTGTTCCTGGAGCTAGTACCGTTACCCTGGTGTGCTTGCAGGCCGAGGGCCAACCTCCCAATTCGAGGGAACCACACTGTAGAAATTCCTTACTTCGGCCAGACTAGGCCTTCCTGAGGGAGGTAACCCTTTGCAGTGTGAATGCGGGCGAGCACTGCCAGCGAGTCCAAAACCGTTTTACGAGGGAGACTGAGGCCGCGACCGAAGTGAGAACTCAACTCCCCATTTGTTTCCTGAAGCCAGCCCGGCAGCCGCCCCCTTGAGCATGCAAGTCTCACTGTTCGCGTCCCAACGCAAGGAAACAGTAGGCTGGGGGACCGTGTTGTAGAGAGCCTCACTGTTCCGGAGAGTGGAAACACTTCGAGTGCGTGTGCGTGAGAGCCTGGGAGACGAGTGTCCTACGTTCCTGGGCGAGAGAAACGAACTCGTGCAGCCGCACCTCTCCCACCAGCTCTCAGTGGCAGAATGCTAGCACTCCTCAGGCATGCGTTCGTGCAGGCCTAAGTATCAGGGCCCTCCCTGGAAGGCACAAAACTGTGGTGAAAGCGCGCTTCAGCTCCGGCCGGTCCCCGGCGGGGAGGACGCGGTAAGGTTTCCTCTGTACTTGAGAGCCCGGCGAACGGCTTCCCTATGTAAAACCGAGAGGGAAAGAAAGGCCGGTGCCTGAGACGCCTCTCGGCTCAGCTCTTGTTCCTGGGGCTAGTACCGTTGCCCCGGTGTGCTTGAAGGACAAAAGCCAACCACCTAACTCGAGGGAATCACACTATAGAGAATCCGGGCTTCGGCTGGACTAGGCCTTCCTGAGGGTGGAAAGCTTCTGCTGAGAGCATGCATGCGAGCACTGCCAGCGAGTCCAAAACCATTTTCCCAGAGAGACTGAGGCCGCGGCAGAAGGGAGAACACAACTGCCCATTTGTTTCCTGAAGCCTGCCCAGCAGCCGACCCCTAGGGCATGCAAGTCTCACGCTCGCTTACCAACGCAATGAAACCGTACTGTAGGGGAACCTTGTATACAGAGCCTCACTGTTGCGCGGAGTGGGAACTCTTGGAGTGCCTGTACGTAAGAGACTGGCTGAAGAGTCCCTTCAGTTCCTGGGCGAGAGAAACGGATTCGTGCAGCCGCACCTCTCCCACCAGCTCTCAGTATCAGAATGGTAGCACTCCTCCGGCCTGTGTGCGTGCAGGCCTAAGTTGCAGGCCCCTCCCTGGAAGGCAGTACACTGTGGAGAAACCGCGCTTTAGCTGCCGCCGTTCCCTAGCGGAGAGGAAGCTGTAGGGTGTGCGATGTGCCTAGAGCCCGGCGAACGTCTTCCCTACGTAAAACCGGGGGAAACAAAGGCCGGTGCCGGAGACGCGTCTCGGCTCAGCTCTTGTTCATGGAGCTAGTATCTTTACCCCGGTGTGCGTGCAGGCCGAAAGCCAAAAACCTCACACGAGGGAAACGCACTGTAGAGAATCGGGCTTCGGCCAGACTAGGCCTTCCTGAGGGTGGAAGCCTTCTGCTGTGTGCATGCGTATGAGCTCGGCCACGGAGTAGAAAACCATTTTCTGAGGGAGACTGAGGCCGCAGTAGAAGGGAGAACAAAGCTCCCCACTTGTTTCCTGCTACTGGCCCTGCGTCCAACCCCTTGTGCATGCATGTCTCACTGCTCCCATACCAACGTAAGAAATGTAGGGTAGGGGACCGTGTTGTAGAGAGTCTCACTGTTACGGAGGGTGGAAACACTGGGCGTGTGTGTACGTGAGAGCCTGGGAGACGAGTCCCCTAAGTTACTGAGCGAGAGAAAAGGATTAGTTGCAGCAGCACCTCTCCCACCAGCTCTCAGTGGCAGAATGCTAGCACTCCTCAGGCATGTGTGCGTGCAGGCCTAAGTATCAGGCCCCTCCCTGGAAGGCACAAAACTGCGGTGAAAGCGCGCTTCAGCTCCGGCCTGTCCCCGGCGTGGAGGACGCTGTAAGGTTTCCTCTGTACTTGAGAGCCCGGCGAACGGCTTCCCTATGTAAAACCGAGAGGGAAAGAAAGGCCGGTGCCTGAGATGCCTCTCGGCTCAGCTCTTGTTCCTGGGGCTAGTACCGTTGCCCCGGTGTGCTTGAAGGACAAAAGCCAACCACCTAACTCGAGGGAATCACACTATAGAGAATCCGGGCTTCGGCTGGACTAGGCCTTCCTGAGGGTGGAAAGCTTCTGCTGAGAGCATGCATGCGAGCACTGCCAGCGAGTCCAAAACCATTTTCCCAGGGAGACTGAGGCCGCGGCAGAAGGGAGAACACAACTGCCCATTTGTTTCCTGAAGCCAGCCCAGCAGCCGACCCCTAGGGCATGCAAGTCTCACGCTCGCTTACCAACGCAATGAAACCGTACTGTAGGGGAACCGTGTATACAGAGCCTCACTGTTGCGCGCAGTGGGAACTCTTGGAGTGCCTGTACGTAAGAGCCTGGCTGAAGAGTCCCTTCAGTTCCTGGGCGAGAGAAACGGATTCGTGCAGCCGCACCTCTCCCACCAGCTCTCAGTATCAGAATGGTAGCACTCCTCCGGCCTGTGTGCGTGCAGGCCTAAGTTGCAGGCCCCTCCCTGGAAGGCAGTACACTGTGGAGAAACCGCGCTTTAGCTGCGGCCGTTCCCTAGCGGAGAGGAAGCTGTAGGGTGTGCGATGTGCCTAGAGCCCGGCGAACGTCTTCCCTACGTAAAACCGGGGGAAACAAAGGCCGGTGCCGGAGACGCGTCTCGGCTCAGCTCTTGTTCCTGGAACTAGCACCTTTACCACGGTGTGCGTGCAGTCCAAAAGCCAAAAACCTCATTGGAGGGAAGCGCACTGTAGAGAAACCGGGCTTCGGCCAGACTAGGCCTTCCTGAGGGTGGCAGCCTTTTGCTGTGATTATACCTGCTTGCACTGCCAGCGCGTCCAAAACCATTTTCTGAGGGAGACTGAGGCCACGGCAGAAGGGAGAACACAACTCCCCACTTCTTTCCTGAAGGCGGTCCTGCGACCGTCCCCTTGAGCATGCATGTCTTTTTTTTTAATTTTTTATTGTTATGTTAATCACCATATATTACATCATTAGTTTTTGGTGCAGTGTTCCATGATTCATTGTTTGTTCATAACACCCAGTGCTCCATGCAGAACGTGCCCTCCTCAATACCCATCACCAGGCTCACCCCTCCTCCTACCCCCCTCCCCTCTAGAACCCTCAGTTTGTTTCTCAGAGTCCATCATCTCTCATGGTTCGTCTCCCCCTCTGACATACTCCCCTTTTCTTCCTCTCCTGTTATCTTCTTCTTTTTCTTTTTTCTTAAAATATGTTGCGTTATTTGTTTCAGAAGTACAGAACTGTGATTCAACAGTCTGGCACAATTCACAGCGCTCACCGTAGCACATACCCTCCCCAATGTCTATCACCCAGCCACCCCATCCCTCCCACCCCCAACCACTCCAGTAACACTCAGTTTCTTTCCCGAGATGAAGAATTCCTCATATCAGTGAGGTCATATGATACATGTCTTTCTCTGATTGACTTATTTCACTCAGCATAACACCCTCCAGTTCCATCCACGTCGTTGCAAATGGCAAGATCTCATTCCTTTTGATGGCTGCATAATATTCCATTGTGTATATACACCACATCTTCTTTATCCATTCATCTGTCGATGGGCATCTTGGCTCTTTCCACCGTTTGGCTATGGTGGACATTGCTGCTATAAACATTGGGGTACACGTACCCCTTCGGGTCCCTACATTTGTATCTTTGTGGTAAATACCCAGTAGTGCAACTGCTGGATCGAACGGTAGCTCTAATTTCAACTGTTTGAGGAAACTCCATACTGTTTTCCAGAGGGGTTGCACTAGCTTGCATTCCCACCAACAGTGTAGGAGGGTTCCCCTTTCTCCACATCCCCGCCAACATCTGTCGTTCCCTGACTTGTTAATTTCAGCCATTCTGACGGGTGTGAGGTGGTATCTCATGGAGGTTTTGATTTGGATTTCCCTGATGCCGAGCGATGTGGAGCACTTTTTCATGTGCCTGTTGGCCATTTGGATGTCTTCTTTGGAGACATGTCTGTTCATGTCTTCTGCCCATTTCTTGATTGGATTATTTCTTCTTTGGGTGTTGAGTTTGATCAGTTCTTTATAGATTTTGGATAATAGCCCTTTATCTGATAGGTCAGTTGCAAATATTTTCTCCCATTCTGTCGGTTGTCTTTTGGTTTTGTGGACTGTTTCTTTTGCTGTGCAAAAGCTTTTTATCTTGATGAAATCCCAAGAGTTCATTTTTGCCCTGGCTTCCCGTGCCTTTGGCGATGTTTCTAGGAAGAAGTTGCTGCGGCTAAGGTCGAAAAGGTTGCTACCTGTGTTCTCCTTTAGGATTTTGATGGACTCCTGTCTCACGTTTAGGTCTTTCAACCGTTTGGAGTCTATTTTTGTGTGTGGTGTAAGGAAATGGTCCAGTTTCATTCTTCTGCATGTGGCTGTCCAATTTTCCCAACACCATTTGTTGAAGAGACTGTCTTTTTGCCATTGGACATTCTTTCCTGCTTTGTCAAAGATAAGTTGACAATAGAGTTGAGGGTCCATTTCTGGGCTCTCGATTCTGTTCCATTGATCGATGTGTCTGTTTTTGTGCCAGTACCATACTGTCTTGATGATGACAGGTTTGTCATAGAGCTGAAAGTCCGGAATTGTGAAGCCGCCAGCTTTGCTTTTCTTTTTCATTAGTCCTCTGGCTATTCTGGGTCTCTTCTGGTTCCATACAAATTTGAGGATTATTTCTTCCATTTCTTTGAGAAAAGTGGATGGTATTTTGATGGGGATTGCATTGAATGTGTAGATTGCTCTAGGTAGCATTGACATCTTCAGAATGTTGATTCTCCCAATCCATGAGCACGGAACGTTGTTCCATTTCTTTGTGTCTTCTTCCATTTCTTTCATGAGTATTTTATAGTTTTCTGAGTACAGATCCTTTGCCTCTTTGGTTAGATTTCTTCCTAGGGATCTAATGGTTTTGGGTGCAATTGTAAATGGGATCGACTCCTTGATTTGTCTCTCTTCTGTCTTGTTGTTGGTGTAGAGGAATGCCACCGATTTCTGTGCACTGATTTTGTATCCTGCTACTTTACTGAATTCCTGTATGAGTTCTAGCAGTTTTGCGGTGGAGTCTTTTGGGTTTTCCACATACAGTATCTTATCATCTGCAAAGAGTGAGAGGTTTGACTTCCTCTTTGCCGTTTTGGATGCCTTTGATTTCTTTTTGTTGTCTGATTGCTGTGGCTAGGACTTCTAATACTACGTTGAATAGCACTGGTGAGAGTGGATATCCCTGCCGCGTTCCTGACTTTATGGGAAAAGCTCTCGGCCTTTCCCCATTGAGAATGATATTCGCTGTCGGTTTTTCATAGATGGCTTTTATGATATTGAGGTATGTACCCTCTATCCCTATACTGTGAAGAGTTTTGATCAAGAAACGATGTTGTACTTTGTCAAATGCTTTTTCTGCATCTATTGAGAGGATCATATGATTCTTGCTCTTTCTTTTGTTAATGTATTGTATCACGTTGATTGATTTGCGGATGTTGAACCAGCCTTGCAGCCCAGGAATAAATCCCACTTGGTCCTGGTGAATAATCCTTTTAATGTACTGTTGGAACCCATTGGCTAGTTTTTTTTGTGTGTGTGTGAGAATTTTTGCTTCCATGTTCATCAAGGATATTGGTCTGTAATTCTCTTTTTTGATGGGGTCTTTGTCTGGTTTGGGGATCAAGGTAATGCTGGCCTCATAAAATGAGTTTGGAAGTTTCCCTTCCATTTCTATTTTTTGGAACAGTTTCAGGAGAATAGGTAGTAATTCTTCTTGAAATGGCTGATAGAATTCCCCTGGGAAGCCATCTGGCCCTGGGCTTTTGTTTCTTGGGAGATTTTTGATGACTGTTTCAATTTCCTTAGTGGTTATAGGTCTGTTCAGGTTTTCTATTTCTTCCTGGTTCAATTTTGGTAGTTGATACATCTCTAGGAATGCACCCATTTCTTCCAGGTTATCTAATTTGCTGGCATAGAGTTGCTCATAATATGTTCTTATCATTGTTTGTATTTCTTTGGTGTTGGTTGTGATCTCTCCTCTTTCCTTCATGATTTTGTTGATTTGGGTCATTTCTCTTTTCTTCTTGATAAGTCTGGCCAGGGGTTTATCAATCTTGTTCATTCTTTCCAAGAACCAGCTCCTAGTTTCGTGGATCTGTTCTACTGTTCTTTTGGTTTCTAGTTCATTGATTTCTGCTCTGATCTTTATCATTTCTCTTCTCCTGCTGGGTTTAGGCTTCATTTGCTGTTCTTTTCCAGCTCCTTTAGGTGTAGGGTTAGGTTGTGTATTTGAGACCTTTCTTGTTTCTTGAGAAAGGCTTGTATTGCTATATACTTTCCTCTCAGGACTGCCTTTGTTGTATCCCAAAGATTTTGAACCGTTGTGTTTTCATTTTCATTGGTTTCCATGAAATTTTTTAATTCTTCTTTAATTTCCTGGTTGACCCATTCATTCTTTAGTAGGATGCTCTTTAGCCTCCATGTATTTGAGTTCTTTCCGACTTTCCTCTTGTGGTTGAGTTCTAGTTTCAAAGCATTGTGGTCTGAAAATATGCAGGGAATGATCCCAATCTTTTGGTACCGATTGAGACCTGATTTGTGACCTGGGATGTGATCAGTTCTGGAGAATGTTCCATGGGCACTAGAGAAGAATGTGTATTCCTTTGCTTGGGGATGGAATGTTCTGAATATGTCTGTGAAGTCCATTTGGTCCAGTGTGTCATTTAAAGTCTTTATTTCCTTGTTGATCTTTTGCTTAGATGATCTGTCCATTTCAGTCAGGGGGGTGTTAAAGTCCCCCACTATTATTGTATTGTTGTCAATGTGTTTCTTTGCTTTTGTTATTAATTGCCTTATATAATTGGCTGCTCCCATGTTCGGGGCATAGATCTTTACAATTGTTAGATCTTCTTGTTGGATAGACCCTTTAAGTAGGATATAGTGTCCTTCCTCATCGCTTATTACAGTCTTTGTTTTAAAATCTAGTTTGTCTGATAGAAGGATTGCCACCCCAGCTTTCTTTTGGTGTCCATTAGCATGGTAAATGGTTTTCCACCCCCTCACTTTCAATCTGGGGGTGTCTTTGGGTCTAAAATGAGTCTCTTGCAGACAGCATATTGATGGGTCTTGTTTTTTAATCCAATCTGATAGCCTGTGTCTTTTGATTGGGGCATTTACGCCATTTGCATTCAGGGTAACTATTGAAAAGTATGAATTTAGTGCCATTGTATTACCTGTAAGGTGACTGTTAACTCTCTCTTGTCTGTGTTCGTTTCTGCTCTTTGCTGCTTTTAGGTTCTCTCTTTGCTTAGAGGACCCCTCTCAATATTTCTTGGAGGGGTGGTTTTGTGTTTGCAAATTCCTTTAGTTTTTGTTTGTTCTGGAAGCTTTTTATCTCTCCTTCTATTTTCAATGATAGCCTAGCTGGATATAGTATTCTTGGCTGCATATTTTTCTCGTTTAGTGCTCTGAAGATATCTTGCCAGTCCTTTCTGGCCTGCCAGGTCTCTGTGGATAGGTCTGTTGCCAATCTAATGTTTCTACCATTGTAGGTTACATATCTCTTCTCCGGAGCTGCTTTCAGGATTTTCTCTTTGTCTCTGAGACTCGTAAGTTTTACTATTAGATGTCGGGTGTTGACCTATTATTATTGATTTTGAGAGGGGTTCTCTGTGCCTCCTGGATTTTAATGCCTGTTTCCTTCCTCACATTAGGGAAGTTCTCTGTTATAATTTGCTCCAATATACCTTCTGCCCCTCTCTCTCTCTCTTCTTCTTCTGGGATCCCAATTATTCTAATGTTGTTTCGTCTTATCGTATCACTTATCTCTCGAATTCTGCCCTCGTGATCCTGTAGTTGTTTCTCTCTCTTTTTCTCAGCCTCTTTATTTTCCATCATTTGGTCTTCTATATCGCTGATTCTCTCTTCTGCCTCATTTATCCTAGCATTTAGTGCCCCCATTTTTGATTGCACCTCATCAATAGCCTTTTTGATTTCGATTTGGTTAGATTTTAGTTCTTTTATTTCTCCAGAAAGGGTTTCTCTAATAACTTCCACGCTTTTTTCAAGCCCAGCTAGTATCTTTAAAGTCATGATTCTGAACTCTAGGTCCGACATCGTACTAATGTCCGTATTGAGTAGGTCCCTGGCTGACGGTACTACCTCTTGTTCTTTTTGCTGAGGTGATTTCTTTCGTCTTGTCATTTTCTCCAGAGGAGAATAGATGAATGAGAGAACAAAATCCTAACAGGTTTACAACGTCCCCAGCAAATATACTGTATACAAATCAGAAAAGACCTGAAACCAGGGGAAAAGAAAGGGAAAGAAAGAAAAACGAAAGAGAAAAAGAAAAAAAAGGATAAAAACAAAAACAAAACAATACAAAAAAGGCAGAATATGATCAAATATGATCAGGCTAGTGCATAGATCAGTGCCGCACACTAGATTTTGGGCGTATTTTGGTCTGTTAGAAAAAGGTGCCTCCTAAAATTTTAAAGGAAGAAAGACATATATGTACAAAATAATGGTTGATACAATGAAGGGATGGAAGATGACTGTAAAGATGAAAATTATAAAAGATTTTATAAAAGGACTTGGTAAGATAAGTTGTTTGAAAAAAGAAAGAAGATTTAAGAAAAAAAAAAGGAAAAAGGGAGAGAATGTGATCAGGCAGGAGACTAGAACAAAGCCATACACTAGTGATTTAGGGTATATTTTGATCTGTTAGAAGAAACTGTACCTCAAAATTTTAAAGAGAGAACAACTTATATATATATATATGCCAAAAATAAGGGTAACTACTATGAAGGGATAAAATATGACTCTAAAAATGAAAAATAAAAAATGTTTGTTTTTTTTTTTAAAAAGGGATTTATAAGATGTTGGTTGAAAAAGGGAAAAAGAAAAAAAAACAGTCAACAAAAATTAACTTTGATGAAATAATGAATCATGGTTAAAAAAAAAAAAAAAGCCATGAATCTATGTGCAGTGTTCCCCTAGCGCTGGAGTTCTCCTATTCTCCTTGATCGATCAACTTGGTCTTGCCTTGCTGGCTGTTTGTGCTGATCTTCTGGGGGAGGGGCCTGTTGCTGTGGTTTCCAAATGTCTTTGCTGGAGGCGGAATTGCCCCGCCCTTGTCAGTCCGGGCTAAGGAAGCTGCTCCGCTTTGCTCTCAGGAGCTTTTGTTCCCTGCAAGCTCTCGGTACAGCCTTGGAGGACCAGGGCAGAAATGGTGGCCTCCCAATCTCCCCTCGGAGGAGCTGAGAACCTGGGGCCCCGCTCCTCAGTGTGCCCCCAGAGAAAAGCAGTCACTTCCGTGTCCCCGTTCTCCGGCCGCACTCCGTGCTCACCCGGCCTGTGACCGAGCGTTGCTATCTATGGCACCCGACCCCGCACGGAGTCTCCAAACCCAGCAGATCCCTGCAGTGCGCTCCCGCACCGCTCCTCCCCGGGAAGGAAGGGGAGTCTCCCCGGATCTGCTGCTTGTTGGGTCCCTGCTGGGGGAGCCGTGCTCCGACTGGGCCGCAGATCACAGTTTATGGCAACCCCGAGCTGAGAGCCCACGACTCTGCTCCGTCTCTGCAGCCGGCTTCCCCGCGAGCATGCAAGTCTTACTGCTCGCTTAGCAAGGAAAGAAACAGTAGTGTAGGGGAACCGTGTGTACATAGCCTCACTGTTGCGAGGAGTGGGAACACTTGTTGTGCCTGTGCGTAAGAGCCTGACTGACAATTCCCTTAAGTTACTGGGCAAGAGAAACGGATTCATGCAGCTGCACCTCTCCCACCAGCTCTCAGTATCAGAATGGTAGCACTCCTCCGGCCTGTGTGCCTGCAGGCCTAAGTTTCAGGCCCCTCCCTGGAATACACTACACTGGAGAAACCGCGCTTTAGCTCCCGCCAGTCCCTAGCGGAGAGGAAGCTGTATGGTGTGCGCTGTGCTTGAGAGCCCGGCGAACGTCTTCCCTACGTAAAACCGGGGGAAAGAAATGCCGTTGCCGGAGACGCCTCTCGGCTCACCTCTTTTCCTGGAGCTAGTACCTTTACCCCGGTGCGCGTGCAGGCCCAAAGCCAAAAACCTCACTCGAGGGAACCGCACTGTAGAGAATCCGGGCTTCGGCCAGACTAGGCCTTCCTGAGGGTGGAAGACTTTTGCTATGAGCATGCGTGCGAGCACTGCCAGCGAGTCCAAAACCATTTTCTGAGGGAGACTGAGGCCGCGGCAGAAGGGAGAACAAAACTCCCCACTTGTTTCCTGAAGGCAGCCCAGCAGCCGCCCCCTTGGACATGCAAGTCTCACTGCTCACGTACCAAAGCAAAGAAACAGTACTGTAGGGGAACCTTGTTGTAGGTAGACTCCCTGTTGCGCGAGTGGGAACACTTGGAGTGCCTGTGCGTAAGAGCCTGGCCGAATAGTCCCTTAAGTTCCTGGGCGAGAGAAACGGATTCGTGCAGCCGCAACTCTCCCACCAGCTCTCAGTATCAGAATGGTAGCACTCCTCCGCCCTGTGTGCGTGCAGGCCTAAGAGGCAGGCCCCTCCTTGGAAGGCACAGCACTGTGGAGAACCCGCGTTAGTTCCCGCCAGTCCCTAGCGGAGAGGACGCTGTATGGTGTGCGCTGTGCTTCAGAGCCCGGCGAACGGCTTCCCTATGTAAAAGCGAGGGAAAGAAAGGCCTGTGCCGGAGACACCTCTCGGCTGAGCTCTTGTTCCTGGGGCTAGTATCGTGCTCCGTTGTGCGAGCAGACCAAAAGCCAACCACCTAAATCCAGGGAACTGCACTGTGTGGAATCCAGGCTTCGGGCAGACTAGGCCTTCCTGAGGGTGGAAACCTTTTGCAGTGTGAATGCGGGCGAGCACTGCCAGCGAGTCCAAAACCATTTTGCGAAGGAGACTGAGGCCGCGGCAGAAGTGAGAACTCAACTCCCCACTTGTTTCCTGAAGCCAGCCAGGCGGCCGCCCCCTTGAGCATGCATGTCTCACTGCTTGTGGACCAACGCAAAGAAACAGTAGGGTAGGTGACCGTGTTGTACAGAGCCTCACTGTTCCGGAGAGGGGAAACACTTGGAGTGTGTGTGCATGAGACCCTGGGAGACGAGTCCCATACGTTACTGGGCGAGAGAAACGAACTCGTGCAGCCGCACCTCTCCCACCAGCTCTCAGTGGCAGAATGCAAGCACTCCTCAGGCATGTGTGCGAGCAGGCCTAAGTAGCAGGCCCCTCCCTGGAAGGCACAACACTGTGGTGAAAGCGCACGGTAGCTCCCGCCAGGCACCGGCGGGGAGGACGCTGTATGGTGTGCGCTGTGCCTGAGAGCCCGGCGAGCATCTTCCCTATGTAAAACCGGGGGAAAGAAAGGCCAGTGCCGGAGAGGCCTCTCGGCTGAGCTCTTTTCCTGGAGCTAGTACCTTTATCCCGGTGGGCGTGCAGGCCAAAAGCCAAAAACCTCACTCGAGGAAACCGCATTGTAGAGAATCCGGGCTTCGGCCAGACTAGGCCTTCCTCTGGTTGGAAGCCTTTTGCTGTGTGCATGCTTATGAGCTCCGCCCCGGAGTCCAAAACCATTTTCGGAGGGAGACTGAGGCCGCGGCAGAAGGGAGAACACAACTCCCCACTTGTTTCCTGAAGCCAGCCCAGCGGCCGCCCGCTTGGGCATGCAAGTCTCACTGCTCGCGTACCAAGGAAAGAAACAGTAGTGTAGGGGAACCGTGTGTACATAGCCTCACTGTTGCGGGGAGTGGGAACACTTGGAGTGCCTGTGCGTAAGAGCCTGACTGACAATTCCCTTAAGTTACTGTGCAAGGGAAATGGATTCGTGCAGCCGCCCCTCTCCCACCAGCTCTCAGTAGCAGAATGGTAGCACTCCTCCGGCATGTGTGCCTGCAGGCCTAAGTTGCAGGCCCCTCTCTGGAATGCACTACACTGGAGAAACCGCGCTATAGCTCCCGCAAGTCCGTAGCGGAGAGGAAGCTGTATGGTGTGCGCTGTGCTTGAGAGCCCGGCGAACGTCTTCCCTACGTAAAACCGGGAGAAAGAAAGGCCGTTGGCGGAGAAGTCTCTCGGCTAAGCTCTTGTTCCTGGAGCTAGTACCTTTACCCCGGTGTGCGTGCAGGCCAAAACCCAAAAACCTCACTGGAGGGAACCGCACTGTAGAGAATCCGGGCTTCGGGCAGACTAGGCCTTCCTGAGGGTGGAAGCCTTCTGCTGTGTGCATGCGTATGAGCTCCACCAGGGAATCTAAAACCATTTTCTGAGGGAGACTGAGGCCGCAGAAGAAGGGAGAACAAAACACCCCACTTGTTTCCTGCTACTGGCCCTGCGTCTAACCCCTTGTGCATGCATGTCTCACTGCTCCCAAACCAACGTAAGAAATGCAGGGTAGGGGACCGTGTTGTAGAGAGTCTCACTGTTACGGAAGGTGGAAACACTGGGAGTGTGTGTACGTGAGAGCCTGGGAGACGAGTCCCCTAAGTTACTGGGCGAGAGAAAAGGATTAGTTGCAGCGGCACCTCTCCAACCAGCTCTCAGTGGCAGAATGCTAGCACTCCTCAGGCATGTGTTCGTGCAGGACTAAGTATCAGGCCCCTCCCTGGAAGGCACATAACTGTGGTGTAATCGCGCTTCAGCTCCGGCCGGTCCCCGGCGGGGAGGACGCTGTAAGGTTTCCTCTGTACTTGAGAGCCCGGCGAACGGCTTCCCTATGTAAAACCGAGGGAAAGAAAGGCCGGTGCCTGAGACGCCTCTCGGCTCAGCTCTTGTTCCTGGGGCTAGTACCGTTGCCCCGGTGTGCTTGAAGGACAAAAGCCAACCACCTAACTCGAGGGAATCACACTATAGAGAATCCGGGCTTCGGCTGGACTAGGCCTTCCTGAGGGTGGAAAGCTTCTGCTGAGAGCATGCATGCGAGCACTGCCAGCGAGTCCAAAACCATTTTCCCAGGGAGACTGAGGCCGCGGCAGAAGGGAGAACACAACTGCCCATTTGTTTCCTGAAGCCAGCCCAGCAGCCGACCCCTAGGGCATGCAAGTCTCACGCTCGCTTACCAACGCAATGAAACCGTACTGTAGGGGAACCGTGTATACAGAGCCTCACTGTTGCGCGCAGTGGGAACTCTTGGAGTGCCTGTACGTAAGAGCCTGGCTGAAGAGTCCCTTCAGTTCCTGGGCGAGAGAAACGGATTCGTGCAGCCGCACCTCTCCCACCAGCTCTCAGTATCAGAATGGTAGCACTCCTCCGGCCTGTGTGCGTGCAGGCCTAAGTTGCAGGCCCCTCCCTGGAAGGCAGTACACTGTGGAGAAACCGCGCTTTAGCTGCCGCCGTTCCCTAGCGGAGAGGAAGCTGTAGGGTGTGCGATGTGCCTAGAGCCCGGCGAACGTCTTCCCTACGTAAAACCGGGGGAAACAAAGGCCGGTGCCGGAGACGCGTCTCGGCTCAGCTCTTGTTCATGGAGCTAGTATCTTTACCCCGGTGTGCGTGCAGGCCGAAAGCCAAAAACCTCACACGAGGGAAACGCACTGTAGAGAATCGGGCTTCGGCCAGACTAGGCCTTCCTGAGGGTGGAAGCCTTCTGCTGTGTGCATGCGTATGAGCTCGGCCACGGAGTACAAAACCATTTTCTGAGGGAGACTGAGGCCGCAGTAGAAGGGAGAACAAAGCTCCCCACTTGTTTCCTGCTACTGGCCCTGCGTCCAACCCCTTGTGCATGCATGTCTCACTGCTCCCATACCAACGTAAGAAAAGTAGGGTAGGGGACCGTGTTGTAGAGAGTCTCACTGTTACGGAGGGTGGAAACACTGGGAGTGTGTGTACGTGAGAGCCTGGGAGACGAGTCCTCTAAGTTACTGAGCGAGAGAAAAGGATTAGTTGCAGCAGCACCTCTCCCACCAGCTCTCAGTGGCAGAATGCTAGCACTCCTCAGGCATGTGTGCGTGCAGGCCTAAGTATCAGGCCCCTCCCTGGAAGGCACAAAACTGCGGTGAAAGCGCGCTTCAGCTCCGGCCTGTCCCCGGCGTGGAGGACGCTGTAAGGTTTCCTCTGTACTTGAGAGCCCGGCGAACGGCTTCCCTATGTAAAACCGAGAGGGAAAGAAAGGCCGGTGCCTGAGACGCCTCTCGGCTCAGCTCTTGTTCCTGGGGCTAGTACCGTTGCCCCGGTGTGCTTGAAGGACAAAAGCCAACCACCTAACTCGAGGGAATCACACTATAGAGAATCCGGGCTTCGGCTGGACTAGGCCTTCCTGAGGGTGGAAAGCTTCTGCTGAGAGCATGCATGCGAGCACTGCCAGCGAGTCCAAAACCATTTTCCCAGGGAGACTGAGGCCGCGGCAGAAGGGAGAACACAACTGCCCATTTGTTTCCTGAAGCCAGCCCAGCAGCCGACCCCTAGGGCATGCAAGTCTCACGCTCGCTTACCAACGCAATGAAACCGTACTGTAGGGGATCCTTGTATACAGAGCCTCACTGTTGCGCGCAGGGGGAACTCTTGGAGTGCCTGTACGTAAGAGCCTGGCTGAAGAGTCCCTTCAGTTCCTGGGCGAGAGAAACGGATTCGTGCAGCCGCACCTCTCCCACCAGCTCTCAGTATCAGAATGGTAGCACTCCTCCGGCCTGTGTGCGTGCAGGCCTAAGTTGCAGGCCCCTCCCTGGAAGGCAGTACACTGTGGAGAAACCGCGCTTTAGCTGCCGCCGTTCCCTAGCGGAGAGGAAGCTGTAGGGTGTGCGATGTGCCTAGAGCCCGGCGAACGTCTTCCCTAGGTAAAACCGGGGGAAACAAGGGCCGGTGCCGGAGACGCGTCTCGGCTCAGCTCTTGTTCATGGAGCTAGTATCTTTACCCCGGTGTGCGTGCAGGCCGAAAGCCAAAAACCTCACACGAGGGAACCGCACTGTAGAGAATCCAGGCTTCGGCCAGACTAGGCCTTCCTGAGGGTGGAAGCCTTCTGCTGTGTGCATGCGTATGAGCTCCGCCACGGAGTACAAAACCATTTTCTGAGGGAGACTGAGGCCGCGGCAGAAGTGAGAACAAAGCTCCCCACTTGTTTCCTGCTAGTGGCCCTGCGTCCAACCCCTTGTGCATGCACGTCTCACTGCTCCCATACCAACGTAAGAAAAGTAGGGTAGGGGACCGTGTTGTAGAGAGTCTCACTGTTACGGAGGGTGGAAACACTGGGAGTGTGTGTACGTGAGAGCCTGGGAGACGAGTCCCCTAAGTTACTGGGGGAGAGAAAAGGATTAGTTGCAGCGGCACCTCTCCAAACAGCTCTCAGTATTAGAATGATAGCATTCCTCCGGCATGTGTGCGAGCAGGCCTAAGAGGCAGGCCCCTCCTTGGAAGGCACAGCACTGTGGAGAACCCGCGTTAGCTCCCGCCGATCCCTAGCGGAGAGGACGCTGTATGGTGTGCGCTGTGCTTCAGAGCCCGGCGAACGGCTTCCCTATGTAAAAGCGAGGGAAAGAAAGGCCTGTGCCGGAGACACCTCTCGGCTGAGCTCTTGTTCCTGGGCTACTATCGTGCTCCATTGTGCGAGCAGACCAAAAGCCAACCACCTAAATCCAGGGAACTGCACTGTGTGGAATCCAGGCTTCGGCCAGACTAGGCCTTCCTGAGGGTGGAAACCTCTTGCAGTGTGAATGCGGGCGAGCACTGCCAGCGAGTCCAAAACCATTTTGTGAGGAAGACTGAGGCCTCGGCAGAAGTGAGAACTCAACTCCCCACTTTTTTCCTGAAGCCAGCCAGACGGCCGCCCCCTTGAGCATGCATGTCTCACTGCTTGCCGACCAAGGCAAAGAGACAGTGGGGTAGGGGACCGTGTTGTAGAGAGCCTGACTGTTAGGGAGGGTGGAAACACTTGGAGTGTGTGTACGTGAGAGCCTAGGAGACGAGTCCCCTAAGTTACTGGGCGAGAGAAAAGGATTAGTTGCAGCGGCACCTCTCCCACCAGCTCTCAGTATCAGAATGGTAGCACTCCTCCGGCATGTGTGTGTGCAGACCTAAGTGGCAGGCCCCTCCTTGGAAGGCACAACACTGTGGAGAAACCGCGCTTTAGCTCCTGCCGGTCCCTAGCGGAGAGGACGCTATATGGTGTGCGCTGTGCTTGAGAGCCCGGCGATCGGCTTCCCTATGTATAAGCGAGGGAAAGAAAGGCCGGTGCCCGAGACGCCTCTCGGCTCAGCTCTTGTTCCTGGAGCTAGTACCGTTACCCTGGTGTGCTTGCAGGCCGAGGGCCAACCTCCCAATTCGAGGGAACCACACTGTAGAAATTCCTTACTTCGGCCAGACTAGGCCTTCCTGAGGGAGGTAACCCTTTGCAGTGTGAATGCGGGCGAGCACTGCCAGCGAGTCCAAAACCGTTTTACGAGGGAGACTGAGGCCGCGACCGAAGTGAGAACTCAACTCCCCATTTGTTTCCTGAAGCCAGCCCGGCAGCCGCCCCCTTGAGCATGCAAGTCTCACTGTTTGCGTCCCAACGCAAGGAAACAGTAGGCTGGGGGACCGTGTTGTAGAGAGCCTCACTGTTCCGGAGAGTGGAAACACTTCGAGTGCGTGTGCGTGAGAGCCTGGGAGACGAGTGTCCTACGTTACTGGGCGAGAGAAACGAACTCGTGCAGCCGCACCTCTCCCACCAGCTCTCAGTGGCAGAATGCTAGCACTCCTCAGGCATGCGTTCGTGCAGGCCTAAGTATCAGGGCCCTCCCTGGAAGGCACAAAACTGTGGTGAAAGCGCGCTTCAGCTCCGGCCGGTCCCCGGCGGGGAGGACGCGGTAAGGTTTCCTCTGTACTTGAGAGCCCGGCGAACGGCATCCCTATGTAAAACCGAGGGAAAGAAAGGCCGGTGCCTGAGACGCCTCTCGGCTCAGCTCTTGTTCCTGGGGCTAGTACCGTTGCCCCGGTGTGCTTGAAGGACAAAAGCCAACCACCTAACTCGAGGGAATCACACTATAGAGAATCCGGGCTTCGGCTGGACTAGGCCTTCCTGAGGGTGGAAAGCTTCTGCTGAGAGCATGCATGCGAGCACTGCCAGCGAGTCCAAAACCATTTTCCCAGGGAGACTGAGGCCGCGGCAGAAGGGAGAACACAACTGCCCATATGTTTCCTGAAGCCAGCCCAGCAGCCGACCCCTAGGGCATGCAAGTCTCACGCTCGCTTACCAACGCAATGAAACAGTACTGTAGGGGAACCGTGTATACAGAGCCTCACTGTTGCGCGCAGTGGGAACTCTTGGAGTGCCTGTACGTAAGAGCCTGGCTGAAGAGTCCCTTCAGTTCCTGGGCGAGAGAAACGGATTCGTGCAGCCGCACCTCTCCCACCAGCTCTCAGTATCAGAATGGTAGCACTCCTCCGGCCTGTGTGCGTGCAGGCCTAAGTTGCAGGCCCCTCCCTGGAAGGCAGTACACTGTGGAGAAACCGCGCTTTAGCTGCCGCCGTTCCCTAGCGGAGAGGAAGCTGTAGGGTGTGCGATGTGCCTAGAGCCCGGCGAACGTCTTCCCTACGTAAAACCGGGGGAAACAAAGGCCGGTGCCGGAGACGCGTCTCGGCTCAGCTCTTGTTCATGGAGCTAGTATCTTTACCCCGGTGTGCGTGCAGGCCGAAAGCCAAAAACCTCACACGAGGGAAACGCACTGTAGAGAATCGGGCTTCGGCCAGACTAGGCCTTCCTGAGGGTGGAAGCCTTCTGCTGGGTGCATGCGTATGAGCTCCGCCACGGAGTACAAAACCATTTTCTGAGGGAGACTGAGGCCGCAGTAGAAGGGAGAACAAAGCTCCCCACTTGTTTCCTGCTACTGGCCCTGCGTCCAACCCCTTGTGCATGCATGTCTCACTGCTCCCATACCAACGTAAGAAAAGTAGGGTAGGGGACCGTGTTGTAGAGAGTCTCACTGTTACGGAGGGTGGAAACACTGGGAGTGTGTGTACGTGAGAGCCTGGGAGACGAGTCCCCTAAGTTACTGAGCGAGAGAAAAGGATTAGTTGCAGCAGCACCTCTCCCACCAGCTCTCAGTGGCAGAATGCTAGCACTCCTCAGGCATGTGTGCGTGCAGGCCTAAGTATCAGGCCCCTCCCTGGAAGGCACAAAACTGCGGTGAAAGCGCGCTTCAGCTCCGGCCTGTCCCCGGCGTGGAGGACGCTGTAAGGTTTCCTCTGTACTTGAGAGCCCGGCGAACGGCTTCCCTATGTAAAACCGAGAGGGAAAGAAAGGCCGGTGCCTGAGACGCCTCTCGGCTCAGCTCTTGTTCCTGGGGCTAGTACCGTTGCCCCGGTGTGCTTGAAGGACAAAAGCCAACCACCTAACTCGAGGGAATCACACTATAGAGAATCCGGGCTTCGGCTGGACTAGGCCTTCCTGAGGGTGGAAAGCTTCTGCTGAGAGCATGCATGCGAGCACTGCCAGCGAGTCCAAAACCATTTTCCCAGGGAGACTGAGGCCGCGGCAGAAGGGAGAACACAACTGCCCATTTGTTTCCTGAAGCCAGCCCAGCAGCCGACCCCTAGGGCATGCAAGTCTCACGCTCGCTTACCAACGCAATGAAACAGTACTGTAGGGGAACCTTGTATACAGAGCCTCACTGTTGCGCGCAGTGGGAACTCTTGGAGTGCCTGTACGTAAGAGCCTGGCTGAAGAGTCCCTTCAGTTCCTGGGCGAGAGAAACGGATTCGTGCAGCCGCACCTCTCCCACCAGCTCTCAGTATCAGAATGGTAGCACTCCTCCGGCCTGTGTGCGTGCAGGCCTAAGTTGCAGGCCCCTCCCTGGAAGGCAGTACACTGTGGAGAAACCGCGCTTTAGCTGCCGCCGTTCCCTAGCGGAGAGGAAGCTGTAGGGTGTGCGATGTGCCTAGAGCCCGGCGAACGTCTTCCCTACTTAAAACCGGGGGAAACAAAGGCCGGTGCCGGAGACGCGTCTCGGCTCAGCTCTTGTTCCTGGAACTAGCACCTTTACCACGGTGTGCGTGCAGTCCAAAAGCCAAAAACCTCATTGGAGGGAAGCGCACTGTAGAGAAACCGGGCTTCGGGCAGAGTAGGCCTTCCTGAGGGTGGCAGCCTTTTGCTGTGATTATACCTGCTTGCACTGCCAGCGCGTCCAAAACCATTTTCTGAGGGAGACTGAGGCCACGGCAGAAGGGAGAACACAACTCCCCACTTCTTTCCTGAAGGCGGTCCTGCGACCGTCCCCTTGAGCATGCATGTCTTTTTTTTTAATTTTTTATTGTTATGTTAATCACCATATATTACATCATTAGTTTTTGGTGCAGTGTTCCATGATTCATTGTTTGTTCATAACACCCAGTGCTCCATGCAGAACGTGCCCTCCTCAATACCCATCACCAGGCTCACCCCTCCTCCTACCCCCCTCCCCTCTAGAACCCTCAGTTTGTTTCTCAGAGTCCATCATCTCTCATGGTTCGTCTCCCCCTCTGACATACTCCCCTTTTCTTCCTCTCCTGTTATCTTCTTCTTTTTCTTTTTTCTTAAAATATGTTGCGTTATTTGTTTCAGAAGTACAGAACTGTGATTCAACAGTCTGGCACAATTCACAGCGCTCACCGTAGCACATACCCTCCCCAATGTCTATCACCCAGCCACCCCATCCCTCCCACCCCCAACCACTCCAGTAACACTCAGTTTCTTTCCCGAGATGAAGAATTCCTCATATCAGTGAGGTCATATGATACATGTCTTTCTCTGATTGACTTATTTCACTCAGCATAACACCCTCCAGTTCCATCCACGTCGTTGCAAATGGCAAGATCTCATTCCTTTTGATGGCTGCATAATATTCCATTGTGTATATACACCACATCTTCTTTATCCATTCATCTGTCGATGGGCATCTTGGCTCTTTCCACCGTTTGGCTATGGTGGACATTGCTGCTATAAACATTGGGGTACACGTACCCCTTCGGGTCCCTACATTTGTATCTTTGTGGTAAATACCCAGTAGTGCAACTGCTGGATCGAACGGTAGCTCTAATTTCAACTGTTTGAGGAACCTCCATACTGTTTTCCAGAGGGGTTGCACTAGCTTGCATTCCCACCAACAGTGTAGGAGGGTTCCCCTTTCTCCACATCCCCGCCAACATCTGTCGTTCCCTGACTTGTTAATTTCAGCCATTCTGACGGGTGTGAGGTGGTATCTCATGGAGGTTTTGATTTGGATTTCCCTGATGCCGAGCGATGTGGAGCACTTTTTCATGTGCCTGTTGGCCATTTGGATGTCTTCTTTGGAGAAATGTCTGTTCATGTCTTCTGCCCATTTCTTGATTGAATTATTTCTTCTTTGGGTGTTGAGTTTGATCAGTTCTTTATAGATTTTGGATAATAGCCCTTTATCTGATAGGTCAGTTGCAAATATTTTCTCCCATTCTGTCGGTTGTCTTTTGGTTTTGTGGACTGTGTCTTTTGCTGTGCAAAAGCTTTTTATCTTGATGAAATCCCAAGAGTTCATTTTTGCCCTGGCTTCCCGTGCCTTTGGCGATGTTTCTAGGAAGAAGTTGCTGCGGCTAAGGTCGAAAAGGTTGCTACCTGTGTTCTCCTTTAGGATTTTGATGGACTCCTGTCTCACGTTTAGGTCTTTCAACCGTTTGGAGTCTATTTTTGTGTGTGGTGTAAGGAAATGGTCCAGTTTCATTCTTCTGCATGTGGCTGTCCAATTTTCCCAACACCATTTGTTGAAGAGACTGTCTTTTTGCCATTGGACATTCTTTCCTGCTTTGTCAAAGATAAGTTGACCATAGAGTTGAGGGTCCATTTCTGGGCTCTCGATTCTGTTCCATTGATCTATGTGTCTGTTTTTGTGCCAGTACCATACTGTCTTGATGATGACAGGTTTGTCATAGAGCTGAAAGTCCGGAATTGTGAAGCCGCCAGCTTTGCTTTTCTTTTTCATTAGTCCTCTGGCTATTCTGGGTCTCTTCTGGTTCCATACAAATATGAGGATTATTTCTTCCATTTCTTTGAGAAAAGTGGATGGTATTTTGATGGGGATTGCATTGAATGTGTAGATTGCTCTAGGTAGCATTGACATCTTCAGAATGTTGATTCTCCCAATCCATGAGCACGGAACGCTGTTCCATTTCTTTGTGTCTTCTTCCATTTCTTTCATGAGTATTTTATAGTTTTCTGAGTACAGATCCTTTGCCTCTTTGGTTAGATTTCTTCCTAGGGATCTAATGGTTTTGGGTGCAATTGTAAATGGGATCGACTCCTTGATTTGTCTCTCTTCTGTCTTGTTGTTGGTGTAGAGGAATGCCACCGATTTCTGTGCACTGATTTTGTATCCTGCTACTTTACTGAATTCCTGTATGAGTTCTAGCAGTTTTGCGGTGGAGTCTTTTGGGTTTTCCACATACAGTATCTTATCATCTGCAAAGAGTGAGAGGTTTGACTTCCTCTTTGCCGTTTTGGATGCCTTTGATTTCTTTTTGTTGTCTGATTGCTGTGGCTAGGACTTCTAATACTACGTTGAATAGCAGTGGTGAGAGTGGACATCCCTGCCGCGTTCCTGACTTTATGGGAAAAGCTCTCGGCCTTTCCCCATTGAGAATGATATTCGCTGTCGGTTTTTCATAGATGGCTTTTATGATATTGAGGTATGTACCCTCTATCCCTATACTGTGAAGAGTTTTGATCAAGAAAGGATGTTGTACTTTGTCAAATGCTTTTTCTGCATCTATTGAGAGGATCATATGATTCTTGCTCTTTCTTCTGTTAATGTATTGTATCACGTTGATTGATTTGCGGATGGTGAACCAGCCTTGCAGCCCAGGAATAAATCCCACTTGGTCCTGGTGAATAATCCTTTTAATGTACTGTTGGAACCCATTGGCTAGTTTTTTTTTTTTTTGTGAGAATTTTTGCTTCCATGTTCATCAAGGATATTGGTCTGTAATTCTCTTTTTTGATGGGGTCTTTGTCTGGTTTTGGGATCAAGGTAATGCTGGCCTCATAAAATGAGTTTGGAAGTTTCCCTTCCATTTCTATTTTTTGGAACAGTTTCAGGAGAATAGGTAGTAATTCTTCTTGAAATGGCTGATAGAATTCCCCTGGGAAGCCATCTGGCCCTGGGCTTTTGTTTCTTGGGAGATTTTTGATGACTGTTTCAATTTCCTTAGTGGTTATAGGTCTGTTCAGGTTTTCTATTTCTTCCTGGTTCAATTTTGGTAGTTGATACATCTCTAGGAATGCACCCATTTCTTCCAGGTTATCTAATTTGCTGGCATAGAGTTGCTCATAATATGTTCTTATCATTGTTTGTATTTCTTTGGTGTTGGTTGTGATCTCTCCTCTTTCCTTCATGATTTTGTTGATTTGGGTCATTTCTCTTTTCTTCTTGATAAGTCTGGCCAGGGGTTTATCAATCTTGTTCATTCTTTCCAAGAACCAGCTCCTAGTTTCGTGGATCTGTTCTACTGTTCTTTTGGTTTCTAGTTCATTGATTTCTGCTCTGATCTTTATGATTTCTCTTCTCCTGCTGGGTTTAGGCTTTATTTGCTGTTCTTTCTCCAGCTCCTTTAGGTGTAGGGTTAGGTTGTGTATTTGAGACCTTTCTTGTTTCTTGAGAAAGGCTTGTATTGCTATATACTTTCCTCTCAGGACTGCCTTTGTTGTATCCCAAAGATTTTGAACCGTTGTGTTTTCATTTTCATTGGTTTCCATGAAATTTTTTAATTCTTCTTTAATTTCCTGGTTGACCCATTCATTCTTTAGTAGGATGCTCTTTAGCCTCCATGTATTTGAGTTCTTTCCGACTTTCCTCTTGTGGTTGAGTTCTAGTTTCAAAGCATTGTGGTCTGAAAATATGCAGGGAATGATCCCAATCTTTTGGTACCGATTGAGACCTGATTTGTGACCTGGGATGTGATCAGTTCTGGAGAATGTTCCATGGGCACTAGAGAAGAATGTGTATTCCTTTGCTTGGGGATGGAATGTTCTGAATATGTCTGTGAAGTCCATTTGGTCCAGTGTGTCATTTAAAGTCTTTATTTCCTTGTTGATCTTTTGCTTAGATGATCTGTCCATTTCAGTCAGGGGGGTGTTAAAGTCCCCCACTATTATTGTATTGTTGTCAATGTGTTTCTTTGCTTTTGTTATTAATTGCCTTATATAATTGGCTGCTCCCATGTTCGGGGCATAGATCTTTACAATTGTTAGATCTTCTTGTTGGATAGACCCTTTAAGTAGGATATAGTGTCCTTCGTCATCTCTTATTACAGTCTTTGTTTTAAAATCTAGTTTGTCTGATAGAAGGATTGCCACCCCAGCTTTCTTTTGGTGTCCATTAGCATGGTAAATGGTTTTCCACCCCCTCACTTTTAATGTGGGGGTGTCTTTGGCTCTAAAATGAGTCTCTTGCAGACAGCATATTGATGGGTCTGGTTTTTTTTTTTAATTTTTTATTGTTATGTTAATCACCATATATTGCATCATTAGTTTTTGGTGCAGTGTTCCATGATTCATTGTTTGTTCATAACACCCAGTGCTCCATGCAGAACGTGCCCTCCTCAATACCCATCACCAGGCTCACCCCTCCTCCTACCCCCCTCCCCTCTAGAACCCTCAGTTTGTTTCTCAGAGTCCATCATCTCTCATGGTTCGTCTCCCCCTCTGACATACTCCCCTTTTCTTCCTCTCCTGTTATCTTCTTCTTTTCCTTTTTTCTTAAAATATGTTGCGTTATTTCTTTCAGAAGTACAGAACTGTGATTCAACAGTCTGGCACAATTCACAGCACTCACCGTAGCACATACCCTCCCCAATGTCTATCACCCAGCCACCCCATCCCTCCCACCCCCAACCACTCCAGTAACACTCAGTTTCTTTCCCGAGATTAAGAATTCCTCATATCAGTGAGGTCATATGATACATGTCTTTCTCTGATTGACTTATTTCACTCAGCATAACACCCTCCAGTTCCATCCACGTTGTTGCAAATGGCAAGATCTCATTCCTTTTGATGGCTGCATAATATTCCATTGTGTATATACACCACATCTTCTTTATCCATTCATCTGTCGATGGGCATCTTGGCTCTTTCCACCGTTTGGCTATGGTGGACATTGCTGCTATAAACATTGGGGTACACGTACCCCTTCGGGTCCCTACATTTGTATCTTTGTGGTAAATACCCAGTAGTGCAATTGCTGGATGGAACGGTAGCTCTAATTTCAACTGTTTGAGGAACCTCCATATTGTTTTCCAGAGGGGTTGCACTAGCTTGCATTCCCACCAACAGTGTAGGAGGGTTCCCCTTTCTCCACATCCCCGCCAACATCTGTCGTTCCCTGACTTGTTAATTTCAGCCATTCTGACGGGTGTGAGGTGGTATCTCATGGAGGTTTTGATTTGGATTTCCCTGATGCCGAGCGATGTGGAGCACTTTTTCATGTGCCTGTTGGCCATTTGGATGTCTTCTTTGGAGAAATGTCTGTTCATGTCTTCTGCCCATTTCTTGATTGGATTATTTCTTCTTTGGGTGTTGAGTTTGATCAGTTCTTTATAGATTTTGGATACTAGCCCTTTATCTGATAGGTCAGTTGCAAATATTTTCTCCCATTCTGTCGGTTGTCTTTTGGTTTTGTGGACTGTTTCTTTTGCTGTGCAAAAGCTTTTTATCTTGATGAAATCCCAAGAGTTCATTTTTGCCCTGGCTTCCCGTGCCTTTGGCGATGTTTCTAGGAAGAAGTTGCTGCGGCTAAGGTCGAAAAGGTTGCTACCTGTGTTCTCCTTTAGGATTTTGATGGACTCCTGTGTCACGTTTAGGTCTTTCAACCGTTTGGAGTCTATTTTTGTGTGTGGTGTAAGGAAATGGTCCAGTTTCATTCTTCTGCATGTGGCTGTCCAATTTTCCCAACACCATTTGTTGAAGAGACTGTCTTTTGGCCATTGGACATTCTTTCCTGCTTTGTCAAAGATAAGTTGACCATAGAGTTGAGGGTCCATTTCTGGGCTCTCGATTCTGTTCCATTGATCGATGTGTCTGTTTTTGTGCCAGTACCATACTGTCTTGAAGATGACAGCTTTGTCATAGAGCTGGAAGTCCGGAATTGTGATGCCGCCAGCTTTGCTTTTCTTTTTCAGGAGTCCTCTGGCTATTCTGGGTCTCTTCTGGTTCCATACAAATTTGAGGATTATTTCTTCCATTTCTTTGAGAAAAGTGGATGGTATTTTGATGGGGATTGCATTGAATGTGTAGATTACTCTAGGTAGCATTGACATCTTCACAATGTTGATTCTCCCAATCCATGAGCACGGAACGTTGTTCCATTTCTTTGTGTCTTCTTCCATTTCTTTCATGAGTATTTTATAGTTTTCTGAGTACAGATCCTTTGCCTCTTTGGTTAGATTTCTTCCTAGGGATCTAATGGTTTTGGGTGCAATTGTAAATGGGATCGACTCCTTGATTTGTCTCTCTTCTGTCTTGTTGTTGCTGTAGAGGAATGCCACCGATTTCTGTGCACTGATTTTGTATCCTGCTACTTTACTGAATTCCTGTATGAGTTCTAGCAGTTTTGGGGTGGAGTCTTTTGGGTTTTCCACATACAGTATCTTATCATCTGCAAAGAGTGAGAGGTTTGACTTCCTCTTTGCCGTTTTGGATGCCTTTGATTTCTTTTTGTTGTCTGATTGCTGTGGCTAGGACTTCTAATACTACGTTGAATAGCACTGGTGAGAGTGGACATCCCTGCCGCGTTCCTGACTTTATGGGAAAAGCTCTCGGCCTTTCCCCATTGAGAATGATATTCGCTGTCGGTTTTTCATAGATGGCTTTTATGATATTGAGGTATGTACCCTCTATCCCTATACTGTGAAGAGTTTTGATCAAGAAACGATGTTGTACTTTGTCAAATGCTTTTTCTGCATCTATTGAGAGGATCATATGATTCTTGCTCTTTCTTTTGTTAATGTATTGTATCACGTTGATTGATTTGCGGATGTTGAACCAGCCTTGCAGCCCAGGAATAAATCCCACTTGGTCCTGGTGAATAATCCTTTTAATGTACTGTTGGAACCCATTGGCTAGTTTTTTTTGTGTGTGTGTGAGAATTTTTGCTTCCATGTTCATCAAGGATATTGGTCTGTAATTCTCTTTTTTGATGGGGTCTTTGTCTGGTTTTGGGATCAAGGTAATGCTGGCCTCATAAAATGAGTTTGGAAGTTTCCCTTCCATTTCTATTTTTTGGAACAGTTTCAGGAGAATAGGTAGTAATTCTTCTTGAAATGGCTGATAGAATTCCCCTGGGAAGCCATCTGGCCCTGGGCTTTTGTTTCTTGGGAGATTTTTGATGACTGTTTCAATTTCCTTAGTGGTTATAGGTCTGTTCAGGTTTTCTATTTCTTCCTGGTTCAATTTTGGTAGTTGATACATCTCTAGGAATGCACCCATTTCTTCCAGGTTATCTAATTTGCTGGCATAGAGTTGCTCATAATATGTTCTTATCATTGTTTGTATTTCTTTGGTGTTGGTTGTGATCTCTCCTCTTTCCTTCATGATTTTGTTGATTTGGGTCATTTCTCTTTTCTTCTTGATAAGTCTGGCCAGGGGTTTATCAATCTTGTTCATTCTTTCCAAGAACCAGCTCCTAGTTTCGTGGATCTGTTCTACTGTTCTTTTGGTTTCTAGTTCATTGATTTGTGCTCTGATCTTTATCATTTCTCTTCTCCTGCTGGGTTTAGGCTTCATTTGCTGTTCTTTTCCAGCTCCTTTAGGTGTAGGGTTAGTTTGTGTATTTGAGACCTTTCTTGTTTCTTGAGAAAGGCTTGTATTGCTATATACTTTCCTCTCAGGACTGCCTTTGTTGTATCCCAAAGATTTTGAACCGTTGTGTTTTCATTTTCATTGGTTTCCATGAAATTTTTTAATTCTTCTTTAATTTCCTGGTTGACCCATTCATTCTTTAGTAGGATGCTCTTTAGCCTCCATGTATTTGAGTTCTTTCCGACTTTCCTCTTGTGGTTGAGTTCTAGTTTCAAAGCATTGTGGTCTGAAAATATGCAGGGAATGATCCCAATCTTTTGGTACCGATTGAGACCTGATTTGTGACCTGGGATGTGATCAGTTCTGGAGAATGTTCCATGGGCACTAGAGAAGAATGTGTATTCCTTTGCTTGGGGATGGAATGTTCTGAATATGTCTGTGAAGTCCATTTGGTCCAGTGTGTCATTTAAAGTCTTTATTTCCTTGTTGATCTTTTGCTTAGATGATCTGTCCATTTCAGTCAGGGGGGTGTTAAAGTCCCCCACTATTATTGTATTGTTGTCAATGTGTTTCTTTGCTTTTGTTATTAATTGCCTTATATAATTGGCTGCTCCCATGTTCGGGGCATAGATCTTTACAATTGTTAGATCTTCTTGTTGGATAGACCCTTTAAGTAGGATATAGTGTCCTTCCTCATCGCTTATTACAGTCTTTGTTTTAAAATCTAGTTTGTCTGATAGAAGGATTGCCACCCCAGCTTTCTTTTGGTGTCCATTAGCATGGTAAATGGTTTTCCACCCCCTCACTTTCAATCTGGGGGTGTCTTTGGGTCTAAAATGAGTCTCTTGCAGACAGCATATTGATGGGTCTTGTTTTTTAATCCAATCTGATAGCCTGTGTCTTTTGATTGGGGCATTTACGCCATTTGCATTCAGGGTAACTATTGAAAAGTATGAATTTAGTGCCATTGTATTACCTGTAAGGTGACTGTTAACTCTCTCTTGTCTGTGTTCGTTTCTGCTCTTTGCTGCTTTTAGGTTCTCTCTTTGCTTAGAGGACCCCTCTCAATATTTCTTGGAGGGGTGGTTTTGTGTTTGCAAATTCCTTTAGTTTTTGTTTGTTCTGGAAGCTTTTTATCTCTCCTTCTATTTTCAATGATAGCCTAGCTGGATATAGTATTCTTGGCTGCATATTTTTCTCGTTTAGTGCTCTGAAGATATCTTGCCAGTCCTTTCTGGCCTGCCAGGTCTCTGTGGATAGGTCTGTTGCCAATCTAATGTTTCTACCATTGTAGGTTACATATCTCTTCTCCGGAGCTGCTTTCAGGATTTTCTCTTTGTCTCTGAGACTCGTAAGTTTTACTATTAGATGTCGGGTGTTGACCTATTATTATTGATTTTGAGAGGGGTTCTCTGTGCCTCCTGGATTTTAATGCCTGTTTCCTTCCTCACATTAGGGAAGTTCTCTGTTATAATTTGCTCCAATATACCTTCTGCCCCTCTCTCTCTCTCTTCTTCTTCTGGGATCCCAATTATTCTAATGTTGTTTCGTCTTATCGTATCACTTATCTCTCGAATTCTGCCCTCGTGATCCTGTAGTTGTTTCTCTCTCTTTTTCTCAGCCTCTTTATTTTCCATCATTTGGTCTTCTATATCGCTGATTCTCTCTTCTGCCTCATTTATCCTAGCATTTAGTGCCCCCATTTTTGATTGCACCTCATCAATAGCCTTTTTGATTTCGATTTGGTTAGATTTTAGTTCTTTTATTTCTCCAGAAAGGGTTTCTCTAATAACTTCCACGCTTTTTTCAAGCCCAGCTAGTATCTTTAAAGTCATGATTCTGAACTCTAGGTCCGACATCGTACTAATGTCCGTATTGAGTAGGTCCCTGGCTGACGGTACTACCTCTTGTTCTTTTTGCTGAGGTGATTTCTTTCGTCTTGTCATTTTCTCCAGAGGAGAATAGATGAATGAGAGAACAAAATCCTAACAGGTTTACAACGTCCCCAGCAAATATACTGTATACAAATCAGAAAAGACCTGAAACCAGGGGAAAAGAAAGGGAAAGAAAGAAAAACGAAAGAGAAAAAGAAAAAAAAGGATAAAAACAAAAACAAAACAATACAAAAAAGGCAGAATATGATCAAATATGATCAGGCTAGTGCATAGATCAGTGCCGCACACTAGATTTTGGGCGTATTTTGGTCTGTTAGAAAAAGGTGCCTCCTAAAATTTTAAAGGAAGAAAGACATATATGTACAAAATAATGGTTGATACAATGAAGGGATGGAAGATGACTGTAAAGATGAAAATTATAAAAGATTTTATAAAAGGACTTGGTAAGATAAGTTGTTTGAAAAAAGAAAGAAGATTTAAGAAAAAAAAAAGGAAAAAGGGAGAGAATGTGATCAGGCAGGAGACTAGAACAAAGCCATACACTAGTGATTTAGGGTATATTTTGATCTGTTAGAAGAAACTGTACCTCAAAATTTTAAAGAGAGAACAACTTATATATATATATATGCCAAAAATAAGGGTAACTACTATGAAGGGATAAAATATGACTCTAAAAATGAAAAATAAAAAATGTTTGTTTTTTTTTTTAAAAAGGGATTTATAAGATGTTGGTTGAAAAAGGGAAAAAGAAAAAAAAACAGTCAACAAAAATTAACTTTGATGAAATAATGAATCATGGTTAAAAAAAAAAAAAAAGCCATGAATCTATGTGCAGTGTTCCCCTAGCGCTGGAGTTCTCCTATTCTCCTTGATCGATCAACTTGGTCTTGCCTTGCTGGCTGTTTGTGCTGATCTTCTGGGGGAGGGGCCTGTTGCTGTGGTTTCCAAATGTCTTTGCTGGAGGCGGAATTGCCCCGCCCTTGTCAGTCCGGGCTAAGGAAGCTGCTCCGCTTTGCTCTCAGGAGCTTTTGTTCCCTGCAAGCTCTCGGTACAGCCTTGGAGGACCAGGGCAGAAATGGTGGCCTCCCAATCTCCCCTCGGAGGAGCTGAGAACCTGGGGCCCCGCTCCTCAGTGTGCCCCCAGAGAAAAGCAGTCACTTCCGTGTCCCCGTTCTCCGGCCGCACTCCGTGCTCACCCGGCCTGTGACCGAGCGTTGCTATCTATGGCACCCGACCCCGCACGGAGTCTCCAAACCCAGCAGATCCCTGCAGTGCGCTCCCGCACCGCTCCTCCCCGGGAAGGAAGGGGAGTCTCCCCGGATCTGCTGCTTGTTGGGTCCCTGCTGGGGGAGCCGTGCTCCGACTGGGCCGCAGATCACAGTTTATGGCAACCCCGAGCTGAGAGCCCACGACTCTGCTCCGTCTCTGCAGCCGGCTTCCCCGCGAGCATGCAAGTCTTACTGCTCGCTTAGCAAGGAAAGAAACAGTAGTGTAGGGGAACCGTGTGTACATAGCCTCACTGTTGCGAGGAGTGGGAACACTTGTTGTGCCTGTGCGTAAGAGCCTGACTGACAATTCCCTTAAGTTACTGGGCAAGAGAAACGGATTCATGCAGCTGCACCTCTCCCACCAGCTCTCAGTATCAGAATGGTAGCACTCCTCCGGCCTGTGTGCCTGCAGGCCTAAGTTTCAGGCCCCTCCCTGGAATACACTACACTGGAGAAACCGCGCTTTAGCTCCCGCCAGTCCCTAGCGGAGAGGAAGCTGTATGGTGTGCGCTGTGCTTGAGAGCCCGGCGAACGTCTTCCCTACGTAAAACCGGGGGAAAGAAATGCCGTTGCCGGAGACGCCTCTCGGCTCACCTCTTTTCCTGGAGCTAGTACCTTTACCCCGGTGCGCGTGCAGGCCCAAAGCCAAAAACCTCACTCGAGGGAACCGCACTGTAGAGAATCCGGGCTTCGGCCAGACTAGGCCTTCCTGAGGGTGGAAGACTTTTGCTATGAGCATGCGTGCGAGCACTGCCAGCGAGTCCAAAACCATTTTCTGAGGGAGACTGAGGCCGCGGCAGAAGGGAGAACAAAACTCCCCACTTGTTTCCTGAAGGCAGCCCAGCAGCCGCCCCCTTGGACATGCAAGTCTCACTGCTCACGTACCAAAGCAAAGAAACAGTACTGTAGGGGAACCTTGTTGTAGGTAGACTCCCTGTTGCGCGAGTGGGAACACTTGGAGTGCCTGTGCGTAAGAGCCTGGCCGAATAGTCCCTTAAGTTCCTGGGCGAGAGAAACGGATTCGTGCAGCCGCAACTCTCCCACCAGCTCTCAGTATCAGAATGGTAGCACTCCTCCGCCCTGTGTGCGTGCAGGCCTAAGAGGCAGGCCCCTCCTTGGAAGGCACAGCACTGTGGAGAACCCGCGTTAGTTCCCGCCAGTCCCTAGCGGAGAGGACGCTGTATGGTGTGCGCTGTGCTTCAGAGCCCGGCGAACGGCTTCCCTATGTAAAAGCGAGGGAAAGAAAGGCCTGTGCCGGAGACACCTCTCGGCTGAGCTCTTGTTCCTGGGGCTAGTATCGTGCTCCGTTGTGCGAGCAGACCAAAAGCCAACCACCTAAATCCAGGGAACTGCACTGTGTGGAATCCAGGCTTCGGGCAGACTAGGCCTTCCTGAGGGTGGAAACCTTTTGCAGTGTGAATGCGGGCGAGCACTGCCAGCGAGTCCAAAACCATTTTGCGAAGGAGACTGAGGCCGCGGCAGAAGTGAGAACTCAACTCCCCACTTGTTTCCTGAAGCCAGCCAGGCGGCCGCCCCCTTGAGCATGCATGTCTCACTGCTTGTGGACCAACGCAAAGAAACAGTAGGGTAGGTGACCGTGTTGTACAGAGCCTCACTGTTCCGGAGAGGGGAAACACTTGGAGTGTGTGTGCATGAGACCCTGGGAGACGAGTCCCATACGTTACTGGGCGAGAGAAACGAACTCGTGCAGCCGCACCTCTCCCACCAGCTCTCAGTGGCAGAATGCAAGCACTCCTCAGGCATGTGTGCGAGCAGGCCTAAGTAGCAGGCCCCTCCCTGGAAGGCACAACACTGTGGTGAAAGCGCACGGTAGCTCCCGCCAGGCACCGGCGGGGAGGACGCTGTATGGTGTGCGCTGTGCCTGAGAGCCCGGCGAGCATCTTCCCTATGTAAAACCGGGGGAAAGAAAGGCCAGTGCCGGAGAGGCCTCTCGGCTGAGCTCTTTTCCTGGAGCTAGTACCTTTATCCCGGTGGGCGTGCAGGCCAAAAGCCAAAAACCTCACTCGAGGAAACCGCATTGTAGAGAATCCGGGCTTCGGCCAGACTAGGCCTTCCTCTGGTTGGAAGCCTTTTGCTGTGTGCATGCTTATGAGCTCCGCCCCGGAGTCCAAAACCATTTTCGGAGGGAGACTGAGGCCGCGGCAGAAGGGAGAACACAACTCCCCACTTGTTTCCTGAAGCCAGCCCAGCGGCCGCCCGCTTGGGCATGCAAGTCTCACTGCTCGCGTACCAAGGAAAGAAACAGTAGTGTAGGGGAACCGTGTGTACATAGCCTCACTGTTGCGGGGAGTGGGAACACTTGGAGTGCCTGTGCGTAAGAGCCTGACTGACAATTCCCTTAAGTTACTGTGCAAGGGAAATGGATTCGTGCAGCCGCCCCTCTCCCACCAGCTCTCAGTAGCAGAATGGTAGCACTCCTCCGGCATGTGTGCCTGCAGGCCTAAGTTGCAGGCCCCTCTCTGGAATGCACTACACTGGAGAAACCGCGCTATAGCTCCCGCAAGTCCGTAGCGGAGAGGAAGCTGTATGGTGTGCGCTGTGCTTGAGAGCCCGGCGAACGTCTTCCCTACGTAAAACCGGGAGAAAGAAAGGCCGTTGGCGGAGAAGTCTCTCGGCTAAGCTCTTGTTCCTGGAGCTAGTACCTTTACCCCGGTGTGCGTGCAGGCCAAAACCCAAAAACCTCACTGGAGGGAACCGCACTGTAGAGAATCCGGGCTTCGGGCAGACTAGGCCTTCCTGAGGGTGGAAGCCTTCTGCTGTGTGCATGCGTATGAGCTCCACCAGGGAATCTAAAACCATTTTCTGAGGGAGACTGAGGCCGCAGAAGAAGGGAGAACAAAACACCCCACTTGTTTCCTGCTACTGGCCCTGCGTCTAACCCCTTGTGCATGCATGTCTCACTGCTCCCAAACCAACGTAAGAAATGCAGGGTAGGGGACCGTGTTGTAGAGAGTCTCACTGTTACGGAAGGTGGAAACACTGGGAGTGTGTGTACGTGAGAGCCTGGGAGACGAGTCCCCTAAGTTACTGGGCGAGAGAAAAGGATTAGTTGCAGCGGCACCTCTCCAACCAGCTCTCAGTGGCAGAATGCTAGCACTCCTCAGGCATGTGTTCGTGCAGGACTAAGTATCAGGCCCCTCCCTGGAAGGCACATAACTGTGGTGTAATCGCGCTTCAGCTCCGGCCGGTCCCCGGCGGGGAGGACGCTGTAAGGTTTCCTCTGTACTTGAGAGCCCGGCGAACGGCTTCCCTATGTAAAACCGAGGGAAAGAAAGGCCGGTGCCTGAGACGCCTCTCGGCTCAGCTCTTGTTCCTGGGGCTAGTACCGTTGCCCCGGTGTGCTTGAAGGACAAAAGCCAACCACCTAACTCGAGGGAATCACACTATAGAGAATCCGGGCTTCGGCTGGACTAGGCCTTCCTGAGGGTGGAAAGCTTCTGCTGAGAGCATGCATGCGAGCACTGCCAGCGAGTCCAAAACCATTTTCCCAGGGAGACTGAGGCCGCGGCAGAAGGGAGAACACAACTGCCCATTTGTTTCCTGAAGCCAGCCCAGCAGCCGACCCCTAGGGCATGCAAGTCTCACGCTCGCTTACCAACGCAATGAAACCGTACTGTAGGGGAACCGTGTATACAGAGCCTCACTGTTGCGCGCAGTGGGAACTCTTGGAGTGCCTGTACGTAAGAGCCTGGCTGAAGAGTCCCTTCAGTTCCTGGGCGAGAGAAACGGATTCGTGCAGCCGCACCTCTCCCACCAGCTCTCAGTATCAGAATGGTAGCACTCCTCCGGCCTGTGTGCGTGCAGGCCTAAGTTGCAGGCCCCTCCCTGGAAGGCAGTACACTGTGGAGAAACCGCGCTTTAGCTGCCGCCGTTCCCTAGCGGAGAGGAAGCTGTAGGGTGTGCGATGTGCCTAGAGCCCGGCGAACGTCTTCCCTACGTAAAACCGGGGGAAACAAAGGCCGGTGCCGGAGACGCGTCTCGGCTCAGCTCTTGTTCATGGAGCTAGTATCTTTACCCCGGTGTGCGTGCAGGCCGAAAGCCAAAAACCTCACACGAGGGAAACGCACTGTAGAGAATCGGGCTTCGGCCAGACTAGGCCTTCCTGAGGGTGGAAGCCTTCTGCTGTGTGCATGCGTATGAGCTCGGCCACGGAGTACAAAACCATTTTCTGAGGGAGACTGAGGCCGCAGTAGAAGGGAGAACAAAGCTCCCCACTTGTTTCCTGCTACTGGCCCTGCGTCCAACCCCTTGTGCATGCATGTCTCACTGCTCCCATACCAACGTAAGAAAAGTAGGGTAGGGGACCGTGTTGTAGAGAGTCTCACTGTTACGGAGGGTGGAAACACTGGGAGTGTGTGTACGTGAGAGCCTGGGAGACGAGTCCCCTAAGTTACTGAGCGAGAGAAAAGGATTAGTTGCAGCAGCACCTCTCCCACCAGCTCTCAGTGGCAGAATGCTAGCACTCCTCAGGCATGTGTGCGTGCAGGCCTAAGTATCAGGCCCCTCCCTGGAAGGCACAAAACTGCGGTGAAAGCGCGCTTCAGCTCCGGCCTGTCCCCGGCGTGGAGGACGCTGTAAGGTTTCCTCTGTACTTGAGAGCCCGGCGAACGGCTTCCCTATGTAAAACCGAGAGGGAAAGAAAGGCCGGTGCCTGAGACGCCTCTCGGCTCAGCTCTTGTTCCTGGGGCTAGTACCGTTGCCCCGGTGTGCTTGAAGGACAAAAGCCAACCACCTAACTCGAGGGAATCACACTATAGAGAATCCGGGCTTCGGCTGGACTAGGCCTTCCTGAGGGTGGAAAGCTTCTGCTGAGAGCATGCATGCGAGCACTGCCAGCGAGTCCAAAACCATTTTCCCAGGGAGACTGAGGCCGCGGCAGAAGGGAGAACACAACTGCCCATTTGTTTCCTGAAGCCAGCCCAGCAGCCGACCCCTAGGGCATGCAAGTCTCACGCTCGCTTACCAACGCAATGAAACCGTACTGTAGGGGATCCTTGTATACAGAGCCTCACTGTTGCGCGCAGGGGGAACTCTTGGAGTGCCTGTACGTAAGAGCCTGGCTGAAGAGTCCCTTCAGTTCCTGGGCGAGAGAAACGGATTCGTGCAGCCGCACCTCTCCCACCAGCTCTCAGTATCAGAATGGTAGCACTCCTCCGGCCTGTGTGCGTGCAGGCCTAAGTTGCAGGCCCCTCCCTGGAAGGCAGTACACTGTGGAGAAACCGCGCTTTAGCTGCCGCCGTTCCCTAGCGGAGAGGAAGCTGTAGGGTGTGCGATGTGCCTAGAGCCCGGCGAACGTCTTCCCTAGGTAAAACCGGGGGAAACAAGGGCCGGTGCCGGAGACGCGTCTCGGCTCAGCTCTTGTTCATGGAGCTAGTATCTTTACCCCGGTGTGCGTGCAGGCCGAAAGCCAAAAACCTCACACGAGGGAACCGCACTGTAGAGAATCCAGGCTTCGGCCAGACTAGGCCTTCCTGAGGGTGGAAGCCTTCTGCTGTGTGCATGCGTATGAGCTCCGCCACGGAGTACAAAACCATTTTCTGAGGGAGACTGAGGCCGCGGCAGAAGTGAGAACAAAGCTCCCCACTTGTTTCCTGCTAGTGGCCCTGCGTCCAACCCCTTGTGCATGCACGTCTCACTGCTCCCATACCAACGTAAGAAAAGTAGGGTAGGGGACCGTGTTGTAGAGAGTCTCACTGTTACGGAGGGTGGAAACACTGGGAGTGTGTGTACGTGAGAGCCTGGGAGACGAGTCCCCTAAGTTACTGGGGGAGAGAAAAGGATTAGTTGCAGCGGCACCTCTCCAAACAGCTCTCAGTATTAGAATGATAGCATTCCTCCGGCATGTGTGCGAGCAGGCCTAAGAGGCAGGCCCCTCCTTGGAAGGCACAGCACTGTGGAGAACCCGCGTTAGCTCCCGCCGATCCCTAGCGGAGAGGACGCTGTATGGTGTGCGCTGTGCTTCAGAGCCCGGCGAACGGCTTCCCTATGTAAAAGCGAGGGAAAGAAAGGCCTGTGCCGGAGACACCTCTCGGCTGAGCTCTTGTTCCTGGGCTACTATCGTGCTCCATTGTGCGAGCAGACCAAAAGCCAACCACCTAAATCCAGGGAACTGC
The DNA here is from genome assembly GCF_037043125.1 of Eumetopias jubatus. Classification (NCBI taxonomy): domain Eukaryota; kingdom Metazoa; phylum Chordata; class Mammalia; order Carnivora; family Otariidae; genus Eumetopias; species Eumetopias jubatus. The sequence continues at coordinate 778,347 of NW_028274879.1, forward strand.
ACTGTGTGGAATCCAGGCTTCGGCCAGACTAGGCCTTCCTGAGGGTGGAAACCTCTTGCAGTGTGAATGCGGGCGAGCACTGCCAGCGAGTCCAAAACCATTTTGTGAGGAAGACTGAGGCCTCGGCAGAAGTGAGAACTCAACTCCCCACTTTTTTCCTGAAGCCAGCCAGACGGCCGCCCCCTTGAGCATGCATGTCTCACTGCTTGCCGACCAAGGCAAAGAGACAGTGGGGTAGGGGACCGTGTTGTAGAGAGCCTGACTGTTAGGGAGGGTGGAAACACTTGGAGTGTGTGTACGTGAGAGCCTAGGAGACGAGTCCCCTAAGTTACTGGGCGAGAGAAAAGGATTAGTTGCAGCGGCACCTCTCCCACCAGCTCTCAGTATCAGAATGGTAGCACTCCTCCGGCATGTGTGTGTGCAGACCTAAGTGGCAGGCCCCTCCTTGGAAGGCACAACACTGTGGAGAAACCGCGCTTTAGCTCCTGCCGGTCCCTAGCGGAGAGGACGCTATATGGTGTGCGCTGTGCTTGAGAGCCCGGCGATCGGCTTCCCTATGTATAAGCGAGGGAAAGAAAGGCCGGTGCCCGAGACGCCTCTCGGCTCAGCTCTTGTTCCTGGAGCTAGTACCGTTACCCTGGTGTGCTTGCAGGCCGAGGGCCAACCTCCCAATTCGAGGGAACCACACTGTAGAAATTCCTTACTTCGGCCAGACTAGGCCTTCCTGAGGGAGGTAACCCTTTGCAGTGTGAATGCGGGCGAGCACTGCCAGCGAGTCCAAAACCGTTTTACGAGGGAGACTGAGGCCGCGACCGAAGTGAGAACTCAACTCCCCATTTGTTTCCTGAAGCCAGCCCGGCAGCCGCCCCCTTGAGCATGCAAGTCTCACTGTTTGCGTCCCAACGCAAGGAAACAGTAGGCTGGGGGACCGTGTTGTAGAGAGCCTCACTGTTCCGGAGAGTGGAAACACTTCGAGTGCGTGTGCGTGAGAGCCTGGGAGACGAGTGTCCTACGTTACTGGGCGAGAGAAACGAACTCGTGCAGCCGCACCTCTCCCACCAGCTCTCAGTGGCAGAATGCTAGCACTCCTCAGGCATGCGTTCGTGCAGGCCTAAGTATCAGGGCCCTCCCTGGAAGGCACAAAACTGTGGTGAAAGCGCGCTTCAGCTCCGGCCGGTCCCCGGCGGGGAGGACGCGGTAAGGTTTCCTCTGTACTTGAGAGCCCGGCGAACGGCATCCCTATGTAAAACCGAGGGAAAGAAAGGCCGGTGCCTGAGACGCCTCTCGGCTCAGCTCTTGTTCCTGGGGCTAGTACCGTTGCCCCGGTGTGCTTGAAGGACAAAAGCCAACCACCTAACTCGAGGGAATCACACTATAGAGAATCCGGGCTTCGGCTGGACTAGGCCTTCCTGAGGGTGGAAAGCTTCTGCTGAGAGCATGCATGCGAGCACTGCCAGCGAGTCCAAAACCATTTTCCCAGGGAGACTGAGGCCGCGGCAGAAGGGAGAACACAACTGCCCATATGTTTCCTGAAGCCAGCCCAGCAGCCGACCCCTAGGGCATGCAAGTCTCACGCTCGCTTACCAACGCAATGAAACAGTACTGTAGGGGAACCGTGTATACAGAGCCTCACTGTTGCGCGCAGTGGGAACTCTTGGAGTGCCTGTACGTAAGAGCCTGGCTGAAGAGTCCCTTCAGTTCCTGGGCGAGAGAAACGGATTCGTGCAGCCGCACCTCTCCCACCAGCTCTCAGTATCAGAATGGTAGCACTCCTCCGGCCTGTGTGCGTGCAGGCCTAAGTTGCAGGCCCCTCCCTGGAAGGCAGTACACTGTGGAGAAACCGCGCTTTAGCTGCCGCCGTTCCCTAGCGGAGAGGAAGCTGTAGGGTGTGCGATGTGCCTAGAGCCCGGCGAACGTCTTCCCTACGTAAAACCGGGGGAAACAAAGGCCGGTGCCGGAGACGCGTCTCGGCTCAGCTCTTGTTCATGGAGCTAGTATCTTTACCCCGGTGTGCGTGCAGGCCGAAAGCCAAAAACCTCACACGAGGGAAACGCACTGTAGAGAATCGGGCTTCGGCCAGACTAGGCCTTCCTGAGGGTGGAAGCCTTCTGCTGGGTGCATGCGTATGAGCTCCGCCACGGAGTACAAAACCATTTTCTGAGGGAGACTGAGGCCGCAGTAGAAGGGAGAACAAAGCTCCCCACTTGTTTCCTGCTACTGGCCCTGCGTCCAACCCCTTGTGCATGCATGTCTCACTGCTCCCATACCAACGTAAGAAAAGTAGGGTAGGGGACCGTGTTGTAGAGAGTCTCACTGTTACGGAGGGTGGAAACACTGGGAGTGTGTGTACGTGAGAGCCTGGGAGACGAGTCCCCTAAGTTACTGAGCGAGAGAAAAGGATTAGTTGCAGCAGCACCTCTCCCACCAGCTCTCAGTGGCAGAATGCTAGCACTCCTCAGGCATGTGTGCGTGCAGGCCTAAGTATCAGGCCCCTCCCTGGAAGGCACAAAACTGCGGTGAAAGCGCGCTTCAGCTCCGGCCTGTCCCCGGCGTGGAGGACGCTGTAAGGTTTCCTCTGTACTTGAGAGCCCGGCGAACGGCTTCCCTATGTAAAACCGAGAGGGAAAGAAAGGCCGGTGCCTGAGACGCCTCTCGGCTCAGCTCTTGTTCCTGGGGCTAGTACCGTTGCCCCGGTGTGCTTGAAGGACAAAAGCCAACCACCTAACTCGAGGGAATCACACTATAGAGAATCCGGGCTTCGGCTGGACTAGGCCTTCCTGAGGGTGGAAAGCTTCTGCTGAGAGCATGCATGCGAGCACTGCCAGCGAGTCCAAAACCATTTTCCCAGGGAGACTGAGGCCGCGGCAGAAGGGAGAACACAACTGCCCATTTGTTTCCTGAAGCCAGCCCAGCAGCCGACCCCTAGGGCATGCAAGTCTCACGCTCGCTTACCAACGCAATGAAACAGTACTGTAGGGGAACCTTGTATACAGAGCCTCACTGTTGCGCGCAGTGGGAACTCTTGGAGTGCCTGTACGTAAGAGCCTGGCTGAAGAGTCCCTTCAGTTCCTGGGCGAGAGAAACGGATTCGTGCAGCCGCACCTCTCCCACCAGCTCTCAGTATCAGAATGGTAGCACTCCTCCGGCCTGTGTGCGTGCAGGCCTAAGTTGCAGGCCCCTCCCTGGAAGGCAGTACACTGTGGAGAAACCGCGCTTTAGCTGCCGCCGTTCCCTAGCGGAGAGGAAGCTGTAGGGTGTGCGATGTGCCTAGAGCCCGGCGAACGTCTTCCCTACTTAAAACCGGGGGAAACAAAGGCCGGTGCCGGAGACGCGTCTCGGCTCAGCTCTTGTTCCTGGAACTAGCACCTTTACCACGGTGTGCGTGCAGTCCAAAAGCCAAAAACCTCATTGGAGGGAAGCGCACTGTAGAGAAACCGGGCTTCGGGCAGAGTAGGCCTTCCTGAGGGTGGCAGCCTTTTGCTGTGATTATACCTGCTTGCACTGCCAGCGCGTCCAAAACCATTTTCTGAGGGAGACTGAGGCCACGGCAGAAGGGAGAACACAACTCCCCACTTCTTTCCTGAAGGCGGTCCTGCGACCGTCCCCTTGAGCATGCATGTCTTTTTTTTTAATTTTTTATTGTTATGTTAATCACCATATATTACATCATTAGTTTTTGGTGCAGTGTTCCATGATTCATTGTTTGTTCATAACACCCAGTGCTCCATGCAGAACGTGCCCTCCTCAATACCCATCACCAGGCTCACCCCTCCTCCTACCCCCCTCCCCTCTAGAACCCTCAGTTTGTTTCTCAGAGTCCATCATCTCTCATGGTTCGTCTCCCCCTCTGACATACTCCCCTTTTCTTCCTCTCCTGTTATCTTCTTCTTTTTCTTTTTTCTTAAAATATGTTGCGTTATTTGTTTCAGAAGTACAGAACTGTGATTCAACAGTCTGGCACAATTCACAGCGCTCACCGTAGCACATACCCTCCCCAATGTCTATCACCCAGCCACCCCATCCCTCCCACCCCCAACCACTCCAGTAACACTCAGTTTCTTTCCCGAGATGAAGAATTCCTCATATCAGTGAGGTCATATGATACATGTCTTTCTCTGATTGACTTATTTCACTCAGCATAACACCCTCCAGTTCCATCCACGTCGTTGCAAATGGCAAGATCTCATTCCTTTTGATGGCTGCATAATATTCCATTGTGTATATACACCACATCTTCTTTATCCATTCATCTGTCGATGGGCATCTTGGCTCTTTCCACCGTTTGGCTATGGTGGACATTGCTGCTATAAACATTGGGGTACACGTACCCCTTCGGGTCCCTACATTTGTATCTTTGTGGTAAATACCCAGTAGTGCAACTGCTGGATCGAACGGTAGCTCTAATTTCAACTGTTTGAGGAACCTCCATACTGTTTTCCAGAGGGGTTGCACTAGCTTGCATTCCCACCAACAGTGTAGGAGGGTTCCCCTTTCTCCACATCCCCGCCAACATCTGTCGTTCCCTGACTTGTTAATTTCAGCCATTCTGACGGGTGTGAGGTGGTATCTCATGGAGGTTTTGATTTGGATTTCCCTGATGCCGAGCGATGTGGAGCACTTTTTCATGTGCCTGTTGGCCATTTGGATGTCTTCTTTGGAGAAATGTCTGTTCATGTCTTCTGCCCATTTCTTGATTGAATTATTTCTTCTTTGGGTGTTGAGTTTGATCAGTTCTTTATAGATTTTGGATAATAGCCCTTTATCTGATAGGTCAGTTGCAAATATTTTCTCCCATTCTGTCGGTTGTCTTTTGGTTTTGTGGACTGTGTCTTTTGCTGTGCAAAAGCTTTTTATCTTGATGAAATCCCAAGAGTTCATTTTTGCCCTGGCTTCCCGTGCCTTTGGCGATGTTTCTAGGAAGAAGTTGCTGCGGCTAAGGTCGAAAAGGTTGCTACCTGTGTTCTCCTTTAGGATTTTGATGGACTCCTGTCTCACGTTTAGGTCTTTCAACCGTTTGGAGTCTATTTTTGTGTGTGGTGTAAGGAAATGGTCCAGTTTCATTCTTCTGCATGTGGCTGTCCAATTTTCCCAACACCATTTGTTGAAGAGACTGTCTTTTTGCCATTGGACATTCTTTCCTGCTTTGTCAAAGATAAGTTGACCATAGAGTTGAGGGTCCATTTCTGGGCTCTCGATTCTGTTCCATTGATCTATGTGTCTGTTTTTGTGCCAGTACCATACTGTCTTGATGATGACAGGTTTGTCATAGAGCTGAAAGTCCGGAATTGTGAAGCCGCCAGCTTTGCTTTTCTTTTTCATTAGTCCTCTGGCTATTCTGGGTCTCTTCTGGTTCCATACAAATATGAGGATTATTTCTTCCATTTCTTTGAGAAAAGTGGATGGTATTTTGATGGGGATTGCATTGAATGTGTAGATTGCTCTAGGTAGCATTGACATCTTCAGAATGTTGATTCTCCCAATCCATGAGCACGGAACGCTGTTCCATTTCTTTGTGTCTTCTTCCATTTCTTTCATGAGTATTTTATAGTTTTCTGAGTACAGATCCTTTGCCTCTTTGGTTAGATTTCTTCCTAGGGATCTAATGGTTTTGGGTGCAATTGTAAATGGGATCGACTCCTTGATTTGTCTCTCTTCTGTCTTGTTGTTGGTGTAGAGGAATGCCACCGATTTCTGTGCACTGATTTTGTATCCTGCTACTTTACTGAATTCCTGTATGAGTTCTAGCAGTTTTGCGGTGGAGTCTTTTGGGTTTTCCACATACAGTATCTTATCATCTGCAAAGAGTGAGAGGTTTGACTTCCTCTTTGCCGTTTTGGATGCCTTTGATTTCTTTTTGTTGTCTGATTGCTGTGGCTAGGACTTCTAATACTACGTTGAATAGCAGTGGTGAGAGTGGACATCCCTGCCGCGTTCCTGACTTTATGGGAAAAGCTCTCGGCCTTTCCCCATTGAGAATGATATTCGCTGTCGGTTTTTCATAGATGGCTTTTATGATATTGAGGTATGTACCCTCTATCCCTATACTGTGAAGAGTTTTGATCAAGAAAGGATGTTGTACTTTGTCAAATGCTTTTTCTGCATCTATTGAGAGGATCATATGATTCTTGCTCTTTCTTCTGTTAATGTATTGTATCACGTTGATTGATTTGCGGATGGTGAACCAGCCTTGCAGCCCAGGAATAAATCCCACTTGGTCCTGGTGAATAATCCTTTTAATGTACTGTTGGAACCCATTGGCTAGTTTTTTTTTTTTTTGTGAGAATTTTTGCTTCCATGTTCATCAAGGATATTGGTCTGTAATTCTCTTTTTTGATGGGGTCTTTGTCTGGTTTTGGGATCAAGGTAATGCTGGCCTCATAAAATGAGTTTGGAAGTTTCCCTTCCATTTCTATTTTTTGGAACAGTTTCAGGAGAATAGGTAGTAATTCTTCTTGAAATGGCTGATAGAATTCCCCTGGGAAGCCATCTGGCCCTGGGCTTTTGTTTCTTGGGAGATTTTTGATGACTGTTTCAATTTCCTTAGTGGTTATAGGTCTGTTCAGGTTTTCTATTTCTTCCTGGTTCAATTTTGGTAGTTGATACATCTCTAGGAATGCACCCATTTCTTCCAGGTTATCTAATTTGCTGGCATAGAGTTGCTCATAATATGTTCTTATCATTGTTTGTATTTCTTTGGTGTTGGTTGTGATCTCTCCTCTTTCCTTCATGATTTTGTTGATTTGGGTCATTTCTCTTTTCTTCTTGATAAGTCTGGCCAGGGGTTTATCAATCTTGTTCATTCTTTCCAAGAACCAGCTCCTAGTTTCGTGGATCTGTTCTACTGTTCTTTTGGTTTCTAGTTCATTGATTTCTGCTCTGATCTTTATGATTTCTCTTCTCCTGCTGGGTTTAGGCTTTATTTGCTGTTCTTTCTCCAGCTCCTTTAGGTGTAGGGTTAGGTTGTGTATTTGAGACCTTTCTTGTTTCTTGAGAAAGGCTTGTATTGCTATATACTTTCCTCTCAGGACTGCCTTTGTTGTATCCCAAAGATTTTGAACCGTTGTGTTTTCATTTTCATTGGTTTCCATGAAATTTTTTAATTCTTCTTTAATTTCCTGGTTGACCCATTCATTCTTTAGTAGGATGCTCTTTAGCCTCCATGTATTTGAGTTCTTTCCGACTTTCCTCTTGTGGTTGAGTTCTAGTTTCAAAGCATTGTGGTCTGAAAATATGCAGGGAATGATCCCAATCTTTTGGTACCGATTGAGACCTGATTTGTGACCTGGGATGTGATCAGTTCTGGAGAATGTTCCATGGGCACTAGAGAAGAATGTGTATTCCTTTGCTTGGGGATGGAATGTTCTGAATATGTCTGTGAAGTCCATTTGGTCCAGTGTGTCATTTAAAGTCTTTATTTCCTTGTTGATCTTTTGCTTAGATGATCTGTCCATTTCAGTCAGGGGGGTGTTAAAGTCCCCCACTATTATTGTATTGTTGTCAATGTGTTTCTTTGCTTTTGTTATTAATTGCCTTATATAATTGGCTGCTCCCATGTTCGGGGCATAGATCTTTACAATTGTTAGATCTTCTTGTTGGATAGACCCTTTAAGTAGGATATAGTGTCCTTCGTCATCTCTTATTACAGTCTTTGTTTTAAAATCTAGTTTGTCTGATAGAAGGATTGCCACCCCAGCTTTCTTTTGGTGTCCATTAGCATGGTAAATGGTTTTCCACCCCCTCACTTTTAATGTGGGGGTGTCTTTGGCTCTAAAATGAGTCTCTTGCAGACAGCATATTGATGGGTCTGGTTTTTTTTTTTAATTTTTTATTGTTATGTTAATCACCATATATTGCATCATTAGTTTTTGGTGCAGTGTTCCATGATTCATTGTTTGTTCATAACACCCAGTGCTCCATGCAGAACGTGCCCTCCTCAATACCCATCACCAGGCTCACCCCTCCTCCTACCCCCCTCCCCTCTAGAACCCTCAGTTTGTTTCTCAGAGTCCATCATCTCTCATGGTTCGTCTCCCCCTCTGACATACTCCCCTTTTCTTCCTCTCCTGTTATCTTCTTCTTTTCCTTTTTTCTTAAAATATGTTGCGTTATTTCTTTCAGAAGTACAGAACTGTGATTCAACAGTCTGGCACAATTCACAGCACTCACCGTAGCACATACCCTCCCCAATGTCTATCACCCAGCCACCCCATCCCTCCCACCCCCAACCACTCCAGTAACACTCAGTTTCTTTCCCGAGATTAAGAATTCCTCATATCAGTGAGGTCATATGATACATGTCTTTCTCTGATTGACTTATTTCACTCAGCATAACACCCTCCAGTTCCATCCACGTTGTTGCAAATGGCAAGATCTCATTCCTTTTGATGGCTGCATAATATTCCATTGTGTATATACACCACATCTTCTTTATCCATTCATCTGTCGATGGGCATCTTGGCTCTTTCCACCGTTTGGCTATGGTGGACATTGCTGCTATAAACATTGGGGTACACGTACCCCTTCGGGTCCCTACATTTGTATCTTTGTGGTAAATACCCAGTAGTGCAATTGCTGGATGGAACGGTAGCTCTAATTTCAACTGTTTGAGGAACCTCCATATTGTTTTCCAGAGGGGTTGCACTAGCTTGCATTCCCACCAACAGTGTAGGAGGGTTCCCCTTTCTCCACATCCCCGCCAACATCTGTCGTTCCCTGACTTGTTAATTTCAGCCATTCTGACGGGTGTGAGGTGGTATCTCATGGAGGTTTTGATTTGGATTTCCCTGATGCCGAGCGATGTGGAGCACTTTTTCATGTGCCTGTTGGCCATTTGGATGTCTTCTTTGGAGAAATGTCTGTTCATGTCTTCTGCCCATTTCTTGATTGGATTATTTCTTCTTTGGGTGTTGAGTTTGATCAGTTCTTTATAGATTTTGGATACTAGCCCTTTATCTGATAGGTCAGTTGCAAATATTTTCTCCCATTCTGTCGGTTGTCTTTTGGTTTTGTGGACTGTTTCTTTTGCTGTGCAAAAGCTTTTTATCTTGATGAAATCCCAAGAGTTCATTTTTGCCCTGGCTTCCCGTGCCTTTGGCGATGTTTCTAGGAAGAAGTTGCTGCGGCTAAGGTCGAAAAGGTTGCTACCTGTGTTCTCCTTTAGGATTTTGATGGACTCCTGTGTCACGTTTAGGTCTTTCAACCGTTTGGAGTCTATTTTTGTGTGTGGTGTAAGGAAATGGTCCAGTTTCATTCTTCTGCATGTGGCTGTCCAATTTTCCCAACACCATTTGTTGAAGAGACTGTCTTTTTGCCATTGGACATTCTTTCCTGCTTTGTCAAAGATAAGTTGACCATAGAGTTGAGGGTCCATTTCTGGGCTCTCGATTCTGTTCCATTGATCTATGTGTCTGTTTTTGTGCCAGTACCATACTGTCTTGAAGATGACAGCTTTGTCATAGAGCTGGAAGTCCGGAATTGTGATGCCGCCAGCTTTGCTTTTCTTTTTCAGGAGTCCTCTGGCTATTCTGGGTCTCTTCTGGTTCCATACAAATTTGAGGATTATTTCTTCCATTTCTTTGAGAAAAGTGGATGGTATTTTGATGGGGATTGCATTGAATGTGTAGATTACTCTAGGTAGCATTGACATCTTCACAATGTTGATTCTCCCAATCCATGAGCACGGAACGTTGTTCCATTTCTTTGTGTCTTCTTCCATTTCTTTCATGAGTATTTTATAGTTTTCTGAGTACAGATCCTTTGCCTCTTTGGTTAGATTTCTTCCTAGGGATCTAATGGTTTTGGGTGCAATTGTAAATGGGATCGACTCCTTGATTTGTCTCTCTTCTGTCTTGTTGTTGCTGTAGAGGAATGCCACCGATTTCTGTGCACTGATTTTGTATCCTGCTACTTTACTGAATTCCTGTATGAGTTCTAGCAGTTTTGGGGTGGAGTCTTTTGGGTTTTCCACATACAGTATCTTATCATCTGCAAAGAGTGAGAGGTTTGACTTCCTCTTTGCCGTTTTGGATGCCTTTGATTTCTTTTTGTTGTCTGATTGCTGTGGCTAGGACTTCTAATACTACGTTGAATAGCACTGGTGAGAGTGGACATCCCTGCCGCGTTCCTGACTTTATGGGAAAAGCTCTCGGCCTTTCCCCATTGAGAATGATATTCGCTGTCGGTTTTTCATAGATGGCTTTTATGATATTGAGGTATGTACCCTCTATCCCTATACTGTGAAGAGTTTTGATCAAGAAACGATGTTGTACTTTGTCAAATGCTTTTTCTGCATCTATTGAGAGGATCATATGATTCTTGCTCTTTCTTCTGTTAATGTATTGTATCACGTTGATTGATTTGCGGATGTTGAACCAGCCTTGCAGCCCAGGAATAAATCCCACTTGGTCCTGGTGAATAATCCTTTTAATGTACTGTTGGAACCCATTGGCTAGTTTTTTTTGTGTGTGTGTGAGAATTTTTGCTTCCATGTTCATCAAGGATATTGGTCTGTAATTCTCTTTTTTGATGGGGTCTTTGTCTGGTTTGGGGATCAAGGTAATGCTGGCCTCATAAAATGAGTTTGGAAGTTTCCCTTCCATTTCTATTTTTTGGAACAGTTTCAGGAGAATAGGTATTAATTCTTCTTGAAATGGCTGATAGAATTCCCCTGGGAAGCCATCTGGCCCTGGGCTTTTGTTTCTTGGGAGATTTTTGATGACTGTTTCAATTTCCTTAGTGGTTATAGGTCTGTTCAGGTTTTCTATTTCTTCCTGGTTCAATTTTGGTAGTTGATACATCTCTAGGAATGCACCCATTTCTTCCAGGTTATCTAATTTGCTGGCATAGAGTTGCTCATAATATGTTCTTATCATTGTTTGTATTTCTTTGGTGTTGGTTGTGATCTCTCCTCTTTCCTTCATGATTTTGTTGATTTGGGTCATTTCTCTTTTCTTCTTGATAAGTCTGGCCAGGGGTTTATCAATCTTGTTCATTCTTTCCAAGAACCAGCTCCTAGTTTCGTGGATCTGTTCTACTGTTCTTTTGGTTTCTAGTTCATTGATTTCTGCTCTGATCTTTATGATTTCTCTTCTCCTGCTGGGTTTAGGCTTTATTTGCTGTTCTTTCTCCAGCTCCTTTAGGTGTAGGGTTAGGTTGTGTATTTGAGACCTTTCTTGTTTCTTGAGAAAGGCTTGTATTGCTATATACTTTCCTCTCAGGACTGCCTTTGTTGTATCCCAAAGATTTTGAACCGTTGTGTTTTCATTTTCATTGGTTTCCATGAAATTTTTTAATTCTTCTTTAATTTCCTGGTTGACCCATTCATTCTTTAGTAGGATGCTCTTTAGCCTCCATGTATTTGAGTTCTTTCCGACTTTCCTCTTGTGGTTGAGTTCTAGTTTCAAAGCATTGTGGTCTGAAAATATGCAGGGAATGATCCCAATCTTTTGGTACCGATTGAGACCTGATTTGTGACCTGGGATGTGATCAGTTCTGGAGAATGTTCCATGGGCACTAGAGAAGAATGTGTATTCCTTTGCTTGGGGATGGAATGTTCTGAATATGTCTGTGAAGTCCATTTGGTCCAGTGTGTCATTTAAAGTCTTTATTTCCTTGTTGATCTTTTGCTTAGATGATCTGTCCATTTCAGTCAGGGGGGTGTTAAAGTCCCCCACTATTATTGTATTGTTGTCAATGTGTTTCTTTGCTTTTGTTATTAATTGCCTTATATAATTGGCTGCTCCCATGTTCGGGGCATAGATCTTTACAATTGTTAGATCTTCTTGTTGGATAGACCCTTTAAGTAGGATATAGTGTCCTTCGTCATCTCTTATTACAGTCTTTGTTTTAAAATCTAGTTTGTCTGATAGAAGGATTGCCACCCCAGCTTTCTTTTGGTGTCCATTAGCATGGTAAATGGTTTTCCACCCCCTCACTTTTAATGTGGGGGTGTCTTTGGCTCTAAAATGAGTCTCTTGCAGACAGCATATTGATGGGTCTGGTTTTTTTTTTTAATTTTTTATTGTTATGTTAATCACCATATATTGCATCATTAGTTTTTGGTGCAGTGTTCCATGATTCATTGTTTGTTCATAACACCCAGTGCTCCATGCAGAACGTGCCCTCCTCAATACCCATCACCAGGCTCACCCCTCCTCCTACCCCCCTCCCCTCTAGAACCCTCAGTTTGTTTCTCAGAGTCCATCATCTCTCATGGTTCGTCTCCCCCTCTGACATACTCCCCTTTTCTTCCTCTCCTGTTATCTTCTTCTTTTCCTTTTTTCTTAAAATATGTTGCGTTATTTCTTTCAGAAGTACAGAACTGTGATTCAACAGTCTGGCACAATTCACAGCACTCACCGTAGCACATACCCTCCCCAATGTCTATCACCCAGCCACCCCATCCCTCCCACCCCCAACCACTCCAGTAACACTCAGTTTCTTTCCCGAGATTAAGAATTCCTCATATCAGTGAGGTCATATGATACATGTCTTTCTCTGATTGACTTATTTCACTCAGCATAACACCCTCCAGTTCCATCCACGTTGTTGCAAATGGCAAGATCTCATTCCTTTTGATGGCTGCATAATATTCCATTGTGTATATACACCACATCTTCTTTATCCATTCATCTGTCGATGGGCATCTTGGCTCTTTCCACCGTTTGGCTATGGTGGACATTGCTGCTATAAACATTGGGGTACACGTACCCCTTCGGGTCCCTACATTTGTATCTTTGTGGTAAATACCCAGTAGTGCAATTGCTGGATGGAACGGTAGCTCTAATTTCAACTGTTTGAGGAACCTCCATATTGTTTTCCAGAGGGGTTGCACTAGCTTGCATTCCCACCAACAGTGTAGGAGGGTTCCCCTTTCTCCACATCCCCGCCAACATCTGTCGTTCCCTGACTTGTTAATTTCAGCCATTCTGACGGGTGTGAGGTGGTATCTCATGGAGGTTTTGATTTGGATTTCCCTGATGCCGAGCGATGTGGAGCACTTTTTCATGTGCCTGTTGGCCATTTGGATGTCTTCTTTGGAGAAATGTCTGTTCATGTCTTCTGCCCATTTCTTGATTGGATTATTTCTTCTTTGGGTGTTGAGTTTGATCAGTTCTTTATAGATTTTGGATACTAGCCCTTTATCTGATAGGTCAGTTGCAAATATTTTCTCCCATTCTGTCGGTTGTCTTTTGGTTTTGTGGACTGTTTCTTTTGCTGTGCAAAAGCTTTTTATCTTGATGAAATCCCAAGAGTTCATTTTTGCCCTGGCTTCCCGTGCCTTTGGCGATGTTTCTAGGAAGAAGTTGCTGCGGCTAAGGTCGAAAAGGTTGCTACCTGTGTTCTCCTTTAGGATTTTGATGGACTCCTGTGTCACGTTTAGGTCTTTCAACCGTTTGGAGTCTATTTTTGTGTGTGGTGTAAGGAAATGGTCCAGTTTCATTCTTCTGCATGTGGCTGTCCAATTTTCCCAACACCATTTGTTGAAGAGACTGTCTTTTGGCCATTGGACATTCTTTCCTGCTTTGTCAAAGATAAGTTGACCATAGAGTTGAGGGTCCATTTCTGGGCTCTCGATTCTGTTCCATTGATCGATGTGTCTGTTTTTGTGCCAGTACCATACTGTCTTGAAGATGACAGCTTTGTCATAGAGCTGGAAGTCCGGAATTGTGATGCCGCCAGCTTTGCTTTTCTTTTTCAGGAGTCCTCTGGCTATTCTGGGTCTCTTCTGGTTCCATACAAATTTGAGGATTATTTCTTCCATTTCTTTGAGAAAAGTGGATGGTATTTTGATGGGGATTGCATTGAATGTGTAGATTACTCTAGGTAGCATTGACATCTTCACAATGTTGATTCTCCCAATCCATGAGCACGGAACGTTGTTCCATTTCTTTGTGTCTTCTTCCATTTCTTTCATGAGTATTTTATAGTTTTCTGAGTACAGATCCTTTGCCTCTTTGGTTAGATTTCTTCCTAGGGATCTAATGGTTTTGGGTGCAATTGTAAATGGGATCGACTCCTTGATTTGTCTCTCTTCTGTCTTGTTGTTGCTGTAGAGGAATGCCACCGATTTCTGTGCACTGATTTTGTATCCTGCTACTTTACTGAATTCCTGTATGAGTTCTAGCAGTTTTGGGGTGGAGTCTTTTGGGTTTTCCACATACAGTATCTTATCATCTGCAAAGAGTGAGAGGTTTGACTTCCTCTTTGCCGTTTTGGATGCCTTTGATTTCTTTTTGTTGTCTGATTGCTGTGGCTAGGACTTCTAATACTACGTTGAATAGCACTGGTGAGAGTGGACATCCCTGCCGCGTTCCTGACTTTATGGGAAAAGCTCTCGGCCTTTCCCCATTGAGAATGATATTCGCTGTCGGTTTTTCATAGATGGCTTTTATGATATTGAGGTATGTACCCTCTATCCCTATACTGTGAAGAGTTTTGATCAAGAAACGATGTTGTACTTTGTCAAATGCTTTTTCTGCATCTATTGAGAGGATCATATGATTCTTGCTCTTTCTTTTGTTAATGTATTGTATCACGTTGATTGATTTGCGGATGTTGAACCAGCCTTGCAGCCCAGGAATAAATCCCACTTGGTCCTGGTGAATAATCCTTTTAATGTACTGTTGGAACCCATTGGCTAGTTTTTTTTGTGTGTGTGTGAGAATTTTTGCTTCCATGTTCATCAAGGATATTGGTCTGTAATTCTCTTTTTTGATGGGGTCTTTGTCTGGTTTTGGGATCAAGGTAATGCTGGCCTCATAAAATGAGTTTGGAAGTTTCCCTTCCATTTCTATTTTTTGGAACAGTTTCAGGAGAATAGGTAGTAATTCTTCTTGAAATGGCTGATAGAATTCCCCTGGGAAGCCATCTGGCCCTGGGCTTTTGTTTCTTGGGAGATTTTTGATGACTGTTTCAATTTCCTTAGTGGTTATAGGTCTGTTCAGGTTTTCTATTTCTTCCTGGTTCAATTTTGGTAGTTGATACATCTCTAGGAATGCACCCATTTCTTCCAGGTTATCTAATTTGCTGGCATAGAGTTGCTCATAATATGTTCTTATCATTGTTTGTATTTCTTTGGTGTTGGTTGTGATCTCTCCTCTTTCCTTCATGATTTTGTTGATTTGGGTCATTTCTCTTTTCTTCTTGATAAGTCTGGCCAGGGGTTTATCAATCTTGTTCATTCTTTCCAAGAACCAGCTCCTAGTTTCGTGGATCTGTTCTACTGTTCTTTTGGTTTCTAGTTCATTGATTTGTGCTCTGATCTTTATCATTTCTCTTCTCCTGCTGGGTTTAGGCTTCATTTGCTGTTCTTTTCCAGCTCCTTTAGGTGTAGGGTTAGTTTGTGTATTTGAGACCTTTCTTGTTTCTTGAGAAAGGCTTGTATTGCTATATACTTTCCTCTCAGGACTGCCTTTGTTGTATCCCAAAGATTTTGAACCGTTGTGTTTTCATTTTCATTGGTTTCCATGAAATTTTTTAATTCTTCTTTAATTTCCTGGTTGACCCATTCATTCTTTAGTAGGATGCTCTTTAGCCTCCATGTATTTGAGTTCTTTCCGACTTTCCTCTTGTGGTTGAGTTCTAGTTTCAAAGCATTGTGGTCTGAAAATATGCAGGGAATGATCCCAATCTTTTGGTACCGATTGAGACCTGATTTGTGACCTGGGATGTGATCAGTTCTGGAGAATGTTCCATGGGCACTAGAGAAGAATGTGTATTCCTTTGCTTGGGGATGGAATGTTCTGAATATGTCTGTGAAGTCCATTTGGTCCAGTGTGTCATTTAAAGTCTTTATTTCCTTGTTGATCTTTTGCTTAGATGATCTGTCCATTTCAGTCAGGGGGGTGTTAAAGTCCCCCACTATTATTGTATTGTTGTCAATGTGTTTCTTTGCTTTTGTTATTAATTGCCTTATATAATTGGCTGCTCCCATGTTCGGGGCATAGATCTTTACAATTGTTAGATCTTCTTGTTGGATAGACCCTTTAAGTAGGATATAGTGTCCTTCCTCATCGCTTATTACAGTCTTTGTTTTAAAATCTAGTTTGTCTGATAGAAGGATTGCCACCCCAGCTTTCTTTTGGTGTCCATTAGCATGGTAAATGGTTTTCCACCCCCTCACTTTCAATCTGGGGGTGTCTTTGGGTCTAAAATGAGTCTCTTGCAGACAGCATATTGATGGGTCTTGTTTTTTAATCCAATCTGATAGCCTGTGTCTTTTGATTGGGGCATTTACGCCATTTGCATTCAGGGTAACTATTGAAAAGTATGAATTTAGTGCCATTGTATTACCTGTAAGGTGACTGTTAACTCTCTCTTGTCTGTGTTCGTTTCTGCTCTTTGCTGCTTTTAGGTTCTCTCTTTGCTTAGAGGACCCCTCTCAATATTTCTTGGAGGGGTGGTTTTGTGTTTGCAAATTCCTTTAGTTTTTGTTTGTTCTGGAAGCTTTTTATCTCTCCTTCTATTTTCAATGATAGCCTAGCTGGATATAGTATTCTTGGCTGCATATTTTTCTCGTTTAGTGCTCTGAAGATATCTTGCCAGTCCTTTCTGGCCTGCCAGGTCTCTGTGGATAGGTCTGTTGCCAATCTAATGTTTCTACCATTGTAGGTTACATATCTCTTCTCCGGAGCTGCTTTCAGGATTTTCTCTTTGTCTCTGAGACTCGTAAGTTTTACTATTAGATGTCGGGTGTTGACCTATTATTATTGATTTTGAGAGGGGTTCTCTGTGCCTCCTGGATTTTAATGCCTGTTTCCTTCCTCACATTAGGGAAGTTCTCTGTTATAATTTGCTCCAATATACCTTCTGCCCCTCTCTCTCTCTCTTCTTCTTCTGGGATCCCAATTATTCTAATGTTGTTTCGTCTTATCGTATCACTTATCTCTCGAATTCTGCCCTCGTGATCCTGTAGTTGTTTCTCTCTCTTTTTCTCAGCCTCTTTATTTTCCATCATTTGGTCTTCTATATCGCTGATTCTCTCTTCTGCCTCATTTATCCTAGCATTTAGTGCCCCCATTTTTGATTGCACCTCATCAATAGCCTTTTTGATTTCGATTTGGTTAGATTTTAGTTCTTTTATTTCTCCAGAAAGGGTTTCTCTAATAACTTCCACGCTTTTTTCAAGCCCAGCTAGTATCTTTAAAGTCATGATTCTGAACTCTAGGTCCGACATCGTACTAATGTCCGTATTGAGTAGGTCCCTGGCTGACGGTACTACCTCTTGTTCTTTTTGCTGAGGTGATTTCTTTCGTCTTGTCATTTTCTCCAGAGGAGAATAGATGAATGAGAGAACAAAATCCTAACAGGTTTACAACGTCCCCAGCAAATATACTGTATACAAATCAGAAAAGACCTGAAACCAGGGGAAAAGAAAGGGAAAGAAAGAAAAACGAAAGAGAAAAAGAAAAAAAAGGATAAAAACAAAAACAAAACAATACAAAAAAGGCAGAATATGATCAAATATGATCAGGCTAGTGCATAGATCAGTGCCGCACACTAGATTTTGGGCGTATTTTGGTCTGTTAGAAAAAGGTGCCTCCTAAAATTTTAAAGGAAGAAAGACATATATGTACAAAATAATGGTTGATACAATGAAGGGATGGAAGATGACTGTAAAGATGAAAATTATAAAAGATTTTATAAAAGGACTTGGTAAGATAAGTTGTTTGAAAAAAGAAAGAAGATTTAAGAAAAAAAAAAGGAAAAAGGGAGAGAATGTGATCAGGCAGGAGACTAGAACAAAGCCATACACTAGTGATTTAGGGTATATTTTGATCTGTTAGAAGAAACTGTACCTCAAAATTTTAAAGAGAGAACATCTTATATATATATATATATATGCCAAAAATAAGGGTAACTACTATGAAGGGATAAAATATGACTCTAAAAATGAAAAATAAAAAATGTTTGTTTTTTTTTTTAAAAAAGGGATTTATAAGATGTTGGTTGAAAAAGGGAAAAAGAAAAAAAAACAGTCAACAAAAATTAACTTTGATGAAATAATGAATCATGGTTAAAAAAAAAAAAAAGCCATGAATCTATGTGCAGTGTTCCCCTAGCGCTGGAGTTCTCCTATTCTCCTTGATCGATCAACTTGGTCTTGCCTTGCTGGCTGTTTGTGCTGATCTTCTGGGGGAGGGGCCTGTTGCTGTGGTTTCCAAATGTCTTTGCCGGAGGCGGAATTGCCCCGCCCTTGTCAGTCCGGGCTAAGGAAGCTGCTCCGCTTTGCTCTCAGGAGCTTTTGTTCCCTGCAAGCTCTCGGTACAGCCTTGGAGGACCAGGGCAGAAATGGTGGCCTCCCAATCTCCCCTCGGAGGAGCTGAGAACCTGGGGCCCCGCTCCTCAGTGTGCCCCCAGAGAAAAGCAGTCACTTCCGTGTCCCCGTTCTCCGGCCGCACTCCGTGCTCACCCGGCCTGTGACCGAGCGTTGCTATCTATGGCACCCGACCCCGCACGGAGTCTCCAAACCCAGCAGATCCCTGCAGTGCGCTCCCGCACCGCTCCTCCCCGGGAAGGAAGGGGAGTCTCCCCGGATCTGCTGCTTGTTGGGTCCCTGCTGGGGGAGCCGTGCTCCGACTGGGCCGCAGATCACAGTTTATGGCAACCCCGAGCTGAGAGCCCACGACTCTGCTCCGTCTCTGCAGCCGGCTTCCCCGCGAGCATGCAAGTCTTACTGCTCGCTTAGCAAGGAAAGAAACAGTAGTGTAGGGGAACCGTGTGTACATAGCCTCACTGTTGCGAGGAGTGGGAACACTTGTTGTGCCTGTGCGTAAGAGCCTGACTGACAATTCCCTTAAGTTACTGGGCGAGAGAAACGGATTCATGCAGCTGCACCTCTCCCACCAGCTCTCAGTATCAGAATGGTAGCACTCCTCCGGCCTGTGTGCCTGCAGGCCTAAGTTTCAGGCCCCTCCCTGGAATACACTACACTGGAGAAACCGCGCTTTAGCTCCCGCCAGTCCCTAGCGGAGAGGAAGCTGTATGGTGTGCGCTGTGCTTGAGAGCCCGGCGAACGTCTTCCCTACGTAAAACCGGGGGAAAGAAATGCCGTTGCCGGAGACGCCTCTCGGCTCACCTCTTTTCCTGGAGCTAGTACCTTTACCCCGGTGCGCGTGCAGGCCCAAAGCCAAAAACCTCACTCGAGGGAACCGCACTGTAGAGAATCCGGGCTTCGGCCAGACTAGGCCTTCCTGAGGGTGGAAGACTTTTGCTATGAGCATGCGTGCGAGCACTGCCAGCGAGTCCAAAACCATTTTCTGAGGGAGACTGAGGCCGCGGCAGAAGGGAGAACAAAACTCCCCACTTGTTTCCTGAAGGCAGCCCAGCAGCCGCCCCCTTGGACATGCAAGTCTCACTGCTCACGTACCAAAGCAAAGAAACAGTACTGTAGGGGAACCTTGTTGTAGGTAGACTCCCTGTTGCGCGAGTGGGAACACTTGGAGTGCCTGTGCGTAAGAGCCTGGCCGAATAGTCCCTTAAGTTCCTGGGCGAGAGAAACGGATTCGTGCAGCCGCAACTCTCCCACCAGCTCTCAGTATCAGAATGGTAGCACTCCTCCGCCCTGTGTGCGTGCAGGCCTAAGAGGCAGGCCCCTCCTTGGAAGGCACAGCACTGTGGAGAACCCGCGTTAGTTCCCGCCAGTCCCTAGCGGAGAGGACGCTGTATGGTGTGCGCTGTGCTTCAGAGCCCGGCGAACGGCTTCCCTATGTAAAAGCGAGGGAAAGAAAGGCCTGTGCCGGAGACACCTCTCGGCTGAGCTCTTGTTCCTGGGGCTAGTATCGTGCTCCGTTGTGCGAGCAGACCAAAAGCCAACCACCTAAATCCAGGGAACTGCACTGTGTGGAATCCAGGCTTCGGGCAGACTAGGCCTTCCTGAGGGTGGAAACCTTTTGCAGTGTGAATGCGGGCGAGCACTGCCAGCGAGTCCAAAACCATTTTGCGAAGGAGACTGAGGCCGCGGCAGAAGTGAGAACTCAACTCCCCACTTGTTTCCTGAAGCCAGCCAGGCGGCCGCCCCCTTGAGCATGCATGTCTCACTGCTTGTGGACCAACGCAAAGAAACAGTAGGGTAGGTGACCGTGTTGTACAGAGCCTCACTGTTCCGGAGAGGGGAAACACTTGGAGTGTGTGTGCATGAGACCCTGGGAGACGAGTCCCATACGTTACTGGGCGAGAGAAACGAACTCGTGCAGCCGCACCTCTCCCACCAGCTCTCAGTGGCAGAATGCAAGCACTCCTCAGGCATGTGTGCGAGCAGGCCTAAGTAGCAGGCCCCTCCCTGGAAGGCACAACACTGTGGTGAAAGCGCACGGTAGCTCCCGCCAGGCACCGGCGGGGAGGACGCTGTATGGTGTGCGCTGTGCCTGAGAGCCCGGCGAGGATCTTCCCTATGTAAAACCGGGGGAAAGAAAGGCCAGTGCCGGAGAGGCCTCTCGGCTGAGCTCTTTTCCTGGAGCTAGTACCTTTATCCCGGTGGGCGTGCAGGCCAAAAGCCAAAAACCTCACTCGAGGAAACCGCATTGTAGAGAATCCGGGCTTCGGCCAGACTAGGCCTTCCTCTGGTTGGAAGCCTTTTGCTGTGTGCATGCTTATGAGCTCCGCCCCGGAGTCCAAAACCATTTTCGGAGGGAGACTGAGGCCGCGGCAGAAGGGAGAACACAACTCCCCACTTGTTTCCTGAAGCCAGCCCAGCGGCCGCCCGCTTGGGCATGCAAGTCTCACTGCTCGCGTACCAAGGAAAGAAACAGTAGTGTAGGGGAACCGTGTGTACATAGCCTCACTGTTGCGGGGAGTGGGAACACTTGGAGTGCCTGTGCGTAAGAGCCTGACTGACAATTCCCTTAAGTTACTGTGCAAGGGAAATGGATTCGTGCAGCCGCCCCTCTCCCACCAGCTCTCAGTAGCAGAATGGTAGCACTCCTCCGGCATGTGTGTGTGCAGGCCTAAGTTGCAGGCCCCTCTCTGGAATGCACTACACTGGAGAAACCGCGCTATAGCTCCCGCAAGTCCGTAGCGGAGAGGAAGCTGTATGGTGTGCGCTGTGCTTGAGAGCCCGGCGAACGTCTTCCCTACGTAAAACCGGGAGAAAGAAAGGCCGTTGGCGGAGAAGTCTCTCGGCTAAGCTCTTGTTCCTGGAGCTAGTACCTTTACCCCGGTGTGCGTGCAGGCCAAAACCCAAAAACCTCACTGGAGGGAACCGCACTGTAGAGAATCCGGACTTCGGGCAGACTAGGCCTTCCTGAGGGTGGAAGCCTTCTGCTGTGTGCATGCGTATGAGCTCCACCAGGGAATCTAAAACCATTTCCTGAGGGAGACTGAGGCCGCAGAAGAAGGGAGAACAAAACACCCCACTTGTTTCCTGCTACTGGCCCTGCGTCTAACCCCTTGTGCATGCATGTCTCACTGCTCCCAAACCAACGTAAGAAATGCAGGGTAGGGGACCGTGTTGTAGAGAGTCTCACTGTTACGGAAGGTGGAAACACTGGGAGTGTGTGTACGTGAGAGCCTGGGAGACGAGTCCCCTAAGTTACTGGGCGAGAGAAAAGGATTAGTTGCAGCGGCACCTCTCCAACCAGCTCTCAGTGGCAGAATGCTAGCACTCCTCAGGCATGTGTTCGTGCAGGACTAAGTATCAGGGCCCTCCCTGGAAGGCACAAAACTGTGGTGAAAGCGCGCTTCAGCTCCGGCCGGTCCCCGGCGGGGAGGACGCGGTAAGGTTTCCTCTGTACTTGAGAGCCCGGCGAACGGCATCCCTATGTAAAACCGAGGGAAAGAAAGGCCGGTGCCTGAGACGCCTCTCGGCTCAGCTCTTGTTCCTGGGGCTAGTACCGTTGCCCCGGTGTGCTTGAAGGACAAAAGCCAACCACCTAACTCGAGGGAATCACACTATAGAGAATCCGGGCTTCGGCTGGACTAGGCCTTCCTGAGGGTGGAAAGCTTCTGCTGAGAGCATGCATGCGAGCACTGCCAGCGAGTCCAAAACCATTTTCCCAGGGAGACTGAGGCCGCGGCAGAAGGGAGAACACAACTGCCCATTTGTTTCCTGAAGCCAGCCCAGCAGCCGACCCCTAGGGCATGCAAGTCTCACGCTCGCTTACCAACGCAATGAAACCGTACTGTAGGGGAACCGTGTATACAGAGCCTCACTGTTGCGCGCAGTGGGAACTCTTGGAGTGCCTGTACGTAAGAGCCTGGCTGAAGAGTCCCTTCAGTTCCTGGGCGAGAGAAACGGATTCGTGCAGCCGCACCTCTCCCACCAGCTCTCAGTATCAGAATGGTAGCACTCCTCCGGCCTGTGTGCGTGCAGGCCTAAGTTGCAGGCCCCTCCCTGGAAGGCAGTACACTGTGGAGAAACCGCGCTTTAGCTGCCGCCGTTCCCTAGCGGAGAGGAAGCTGTAGGGTGTGCGATGTGCCTAGAGCCCGGCGAACGTCTTCCCTACGTAAAACCGGGGGAAACAAAGGCCGGTGCCGGAGACGCGTCTCGGCTCAGCTCTTGTTCATGGAGCTAGTATCTTTACCCCGGTGTGCGTGCAGGCCGAAAGCCAAAAACCTCACACGAGGGAAACGCACTGTAGAGAATCGGGCTTCGGCCAGACTAGGCCTTCCTGAGGGTGGAAGCCTTCTGCTGTGTGCATGCGTATCAGCTCGGCCACGGAGTACAAAACCATTTTCTGAGGGAGACTGAGGCCGCAGTAGAAGGGAGAACAAAGCTCCCCACTTGTTTCCTGCTACTGGCCCTGCGTCCAACCCCTTGTGCATGCATGTCTCACTGCTCCCATACCAACGTAAGAAAAGTAGGGTAGGGGACCGTGTTGTAGAGAGTCTCACTGTTACGGAGGGTGGAAACACTGGGCGTGTGTGTACGTGAGAGCCTGGGAGACGAGTCCCCTAAGTTACTGAGCGAGAGAAAAGGATTAGTTGCAGCAGCACCTCTCCCACCAGCTCTCAGTGGCAGAATGCTAGCACTCCTCAGGCATGTGTGCGTGCAGGCCTAAGTATCAGGCCCCTCCCTGGAAGGCACAAAACTGCGGTGAAAGCGCGCTTCAGCTCCGGCCTGTCCCCGGCGTGGAGGACGCTGTAAGGTTTCCTCTGTACTTGAGAGCCCGGCGAACGGCTTCCCTATGTAAAACCGAGAGGGAAAGAAAGGCCGGTGCCTGAGACGCCTCTCGGCTCAGCTCTTGTTCCTGGGGCTAGTACCGTTGCCCCGGTGTGCTTGAAGGACAAAAGCCAACCACCTAACTCGAGGGAATCACACTATAGAGAATCCGGGCTTCGGCTGGACTAGGCCTTCCTGAGGGTGGAAAGCTTCTGCTGAGAGCATGCATGCGAGCACTGCCAGCGAGTCCAAAACCATTTTCCCAGGGAGACTGAGGCCGCGGCAGAAGGGAGAACACAACTGCCCATTTGTTTCCTGAAGCCAGCCCAGCAGCCGACCCCTAGGGCATGCAAGTCTCACGCTCGCTTACCAACGCAATGAAACCGTACTGTAGGGGAACCTTGTATACAGAGCCTCACTGTTGCGCGCAGTGGGAACTCTTGGAGTGCCTGTACGTAAGAGCCTGGCTGAAGAGTCCCTTCAGTTCCTGGGCGAGAGAAACGGATTCGTGCAGCCGCACCTCTCCCACCAGCTCTCAGTATCAGAATGGTAGCACTCCTCCGGCCTGTGTGCGTGCAGGCCTAAGTTGCAGGCCCCTCCCTGGAAGGCAGTACACTGTGGAGAAACCGCGCTTTAGCTGCCGCCGTTCCCTAGCGGAGAGGAAGCTGTAGGGTGTGCGATGTGCCTAGAGCCCGGCGAATGTCTTCCCTAGGTAAAACCGGGGGAAACAAGGGCCGGTGCCGGAGACGCGTCTCGGCTCAGCTCTTGTTCATGGAGCTAGTATCTTTACCCCGGTGTGCGTGCAGGCCGAAAGCCAAAAACCTCACACGAGGGAACCGCACTGTAGAGAATCCAGGCTTCGGCCAGACTAGGCCTTCCTGAGGGTGGAAGCCTTCTGCTGTGTGCATGCGTATGAGCTCCGCCACGGAGTACAAAACCATTTTCTGAGGGAGACTGAGGCCGCGGCAGAAGTGAGAACAAAGCTCCCCACTTGTTTCCTGCTAGTGGCCCTGCGTCCAACCCCTTGTGCATGCATGTCTCACTGCTCCCATACCAACGTAAGAAAAGTAGGGTAGGGGACCGTGTTGTAGAGAGTCTCACTGTTACGGAGGGTGGAAACACTTGGAGTGTGTGTACGTGAGAGCCTGGGAGACGAGTCCCCTAAGTTACTGGGGGAGAGAAAAGGATTAGTTGCAGCGGCACCTCTCCAAACAGCTCTCAGTATTAGAATGATAGCATTCCTCCGGCATGTGTGCGAGCAGGCCTAAGAGGCAGGCCCCTCCTTGGAAGGCACAGCACTGTGGAGAACCCGCGTTAGCTCCCGCCGATCCCTAGCGGAGAGGACGCTGTATGGTGTGCGCTGTGCTTCAGAGCCCGGCGAACGGCTTCCCTATGTAAAAGCGAGGGAAAGAAAGGCCTGTGCCGGAGACACCTCTCGGCTGAGCTCTTGTTCCTGGGCTACTATCGTGCTCCATTGTGCGAGCAGACCAATAGCCAACCACCTAAATCCAGGGAACTGCACTGTGTGGAATCCAGGCTTCGGCCAGACTAGGCCTTCCTGAGGGTGGAAACCTCTTGCAGTGTGAATGCGGGCGAGCACTGCCAGCGAGTCCAAAACCATTTTGTGAGGAAGACTGAGGCCTCGGCAGAAGTGAGAACTCAACTCCCCACTTTTTTCCTGAAGCCAGCCAGACGGCCGCCCCCTTGAGCATGCATGTCTCACTGCTTGCCGACCAAGGCAAAGAGACAGTGGGGTAGGGGACCGTGTTGTAGAGAGCCTGACTGTTAGGGAGGGTGGAAACACTTGGAGTGTGTGTACGTGAGAGCCTAGGAGACGAGTCCCCTAAGTTACTGGGCGAGAGAAAAGGATTAGTTGCAGCGGCACCTCTCCCACCAGCTCTCAGTATCAGAATGGTAGCACTCCTCCGGCATGTGTGTGTGCAGACCTAACTGGCAGGCCCCTCCTTGGAAGGCACAACACTGTGGAGAAACCGCGCTTTAGCTCCTGCCGGTCCCTAGCGGAGAGGACGCTATATGGTGTGCGCTGTGCTTGAGAGCCCGGCGATCGGCTTCCCTATGTATAAGCGAGGGAAAGAAAGGCCGGTGCCCGAGACGCCTCTCGGCTCAGCTCTTGTTCCTGGAGCTAGTACCGTTACCCTGGTGTGCTTGCAGGCCGAGGGCCAACCTCCCAATTCGAGGGAACCACACTGTAGAAATTCCTTACTTCGGCCAGACTAGGCCTTCCTGAGGGAGGTAACCCTTTGCAGTGTGAATGCGGGCGAGCACTGCCAGCGAGTCCAAAACCGTTTTACGAGGGAGACTGAGGCCGCGACCGAAGTGAGAACTCAACTCCCCATTTGTTTCCTGAAGCCAGCCCGGCAGCCGCCCCCTTGAGCATGCAAGTCTCACTGTTCGCGTCCCAACGCAAGGAAACAGTAGGCTGGGGGACCGTGTTGTAGAGAGCCTCACTGTTCCGGAGAGTGGAAACACTTCGAGTGCGTGTGCGTGAGAGCCTGGGAGACGAGTGTCCTACGTTACTGGGCGAGAGAAACGAACTCGTGCAGCCGCACCTCTCCCACCAGCTCTCAGTGGCAGAATGCTAGCACTCCTCAGGCATGCGTTCGTGCAGGCCTAAGTATCAGGGCCCTCCCTGGAAGGCACAAAACTGTGGTGAAAGCGCGCTTCAGCTCCGGCCGGTCCCCGGCGGGGAGGACGCGGTAAGGTTTCCTCTGTACTTGAGAGCCCGGCGAACGGCATCCCTATGTAAAACCGAGGGAAAGAAAGGCCGGTGCCTGAGACGCCTCTCGGCTCAGCTCTTGTTCCTGGGGCTAGTACCGTTGCCCCGGTGTGCTTGAAGGACAAAAGCCAACCACCTAACTCGAGGGAATCACACTATAGAGAATCCGGGCTTCGGCTGGACTAGGCCTTCCTGAGGGTGGAAAGCTTCTGCTGAGAGCATGCATGCGAGCACTGCCAGCGAGTCCAAAACCATTTTCCCAGGGAGACTGAGGCCGCGGCAGAAGGGAGAACACAACTGCCCATTTGTTTCCTGAAGCCAGCCCAGCAGCCGACCCCTAGGGCATGCAAGTCTCACGCTCGCTTACCAACGCAATGAAACAGTACTGTAGGGGAACCTTGTATACAGAGCCTCACTGTTGCGCGCAGTGGGAACTCTTGGAGTGCCTGTACGTAAGAGCCTGGCTGAAGAGTCCCTTCAGTTCCTGGGCGAGAGAAACGGATTCGTGCAGCCGCACCTCTCCCACCAGCTCTCAGTATCAGAATGGTAGCACTCCTCCGGCCTGTGTGCGTGCAGGCCTAAGTTGCAGGCCCCTCCCTGGAAGGCAGTACACTGTGGAGAAACCGCGCTTTAGCTGCCGCCGTTCCCTAGCGGAGAGGAAGCTGTAGGGTGTGCGATGTGCCTAGAGCCCGGCGAACGTCTTCCCTACTTAAAACCGGGGGAAACAAAGGCCGGTGCCGGAGACGCGTCTCGGCTCAGCTCTTGTTCCTGGAACTAGCACCTTTACCACGGTGTGCGTGCAGTCCAAAAGCCAAAAACCTCATTGGAGGGAAGCGCACTGTAGAGAAACCGGGCTTCGGGCAGAGTAGGCCTTCCTGAGGGTGGCAGCCTTTTGCTGTGATTATACCTGCTTGCACTGCCAGCGCGTCCAAAACCATTTTCTGAGGGAGACTGAGGCCACGGCAGAAGGGAGAACACAACTCCCCACTTCTTTCCTGAAGGCGGTCCTGCGACCGTCCCCTTGAGCATGCATGTCTTTTTTTTTAATTTTTTATTGTTATGTTAATCACCATATATTACATCATTAGTTTTTGGTGCAGTGTTCCATGATTCATTGTTTGTTCATAACACCCAGTGCTCCATGCAGAACGTGCCCTCCTCAATACCCATCACCAGGCTCACCCCTCCTCCTACCCCCCTCCCCTCTAGAACCCTCAGTTTGTTTCTCAGAGTCCATCATCTCTCATGGTTCGTCTCCCCCTCTGACATACTCCCCTTTTCTTCCTCTCCTGTTATCTTCTTCTTTTTCTTTTTTCTTAAAATATGTTGCGTTATTTGTTTCAGAAGTACAGAACTGTGATTCAACAGTCTGGCACAATTCACAGCGCTCACCGTAGCACATACCCTCCCCAATGTCTATCACCCAGCCACCCCATCCCTCCCACCCCCAACCACTCCAGTAACACTCAGTTTCTTTCCCGAGATGAAGAATTCCTCATATCAGTGAGGTCATATGATACATGTCTTTCTCTGATTGACTTATTTCACTCAGCATAACACCCTCCAGTTCCATCCACGTCGTTGCAAATGGCAAGATCTCATTCCTTTTGATGGCTGCATAATATTCCATTGTGTATATACACCACATCTTCTTTATCCATTCATCTGTCGATGGGCATCTTGGCTCTTTCCACCGTTTGGCTATGGTGGACATTGCTGCTATAAACATTGGGGTACACGTACCCCTTCGGGTCCCTACATTTGTATCTTTGTGGTAAATACCCAGTAGTGCAACTGCTGGATCGAACGGTAGCTCTAATTTCAACTGTTTGAGGAACCTCCATACTGTTTTCCAGAGGGGTTGCACTAGCTTGCATTCCCACCAACAGTGTAGGAGGGTTCCCCTTTCTCCACATCCCCGCCAACATCTGTCGTTCCCTGACTTGTTAATTTCAGCCATTCTGACGGGTGTGAGGTGGTATCTCATGGAGGTTTTGATTTGGATTTCCCTGATGCCGAGCGATGTGGAGCACTTTTTCATGTGCCTGTTGGCCATTTGGATGTCTTCTTTGGAGACATGTCTGTTCATGTCTTCTGCCCATTTCTTGATTGGATTATTTCTTCTTTGGGTGTTGAGTTTGATCAGTTCTTTATAGATTTTGGATAATAGCCCTTTATCTGATAGGTCAGTTGCAAATATTTTCTCCCATTCTGTCGGTTGTCTTTTGGTTTTGTGAACTGTTTCTTTTGCTGTGCAAAAGCTTTTTATCTTGATGAAATCCCAAGAGTTCATTTTTGCCCTGGCTTCCCGTGCCTTTGGCGATGTTTCTAGGAAGAAGTTGCTGCGGCTAAGGTCGAAAAGGTTGCTACCTGTGTTCTCCTTTAGGATTTTGATGGACTCCTGTCTCACGTTTAGGTCTTTCAACCGTTTGGAGTCTATTTTTGTGTGTGGTGTAAGGAAATGGTCCAGTTTCATTCTTCTGCATGTGGCGGTCCAATTTTCCCAACACCATTTGTTGAAGAGACTGTCTTTTTGCCATTGGACATTCTTTCCTGCTTTGTCAAAGATAAGTTGACCATAGAGTTGAGGGTCCATTTCTGGGCTCTCGATTCTGTTCCATTGATCTATGTGTCTGTTTTTGTGCCAGTACCATACTGTGTTGATGATGACAGGTTTGTCATAGAGCTGAAAGTCCGGAATTGTGAAGCCGCCAGCTTTGCTTTTCTTTTTCATTAGTCCTCTGGCTATTCTGGGTCTCTTCTGGTTCCATACAAATTTGAGGATTATTTCTTCCATTTCTTTGAGAAAAGTGGATGGTATTTTGATGGGGATTGCATTGAATGTGTAGATTGCTCTAGGTAGCATTGACATCTTCAGAATGTTGATTCTCCCAATCCATGAGCACGGAACGTTGTTCCATTTCTTTGTGTCTTCTTCCATTTCTTTCATGAGTATTTTATAGTTTTCTGAGTACAGATCCTTTGCCTCTTTGGTTAGATTTCTTCCTAGGGATCTAATGGTTTTGGGTGCAATTGTAAATGGGATCGACTCCTTGATTTGTCTCTCTTCTGTCTTGTTGTTGCTGTAGAGGAATGCCACCGATTTCTGTGCACTGATTTTGTATCCTGCTACTTTACTGAATTCCTGTATGAGTTCTAGCAGTTTTGCGGTGGAGTCTTTTGGGTTTTCCACATACAGTATCTTATCATCTGCAAAGAGTGAGAGGTTTGACTTCCTCTTTGCCGTTTTGGATGCCTTTGATTTCTTTTTGTTGTCTGATTGCTGTGGCTAGGACTTCTAATACTACGTTGAATAGCAGTGGTGAGAGTGGACATCCCTGCCGCGTTCCTGACTTTATGGGAAAAGCTCTCGGCCTTTCCCCATTGAGAATGATATTCGCTGTCGGTTTTTCATAGATGGCTTTTATGATATTGAGGTATGTACCCTCTATCCCTATACTGTGAAGAGTTTTGATCAAGAAAGGATGTTGTACTTTGTCAAATGCTTTTTCTGCATCTATTGAGAGGATCATATGATTCTTGCTCTTTCTTCTGTTAATGTATTGTATCACGTTGATTGATTTGCGGATGGTGAACCAGCCTTGCAGCCCAGGAATAAATCCCACTTGGTCCTGGTGAATAATCCTTTTAATGTACTGTTGGAACCCATTGGCTAGTTTTTTTTTTTTTTGTGAGAATTTTTGCTTCCATGTTCATCAAGGATATTGGTCTGTAATTCTCTTTTTTGATGGGGTCTTTGTCTGGTTTTGGGATCAAGGTAATGCTGGCCTCATAAAATGAGTTTGGAAGTTTCCCTTCCATTTCTATTTTTTGGAACAGTTTCAGGAGAATAGGTATTAATTCTTCTTGAAATGGCTGATAGAATTCCCCTGGGAAGCCATCTGGCCCTGGGCTTTTGTTTCTTGGGAGATTTTTGATGACTGTTTCAATTTCCTTAGTGGTTATAGGTCTGTTCAGGTTTTCTATTTCTTCCTGGTTCAATTTTGGTAGTTGATACATCTCTAGGAATGCACCCATTTCTTCCAGGTTATCTAATTTGCTGGCATAGAGTTGCTCATAATATGTTCTTATCATTGTTTGTATTTCTTTGGTGTTGGTTGTGATCTCTCCTCTTTCCTTCATGATTTTGTTGATTTGGGTCATTTCTCTTTTCTTCTTGATAAGTCTGGCCAGGGGTTTATCAATCTTGTTCATTCTTTCCAAGAACCAGCTCCTAGTTTCGTGGATCTGTTCTACTGTTCTTTTGGTTTCTAGTTCATTGATTTCTGCTCTGATCTTTATGATTTCTCTTCTCCTGCTGGGTTTAGGCTTTATTTGCTGTTCTTTCTCCAGCTCCTTTAGGTGTAGGGTTAGGTTGTGTATTTGAGACCTTTCTTGTTTCTTGAGAAAGGCTTGTATTGCTATATACTTTCCTCTCAGGACTGCCTTTGTTGTATCCCAAAGATTTTGAACCGTTGTGTTTTCATTTTCATTGGTTTCCATGAAATTTTTTAATTCTTCTTTAATTTCCTGGTTGACCCATTCATTCTTTAGTAGGATGCTCTTTAGCCTCCATGTATTTGAGTTCTTTCCGACTTTCCTCTTGTGGTTGAGTTCTAGTTTCAAAGCATTGTGGTCTGAAAATATGCAGGGAATGATCCCAATCTTTTGGTACCGATTGAGACCTGATTTGTGACCTGGGATGTGATCAGTTCTGGAGAATGTTCCATGGGCACTAGAGAAGAATGTGTATTCCTTTGCTTGGGGATGGAATGTTCTGAATATGTCTGTGAAGTCCATTTGGTCCAGTGTGTCATTTAAAGTCTTTATTTCCTTGTTGATCTTTTGCTTAGATGATCTGTCCATTTCAGTCAGGGGGGTGTTAAAGTCCCCCACTATTATTGTATTGTTGTCAATGTGTTTCTTTGCTTTTGTTATTAATTGCCTTATATAATTGGCTGCTCCCATGTTCGGGGCATAGATCTTTACAATTGTTAGATCTTCTTGTTGGATAGACCCTTTAAGTAGGATATAGTGTCCTTCGTCATCTCTTATTACAGTCTTTGTTTTAAAATCTAGTTTGTCTGATAGAAGGATTGCCACCCCAGCTTTCTTTTGGTGTCCATTAGCATGGTAAATGGTTTTCCACCCCCTCACTTTTAATGTGGGGGTGTCTTTGGCTCTAAAATGAGTCTCTTGCAGACAGCATATTGATGGGTCTGGTTTTTTTTTTTAATTTTTTATTGTTATGTTAATCACCATATATTGCATCATTAGTTTTTGGTGCAGTGTTCCATGATTCATTGTTTGTTCATAACACCCAGTGCTCCATGCAGAACGTGCCCTCCTCAATACCCATCACCAGGCTCACCCCTCCTCCTACCCCCCTCCCCTCTAGAACCCTCAGTTTGTTTCTCAGAGTCCATCATCTCTCATGGTTCGTCTCCCCCTCTGACATACTCCCCTTTTCTTCCTCTCCTGTTATCTTCTTCTTTTCCTTTTTTCTTAAAATATGTTGCGTTATTTCTTTCAGAAGTACAGAACTGTGATTCAACAGTCTGGCACAATTCACAGCACTCACCGTAGCACATACCCTCCCCAATGTCTATCACCCAGCCACCCCATCCCTCCCACCCCCAACCACTCCAGTAACACTCAGTTTCTTTCCCGAGATTAAGAATTCCTCATATCAGTGAGGTCATATGATACATGTCTTTCTCTGATTGACTTATTTCACTCAGCATAACACCCTCCAGTTCCATCCACGTTGTTGCAAATGGCAAGATCTCATTCCTTTTGATGGCTGCATAATATTCCATTGTGTATATACACCACATCTTCTTTATCCATTCATCTGTCGATGGGCATCTTGGCTCTTTCCACCGTTTGGCTATGGTGGACATTGCTGCTATAAACATTGGGGTACACGTACCCCTTCGGGTCCCTACATTTGTATCTTTGTGGTAAATACCCAGTAGTGCAATTGCTGGATGGAACGGTAGCTCTAATTTCAACTGTTTGAGGAACCTCCAT
This sequence comes from Eumetopias jubatus, assembly GCF_037043125.1. Lineage (NCBI taxonomy): Eukaryota > Metazoa > Chordata > Mammalia > Carnivora > Otariidae > Eumetopias > Eumetopias jubatus. The sequence continues at coordinate 810,215 of NW_028274879.1, forward strand.
ATTGTTTTCCAGAGGGGTTGCACTAGCTTGCATTCCCACCAACAGTGTAGGAGGGTTCCCCTTTCTCCACATCCCCGCCAACATCTGTCGTTCCCTGACTTGTTAATTTCAGCCATTCTGACGGGTGTGAGGTGGTATCTCATGGAGGTTTTGATTTGGATTTCCCTGATGCCGAGCGATGTGGAGCACTTTTTCATGTGCCTGTTGGCCATTTGGATGTCTTCTTTGGAGAAATGTCTGTTCATGTCTTCTGCCCATTTCTTGATTGGATTATTTCTTCTTTGGGTGTTGAGTTTGATCAGTTCTTTATAGATTTTGGATACTAGCCCTTTATCTGATAGGTCAGTTGCAAATATTTTCTCCCATTCTGTCGGTTGTCTTTTGGTTTTGTGGACTGTTTCTTTTGCTGTGCAAAAGCTTTTTATCTTGATGAAATCCCAAGAGTTCATTTTTGCCCTGGCTTCCCGTGCCTTTGGCGATGTTTCTAGGAAGAAGTTGCTGCGGCTAAGGTCGAAAAGGTTGCTACCTGTGTTCTCCTTTAGGATTTTGATGGACTCCTGTGTCACGTTTAGGTCTTTCAACCGTTTGGAGTCTATTTTTGTGTGTGGTGTAAGGAAATGGTCCAGTTTCATTCTTCTGCATGTGGCTGTCCAATTTTCCCAACACCATTTGTTGAAGAGACTGTCTTTTTGCCATTGGACATTCTTTCCTGCTTTGTCAAAGATAAGTTGACCATAGAGTTGAGGGTCCATTTCTGGGCTCTCGATTCTGTTCCATTGATCTATGTGTCTGTTTTTGTGCCAGTACCATACTGTCTTGAAGATGACAGCTTTGTCATAGAGCTGGAAGTCCGGAATTGTGATGCCGCCAGCTTTGCTTTTCTTTTTCAGGAGTCCTCTGGCTATTCTGGGTCTCTTCTGGTTCCATACAAATTTGAGGATTATTTCTTCCATTTCTTTGAGAAAAGTGGATGGTATTTTGATGGGGATTGCATTGAATGTGTAGATTACTCTAGGTAGCATTGACATCTTCACAATGTTGATTCTCCCAATCCATGAGCACGGAACGTTGTTCCATTTCTTTGTGTCTTCTTCCATTTCTTTCATGAGTATTTTATAGTTTTCTGAGTACAGATCCTTTGCCTCTTTGGTTAGATTTCTTCCTAGGGATCTAATGGTTTTGGGTGCAATTGTAAATGGGATCGACTCCTTGATTTGTCTCTCTTCTGTCTTGTTGTTGCTGTAGAGGAATGCCACCGATTTCTGTGCACTGATTTTGTATCCTGCTACTTTACTGAATTCCTGTATGAGTTCTAGCAGTTTTGGGGTGGAGTCTTTTGGGTTTTCCACATACAGTATCTTATCATCTGCAAAGAGTGAGAGGTTTGACTTCCTCTTTGCCGTTTTGGATGCCTTTGATTTCTTTTTGTTGTCTGATTGCTGTGGCTAGGACTTCTAATACTACGTTGAATAGCACTGGTGAGAGTGGACATCCCTGCCGCGTTCCTGACTTTATGGGAAAAGCTCTCGGCCTTTCCCCATTGAGAATGATATTCGCTGTCGGTTTTTCATAGATGGCTTTTATGATATTGAGGTATGTACCCTCTATCCCTATACTGTGAAGAGTTTTGATCAAGAAACGATGTTGTACTTTGTCAAATGCTTTTTCTGCATCTATTGAGAGGATCATATGATTCTTGCTCTTTCTTTTGTTAATGTATTGTATCACGTTGATTGATTTGCGGATGTTGAACCAGCCTTGCAGCCCAGGAATAAATCCCACTTGGTCCTGGTGAATAATCCTTTTAATGTACTGTTGGAACCCATTGGCTAGTTTTTTTTGTGTGTGTGTGAGAATTTTTGCTTCCATGTTCATCAAGGATATTGGTCTGTAATTCTCTTTTTTGATGGGGTCTTTGTCTGGTTTTGGGATCAAGGTAATGCTGGCCTCATAAAATGAGTTTGGAAGTTTCCCTTCCATTTCTATTTTTTGGAACAGTTTCAGGAGAATAGGTAGTAATTCTTCTTGAAATGGCTGATAGAATTCCCCTGGGAAGCCATCTGGCCCTGGGCTTTTGTTTCTTGGGAGATTTTTGATGACTGTTTCAATTTCCTTAGTGGTTATAGGTCTGTTCAGGTTTTCTATTTCTTCCTGGTTCAATTTTGGTAGTTGATACATCTCTAGGAATGCACCCATTTCTTCCAGGTTATCTAATTTGCTGGCATAGAGTTGCTCATAATATGTTCTTATCATTGTTTGTATTTCTTTGGTGTTGGTTGTGATCTCTCCTCTTTCCTTCATGATTTTGTTGATTTGGGTCATTTCTCTTTTCTTCTTGATAAGTCTGGCCAGGGGTTTATCAATCTTGTTCATTCTTTCCAAGAACCAGCTCCTAGTTTCGTGGATCTGTTCTACTGTTCTTTTGGTTTCTAGTTCATTGATTTGTGCTCTGATCTTTATCATTTCTCTTCTCCTGCTGGGTTTAGGCTTCATTTGCTGTTCTTTTCCAGCTCCTTTAGGTGTAGGGTTAGTTTGTGTATTTGAGACCTTTCTTGTTTCTTGAGAAAGGCTTGTATTGCTATATACTTTCCTCTCAGGACTGCCTTTGTTGTATCCCAAAGATTTTGAACCGTTGTGTTTTCATTTTCATTGGTTTCCATGAAATTTTTTAATTCTTCTTTAATTTCCTGGTTGACCCATTCATTCTTTAGTAGGATGCTCTTTAGCCTCCATGTATTTGAGTTCTTTCCGACTTTCCTCTTGTGGTTGAGTTCTAGTTTCAAAGCATTGTGGTCTGAAAATATGCAGGGAATGATCCCAATCTTTTGGTACCGATTGAGACCTGATTTGTGACCTGGGATGTGATCAGTTCTGGAGAATGTTCCATGGGCACTAGAGAAGAATGTGTATTCCTTTGCTTGGGGATGGAATGTTCTGAATATGTCTGTGAAGTCCATTTGGTCCAGTGTGTCATTTAAAGTCTTTATTTCCTTGTTGATCTTTTGCTTAGATGATCTGTCCATTTCAGTCAGGGGGGTGTTAAAGTCCCCCACTATTATTGTATTGTTGTCAATGTGTTTCTTTGCTTTTGTTATTAATTGCCTTATATAATTGGCTGCTCCCATGTTCGGGGCATAGATCTTTACAATTGTTAGATCTTCTTGTTGGATAGACCCTTTAAGTAGGATATAGTGTCCTTCCTCATCGCTTATTACAGTCTTTGTTTTAAAATCTAGTTTGTCTGATAGAAGGATTGCCACCCCAGCTTTCTTTTGGTGTCCATTAGCATGGTAAATGGTTTTCCACCCCCTCACTTTCAATCTGGGGGTGTCTTTGGGTCTAAAATGAGTCTCTTGCAGACAGCATATTGATGGGTCTTGTTTTTTAATCCAATCTGATAGCCTGTGTCTTTTGATTGGGGCATTTACGCCATTTGCATTCAGGGTAACTATTGAAAAGTATGAATTTAGTGCCATTGTATTACCTGTAAGGTGACTGTTAACTCTCTCTTGTCTGTGTTCGTTTCTGCTCTTTGCTGCTTTTAGGTTCTCTCTTTGCTTAGAGGACCCCTCTCAATATTTCTTGGAGGGGTGGTTTTGTGTTTGCAAATTCCTTTAGTTTTTGTTTGTTCTGGAAGCTTTTTATCTCTCCTTCTATTTTCAATGATAGCCTAGCTGGATATAGTATTCTTGGCTGCATATTTTTCTCGTTTAGTGCTCTGAAGATATCTTGCCAGTCCTTTCTGGCCTGCCAGGTCTCTGTGGATAGGTCTGTTGCCAATCTAATGTTTCTACCATTGTAGGTTACATATCTCTTCTCCGGAGCTGCTTTCAGGATTTTCTCTTTGTCTCTGAGACTCGTAAGTTTTACTATTAGATGTCGGGTGTTGACCTATTATTATTGATTTTGAGAGGGGTTCTCTGTGCCTCCTGGATTTTAATGCCTGTTTCCTTCCTCACATTAGGGAAGTTCTCTGTTATAATTTGCTCCAATATACCTTCTGCCCCTCTCTCTCTCTCTTCTTCTTCTGGGATCCCAATTATTCTAATGTTGTTTCGTCTTATCGTATCACTTATCTCTCGAATTCTGCCCTCGTGATCCTGTAGTTGTTTCTCTCTCTTTTTCTCAGCCTCTTTATTTTCCATCATTTGGTCTTCTATATCGCTGATTCTCTCTTCTGCCTCATTTATCCTAGCATTTAGTGCCCCCATTTTTGATTGCACCTCATCAATAGCCTTTTTGATTTCGATTTGGTTAGATTTTAGTTCTTTTATTTCTCCAGAAAGGGTTTCTCTAATAACTTCCACGCTTTTTTCAAGCCCAGCTAGTATCTTTAAAGTCATGATTCTGAACTCTAGGTCCGACATCGTACTAATGTCCGTATTGAGTAGGTCCCTGGCTGACGGTACTACCTCTTGTTCTTTTTGCTGAGGTGATTTCTTTCGTCTTGTCATTTTCTCCAGAGGAGAATAGATGAATGAGAGAACAAAATCCTAACAGGTTTACAACGTCCCCAGCAAATATACTGTATACAAATCAGAAAAGACCTGAAACCAGGGGAAAAGAAAGGGAAAGAAAGAAAAACGAAAGAGAAAAAGAAAAAAAAGGATAAAAACAAAAACAAAACAATACAAAAAAGGCAGAATATGATCAAATATGATCAGGCTAGTGCATAGATCAGTGCCGCACACTAGATTTTGGGCGTATTTTGGTCTGTTAGAAAAAGGTGCCTCCTAAAATTTTAAAGGAAGAAAGACATATATGTACAAAATAATGGTTGATACAATGAAGGGATGGAAGATGACTGTAAAGATGAAAATTATAAAAGATTTTATAAAAGGACTTGGTAAGATAAGTTGTTTGAAAAAAGAAAGAAGATTTAAGAAAAAAAAAAGGAAAAAGGGAGAGAATGTGATCAGGCAGGAGACTAGAACAAAGCCATACACTAGTGATTTAGGGTATATTTTGATCTGTTAGAAGAAACTGTACCTCAAAATTTTAAAGAGAGAACAACTTATATATATATATATATGCCAAAAATAAGGGTAACTACTATGAAGGGATAAAATATGACTCTAAAAATGAAAAATAAAAAATGTTTGTTTTTTTTTTTAAAAAGGGATTTATAAGATGTTGGTTGAAAAAGGGAAAAAGAAAAAAAAACAGTCAACAAAAATTAACTTTGATGAAATAATGAATCATGGTTAAAAAAAAAAAAAAAGCCATGAATCTATGTGCAGTGTTCCCCTAGCGCTGGAGTTCTCCTATTCTCCTTGATCGATCAACTTGGTCTTGCCTTGCTGGCTGTTTGTGCTGATCTTCTGGGGGAGGGGCCTGTTGCTGTGGTTTCCAAATGTCTTTGCTGGAGGCGGAATTGCCCCGCCCTTGTCAGTCCGGGCTAAGGAAGCTGCTCCGCTTTGCTCTCAGGAGCTTTTGTTCCCTGCAAGCTCTCGGTACAGCCTTGGAGGACCAGGGCAGAAATGGTGGCCTCCCAATCTCCCCTCGGAGGAGCTGAGAACCTGGGGCCCCGCTCCTCAGTGTGCCCCCAGAGAAAAGCAGTCACTTCCGTGTCCCCGTTCTCCGGCCGCACTCCGTGCTCACCCGGCCTGTGACCGAGCGTTGCTATCTATGGCACCCGACCCCGCACGGAGTCTCCAAACCCAGCAGATCCCTGCAGTGCGCTCCCGCACCGCTCCTCCCCGGGAAGGAAGGGGAGTCTCCCCGGATCTGCTGCTTGTTGGGTCCCTGCTGGGGGAGCCGTGCTCCGACTGGGCCGCAGATCACAGTTTATGGCAACCCCGAGCTGAGAGCCCACGACTCTGCTCCGTCTCTGCAGCCGGCTTCCCCGCGAGCATGCAAGTCTTACTGCTCGCTTAGCAAGGCAAGAAACAGTAGTGTAGGGGAACCGTGTGTACATAGCCTCACTGTTGCGAGGAGTGGGAACACTTGTTGTGCCTGTGCGTAAGAGCCTGACTGACAATTCCCTTAAGTTACTGGGCGAGAGAAACGGATTCATGCAGCTGCACCTCTCCCACCAGCTCTCAGTATCAGAATGGTAGCACTCCTCCGGCCTGTGTGCCTGCAGGCCTAAGTTTCAGGCCCCTCCCTGGAATACACTACACTGGAGAAACCGCGCTTTAGCTCCCGCCAGTCCCTAGCGGAGAGGAAGCTGTATGGTGTGCGCTGTGCTTGAGAGCCCGGCGAACGTCTTCCCTACGTAAAACCGGGGGAAAGAAATGCCGTTGCCGGAGACGCCTCTCGGCTCACCTCTTTTCCTGGAGCTAGTACCTTTACCCCGGTGCGCGTGCAGGCCCAAAGCCAAAAACCTCACTCGAGGGAACCGCACTGTAGAGAATCCGGGCTTCGGCCAGACTAGGCCTTCCTGAGGGTGGAAGACTTTTGCTATGAGCATGCGTGCGAGCACTGCCAGCGAGTCCAAAACCATTTTCTGAGGGAGACTGAGGCCGCGGCAGAAGGGAGAACAAAACTCCCCACTTGTTTCCTGAAGGCAGCCCAGCAGCCGCCCCCTTGGACATGCAAGTCTCACTGCTCACGTACCAAAGCAAAGAAACAGTACTGTAGGGGAACCTTGTTGTAGGTAGACTCCCTGTTGCGCGAGTGGGAACACTTGGAGTGCCTGTGCGTAAGAGCCTGGCCGAATAGTCCCTTAAGTTCCTGGGCGAGAGAAACGGATTCGTGCAGCCGCAACTCTCCCACCAGCTCTCAGTATCAGAATGGTAGCACTCCTCCGCCCTGTGTGCGTGCAGGCCTAAGAGGCAGGCCCCTCCTTGGAAGGCACAGCACTGTGGAGAACCCGCGTTAGTTCCCGCCAGTCCCTAGCGGAGAGGACGCTGTATGGTGTGCGCTGTGCTTCAGAGCCCGGCGAACGGCTTCCCTATGTAAAAGCGAGGGAAAGAAAGGCCTGTGCCGGAGACACCTCTCGGCTGAGCTCTTGTTCCTGGGGCTAGTATCGTGCTCCGTTGTGCGAGCAGACCAAAAGCCAACCACCTAAATCCAGGGAACTGCACTGTGTGGAATCCAGGCTTCGGGCAGACTAGGCCTTCCTGAGGGTGGAAACCTTTTGCAGTGTGAATGCGGGCGAGCACTGCCAGCGAGTCCAAAACCATTTTGCGAAGGAGACTGAGGCCGCGGCAGAAGTGAGAACTCAACTCCCCACTTGTTTCCTGAAGCCAGCCAGGCGGCCGCCCCCTTGAGCATGCATGTCTCACTGCTTGTGGACCAACGCAAAGAAACAGTAGGGTAGGTGACCGTGTTGTACAGAGCCTCACTGTTCCGGAGAGGGGAAACACTTGGAGTGTGTGTGCATGAGACCCTGGGAGACGAGTCCCATACGTTACTGGGCGAGAGAAACGAACTCGTGCAGCCGCACCTCTCCCACCAGCTCTCAGTGGCAGAATGCAAGCACTCCTCAGGCATGTGTGCGAGCAGGCCTAAGTAGCAGGCCCCTCCCTGGAAGGCACAACACTGTGGTGAAAGCGCACGGTAGCTCCCGCCAGGCACCGGCGGGGAGGACGCTGTATGGTGTGCGCTGTGCCTGAGAGCCCGGCGAGCATCTTCCCTATGTAAAACCGGGGGAAAGAAAGGCCAGTGCCGGAGAGGCCTCTCGGCTGAGCTCTTTTCCTGGAGCTAGTACCTTTATCCCGGTGGGCGTGCAGGCCAAAAGCCAAAAACCTCACTCGAGGAAACCGCATTGTAGAGAATCCGGGCTTCGGCCAGACTAGGCCTTCCTCTGGTTGGAAGCCTTTTGCTGTGTGCATGCTTATGAGCTCCGCCCCGGAGTCCAAAACCATTTTCGGAGGGAGACTGAGGCCGCGGCAGAAGGGAGAACACAACTCCCCACTTGTTTCCTGAAGCCAGCCCAGCGGCCGCCCGCTTGGGCATGCAAGTCTCACTGCTCGCGTACCAAGGAAAGAAACAGTAGTGTAGGGGAACCGTGTGTACATAGCCTCACTGTTGCGGGGAGTGGGAACACTTGGAGTGCCTGTGCGTAAGAGCCTGACTGACAATTCCCTTAAGTTACTGTGCAAGGGAAATGGATTCGTGCAGCCGCCCCTCTCCCACCAGCTCTCAGTAGCAGAATGGTAGCACTCCTCCGGCATGTGTGCCTGCAGGCCTAAGTTGCAGGCCCCTCTCTGGAATGCACTACACTGGAGAAACCGCGCTATAGCTCCCGCAAGTCCGTAGCGGAGAGGAAGCTGTATGGTGTGCGCTGTGCTTGAGAGCCCGGCGAACGTCTTCCCTACGTAAAACCGGGAGAAAGAAAGGCCGTTGGCGGAGAAGTCTCTCGGCTAAGCTCTTGTTCCTGGAGCTAGTACCTTTACCCCGGTGTGCGTGCAGGCCAAAACCCAAAAACCTCACTGGAGGGAACCGCACTGTAGAGAATCCGGGCTTCGGGCAGACTAGGCCTTCCTGAGGGTGGAAGCCTTCTGCTGTGTGCATGCGTATGAGCTCCACCAGGGAATCTAAAACCATTTTCTGAGGGAGACTGAGGCCGCAGAAGAAGGGAGAACAAAACACCCCACTTGTTTCCTGCTACTGGCCCTGCGTCTAACCCCTTGTGCATGCATGTCTCACTGCTCCCAAACCAACGTAAGAAATGCAGGGTAGGGGACCGTGTTGTAGAGAGTCTCACTGTTACGGAAGGTGGAAACACTGGGAGTGTGTGTACGTGAGAGCCTGGGAGACGAGTCCCCTAAGTTACTGGGCGAGAGAAAAGGATTAGTTGCAGCGGCACCTCTCCAACCAGCTCTCAGTGGCAGAATGCTAGCACTCCTCAGGCATGTGTTCGTGCAGGACTAAGTATCAGGCCCCTCCCTGGAAGGCACATAACTGTGGTGTAATCGCGCTTCAGCTCCGGCCGGTCCCCGGCGGGGAGGACGCTGTAAGGTTTCCTCTGTACTTGAGAGCCCGGCGAACGGCTTCCCTATGTAAAACCGAGGGAAAGAAAGGCCGGTGCCTGAGACGCCTCTCGGCTCAGCTCTTGTTCCTGGGGCTAGTACCGTTGCCCCGGTGTGCTTGAAGGACAAAAGCCAACCACCTAACTCGAGGGAATCACACTATAGAGAATCCGGGCTTCGGCTGGACTAGGCCTTCCTGAGGGTGGAAAGCTTCTGCTGAGAGCATGCATGCGAGCACTGCCAGCGAGTCCAAAACCATTTTCCCAGGGAGACTGAGGCCGCGGCAGAAGGGAGAACACAACTGCCCATTTGTTTCCTGAAGCCAGCCCAGCAGCCGACCCCTAGGGCATGCAAGTCTCACGCTCGCTTACCAACGCAATGAAACCGTACTGTAGGGGAACCGTGTATACAGAGCCTCACTGTTGCGCGCAGTGGGAACTCTTGGAGTGCCTGTACGTAAGAGCCTGGCTGAAGAGTCCCTTCAGTTCCTGGGCGAGAGAAACGGATTCGTGCAGCCGCACCTCTCCCACCAGCTCTCAGTATCAGAATGGTAGCACTCCTCCGGCCTGTGTGCGTGCAGGCCTAAGTTGCAGGCCCCTCCCTGGAAGGCAGTACACTGTGGAGAAACCGCGCTTTAGCTGCCGCCGTTCCCTAGCGGAGAGGAAGCTGTAGGGTGTGCGATGTGCCTAGAGCCCGGCGAACGTCTTCCCTACGTAAAACCGGGGGAAACAAAGGCCGGTGCCGGAGACGCGTCTCGGCTCAGCTCTTGTTCATGGAGCTAGTATCTTTACCCCGGTGTGCGTGCAGGCCGAAAGCCAAAAACCTCACACGAGGGAAACGCACTGTAGAGAATCGGGCTTCGGCCAGACTAGGCCTTCCTGAGGGTGGAAGCCTTCTGCTGTGTGCATGCGTATGAGCTCGGCCACGGAGTACAAAACCATTTTCTGAGGGAGACTGAGGCCGCAGTAGAAGGGAGAACAAAGCTCCCCACTTGTTTCCTGCTACTGGCCCTGCGTCCAACCCCTTGTGCATGCATGTCTCACTGCTCCCATACCAACGTAAGAAAAGTAGGGTAGGGGACCGTGTTGTAGAGAGTCTCACTGTTACGGAGGGTGGAAACACTGGGAGTGTGTGTACGTGAGAGCCTGGGAGACGAGTCCCCTAAGTTACTGAGCGAGAGAAAAGGATTAGTTGCAGCAGCACCTCTCCCACCAGCTCTCAGTGGCAGAATGCTAGCACTCCTCAGGCATGTGTGCGTGCAGGCCTAAGTATCAGGCCCCTCCCTGGAAGGCACAAAACTGCGGTGAAAGCGCGCTTCAGCTCCGGCCTGTCCCCGGCGTGGAGGACGCTGTAAGGTTTCCTCTGTACTTGAGAGCCCGGCGAACGGCTTCCCTATGTAAAACCGAGAGGGAAAGAAAGGCCGGTGCCTGAGACGCCTCTCGGCTCAGCTCTTGTTCCTGGGGCTAGTACCGTTGCCCCGGTGTGCTTGAAGGACAAAAGCCAACCACCTAACTCGAGGGAATCACACTATAGAGAATCCGGGCTTCGGCTGGACTAGGCCTTCCTGAGGGTGGAAAGCTTCTGCTGAGAGCATGCATGCGAGCACTGCCAGCGAGTCCAAAACCATTTTCCCAGGGAGACTGAGGCCGCGGCAGAAGGGAGAACACAACTGCCCATTTGTTTCCTGAAGCCAGCCCAGCAGCCGACCCCTAGGGCATGCAAGTCTCACGCTCGCTTACCAACGCAATGAAACCGTACTGTAGGGGATCCTTGTATACAGAGCCTCACTGTTGCGCGCAGGGGGAACTCTTGGAGTGCCTGTACGTAAGAGCCTGGCTGAAGAGTCCCTTCAGTTCCTGGGCGAGAGAAACGGATTCGTGCAGCCGCACCTCTCCCACCAGCTCTCAGTATCAGAATGGTAGCACTCCTCCGGCCTGTGTGCGTGCAGGCCTAAGTTGCAGGCCCCTCCCTGGAAGGCAGTACACTGTGGAGAAACCGCGCTTTAGCTGCCGCCGTTCCCTAGCGGAGAGGAAGCTGTAGGGTGTGCGATGTGCCTAGAGCCCGGCGAACGTCTTCCCTAGGTAAAACCGGGGGAAACAAGGGCCGGTGCCGGAGACGCGTCTCGGCTCAGCTCTTGTTCATGGAGCTAGTATCTTTACCCCGGTGTGCGTGCAGGCCGAAAGCCAAAAACCTCACACGAGGGAACCGCACTGTAGAGAATCCAGGCTTCGGCCAGACTAGGCCTTCCTGAGGGTGGAAGCCTTCTGCTGTGTGCATGCGTATGAGCTCCGCCACGGAGTACAAAACCATTTTCTGAGGGAGACTGAGGCCGCGGCAGAAGTGAGAACAAAGCTCCCCACTTGTTTCCTGCTAGTGGCCCTGCGTCCAACCCCTTGTGCATGCACGTCTCACTGCTCCCATACCAACGTAAGAAAAGTAGGGTAGGGGACCGTGTTGTAGAGAGTCTCACTGTTACGGAGGGTGGAAACACTGGGAGTGTGTGTACGTGAGAGCCTGGGAGACGAGTCCCCTAAGTTACTGGGGGAGAGAAAAGGATTAGTTGCAGCGGCACCTCTCCAAACAGCTCTCAGTATTAGAATGATAGCATTCCTCCGGCATGTGTGCGAGCAGGCCTAAGAGGCAGGCCCCTCCTTGGAAGGCACAGCACTGTGGAGAACCCGCGTTAGCTCCCGCCGATCCCTAGCGGAGAGGACGCTGTATGGTGTGCGCTGTGCTTCAGAGCCCGGCGAACGGCTTCCCTATGTAAAAGCGAGGGAAAGAAAGGCCTGTGCCGGAGACACCTCTCGGCTGAGCTCTTGTTCCTGGGCTACTATCGTGCTCCATTGTGCGAGCAGACCAAAAGCCAACCACCTAAATCCAGGGAACTGCACTGTGTGGAATCCAGGCTTCGGCCAGACTAGGCCTTCCTGAGGGTGGAAACCTCTTGCAGTGTGAATGCGGGCGAGCACTGCCAGCGAGTCCAAAACCATTTTGTGAGGAAGACTGAGGCCTCGGCAGAAGTGAGAACTCAACTCCCCACTTTTTTCCTGAAGCCAGCCAGACGGCCGCCCCCTTGAGCATGCATGTCTCACTGCTTGCCGACCAAGGCAAAGAGACAGTGGGGTAGGGGACCGTGTTGTAGAGAGCCTGACTGTTAGGGAGGGTGGAAACACTTGGAGTGTGTGTACGTGAGAGCCTAGGAGACGAGTCCCCTAAGTTACTGGGCGAGAGAAAAGGATTAGTTGCAGCGGCACCTCTCCCACCAGCTCTCAGTATCAGAATGGTAGCACTCCTCCGGCATGTGTGTGTGCAGACCTAAGTGGCAGGCCCCTCCTTGGAAGGCACAACACTGTGGAGAAACCGCGCTTTAGCTCCTGCCGGTCCCTAGCGGAGAGGACGCTATATGGTGTGCGCTGTGCTTGAGAGCCCGGCGATCGGCTTCCCTATGTATAAGCGAGGGAAAGAAAGGCCGGTGCCCGAGACGCCTCTCGGCTCAGCTCTTGTTCCTGGAGCTAGTACCGTTACCCTGGTGTGCTTGCAGGCCGAGGGCCAACCTCCCAATTCGAGGGAACCACACTGTAGAAATTCCTTACTTCGGCCAGACTAGGCCTTCCTGAGGGAGGTAACCCTTTGCAGTGTGAATGCGGGCGAGCACTGCCAGCGAGTCCAAAACCGTTTTACGAGGGAGACTGAGGCCGCGACCGAAGTGAGAACTCAACTCCCCATTTGTTTCCTGAAGCCAGCCCGGCAGCCGCCCCCTTGAGCATGCAAGTCTCACTGTTTGCGTCCCAACGCAAGGAAACAGTAGGCTGGGGGACCGTGTTGTAGAGAGCCTCACTGTTCCGGAGAGTGGAAACACTTCGAGTGCGTGTGCGTGAGAGCCTGGGAGACGAGTGTCCTACGTTACTGGGCGAGAGAAACGAACTCGTGCAGCCGCACCTCTCCCACCAGCTCTCAGTGGCAGAATGCTAGCACTCCTCAGGCATGCGTTCGTGCAGGCCTAAGTATCAGGGCCCTCCCTGGAAGGCACAAAACTGTGGTGAAAGCGCGCTTCAGCTCCGGCCGGTCCCCGGCGGGGAGGACGCGGTAAGGTTTCCTCTGTACTTGAGAGCCCGGCGAACGGCATCCCTATGTAAAACCGAGGGAAAGAAAGGCCGGTGCCTGAGACGCCTCTCGGCTCAGCTCTTGTTCCTGGGGCTAGTACCGTTGCCCCGGTGTGCTTGAAGGACAAAAGCCAACCACCTAACTCGAGGGAATCACACTATAGAGAATCCGGGCTTCGGCTGGACTAGGCCTTCCTGAGGGTGGAAAGCTTCTGCTGAGAGCATGCATGCGAGCACTGCCAGCGAGTCCAAAACCATTTTCCCAGGGAGACTGAGGCCGCGGCAGAAGGGAGAACACAACTGCCCATATGTTTCCTGAAGCCAGCCCAGCAGCCGACCCCTAGGGCATGCAAGTCTCACGCTCGCTTACCAACGCAATGAAACAGTACTGTAGGGGAACCGTGTATACAGAGCCTCACTGTTGCGCGCAGTGGGAACTCTTGGAGTGCCTGTACGTAAGAGCCTGGCTGAAGAGTCCCTTCAGTTCCTGGGCGAGAGAAACGGATTCGTGCAGCCGCACCTCTCCCACCAGCTCTCAGTATCAGAATGGTAGCACTCCTCCGGCCTGTGTGCGTGCAGGCCTAAGTTGCAGGCCCCTCCCTGGAAGGCAGTACACTGTGGAGAAACCGCGCTTTAGCTGCCGCCGTTCCCTAGCGGAGAGGAAGCTGTAGGGTGTGCGATGTGCCTAGAGCCCGGCGAACGTCTTCCCTACGTAAAACCGGGGGAAACAAAGGCCGGTGCCGGAGACGCGTCTCGGCTCAGCTCTTGTTCATGGAGCTAGTATCTTTACCCCGGTGTGCGTGCAGGCCGAAAGCCAAAAACCTCACACGAGGGAAACGCACTGTAGAGAATCGGGCTTCGGCCAGACTAGGCCTTCCTGAGGGTGGAAGCCTTCTGCTGGGTGCATGCGTATGAGCTCGGCCACGGAGTACAAAACCATTTTCTGAGGGAGACTGAGGCCGCAGTAGAAGGGAGAACAAAGCTCCCCACTTGTTTCCTGCTACTGGCCCTGCGTCCAACCCCTTGTGCATGCATGTCTCACTGCTCCCATACCAACGTAAGAAAAGTAGGGTAGGGGACCGTGTTGTAGAGAGTCTCACTGTTACGGAGGGTGGAAACACTGGGAGTGTGTGTACGTGAGAGCCTGGGAGACGAGTCCCCTAAGTTACTGAGCGAGAGAAAAGGATTAGTTGCAGCAGCACCTCTCCCACCAGCTCTCAGTGGCAGAATGCTAGCACTCCTCAGGCATGTGTGCGTGCAGGCCTAAGTATCAGGCCCCTCCCTGGAAGGCACAAAACTGCGGTGAAAGCGCGCTTCAGCTCCGGCCTGTCCCCGGCGTGGAGGACGCTGTAAGGTTTCCTCTGTACTTGAGAGCCCGGCGAACGGCTTCCCTATGTAAAACCGAGAGGGAAAGAAAGGCCGGTGCCTGAGACGCCTCTCGGCTCAGCTCTTGTTCCTGGGGCTAGTACCGTTGCCCCGGTGTGCTTGAAGGACAAAAGCCAACCACCTAACTCGAGGGAATCACACTATAGAGAATCCGGGCTTCGGCTGGACTAGGCCTTCCTGAGGGTGGAAAGCTTCTGCTGAGAGCATGCATGCGAGCACTGCCAGCGAGTCCAAAACCATTTTCCCAGGGAGACTGAGGCCGCGGCAGAAGGGAGAACACAACTGCCCATTTGTTTCCTGAAGCCAGCCCAGCAGCCGACCCCTAGGGCATGCAAGTCTCACGCTCGCTTACCAACGCAATGAAACAGTACTGTAGGGGAACCTTGTATACAGAGCCTCACTGTTGCGCGCAGTGGGAACTCTTGGAGTGCCTGTACGTAAGAGCCTGGCTGAAGAGTCCCTTCAGTTCCTGGGCGAGAGAAACGGATTCGTGCAGCCGCACCTCTCCCACCAGCTCTCAGTATCAGAATGGTAGCACTCCTCCGGCCTGTGTGCGTGCAGGCCTAAGTTGCAGGCCCCTCCCTGGAAGGCAGTACACTGTGGAGAAACCGCGCTTTAGCTGCCGCCGTTCCCTAGCGGAGAGGAAGCTGTAGGGTGTGCGATGTGCCTAGAGCCCGGCGAACGTCTTCCCTACTTAAAACCGGGGGAAACAAAGGCCGGTGCCGGAGACGCGTCTCGGCTCAGCTCTTGTTCCTGGAACTAGCACCTTTACCACGGTGTGCGTGCAGTCCAAAAGCCAAAAACCTCATTGGAGGGAAGCGCACTGTAGAGAAACCGGGCTTCGGGCAGAGTAGGCCTTCCTGAGGGTGGCAGCCTTTTGCTGTGATTATACCTGCTTGCACTGCCAGCGCGTCCAAAACCATTTTCTGAGGGAGACTGAGGCCACGGCAGAAGGGAGAACACAACTCCCCACTTCTTTCCTGAAGGCGGTCCTGCGACCGTCCCCTTGAGCATGCATGTCTTTTTTTTTAATTTTTTATTGTTATGTTAATCACCATATATTACATCATTAGTTTTTGGTGCAGTGTTCCATGATTCATTGTTTGTTCATAACACCCAGTGCTCCATGCAGAACGTGCCCTCCTCAATACCCATCACCAGGCTCACCCCTCCTCCTACCCCCCTCCCCTCTAGAACCCTCAGTTTGTTTCTCAGAGTCCATCATCTCTCATGGTTCGTCTCCCCCTCTGACATACTCCCCTTTTCTTCCTCTCCTGTTATCTTCTTCTTTTTCTTTTTTCTTAAAATATGTTGCGTTATTTGTTTCAGAAGTACAGAACTGTGATTCAACAGTCTGGCACAATTCACAGCGCTCACCGTAGCACATACCCTCCCCAATGTCTATCACCCAGCCACCCCATCCCTCCCACCCCCAACCACTCCAGTAACACTCAGTTTCTTTCCCGAGATGAAGAATTCCTCATATCAGTGAGGTCATATGATACATGTCTTTCTCTGATTGACTTATTTCACTCAGCATAACACCCTCCAGTTCCATCCACGTCGTTGCAAATGGCAAGATCTCATTCCTTTTGATGGCTGCATAATATTCCATTGTGTATATACACCACATCTTCTTTATCCATTCATCTGTCGATGGGCATCTTGGCTCTTTCCACCGTTTGGCTATGGTGGACATTGCTGCTATAAACATTGGGGTACACGTACCCCTTCGGGTCCCTACATTTGTATCTTTGTGGTAAATACCCAGTAGTGCAACTGCTGGATCGAACGGTAGCTCTAATTTCAACTGTTTGAGGAACCTCCATACTGTTTTCCAGAGGGGTTGCACTAGCTTGCATTCCCACCAACAGTGTAGGAGGGTTCCCCTTTCTCCACATCCCCGCCAACATCTGTCGTTCCCTGACTTGTTAATTTCAGCCATTCTGACGGGTGTGAGGTGGTATCTCATGGAGGTTTTGATTTGGATTTCCCTGATGCCGAGCGATGTGGAGCACTTTTTCATGTGCCTGTTGGCCATTTGGATGTCTTCTTTGGAGACATGTCTGTTCATGTCTTCTGCCCATTTCTTGATTGAATTATTTCTTCTTTGGGTGTTGAGTTTGATCAGTTCTTTATAGATTTTGGATAATAGCCCTTTATCTGATAGGTCAGTTGCAAATATTTTCTCCCATTCTGTCGGTTGTCTTTTGGTTTTGTGGACTGTGTCTTTTGCTGTGCAAAAGCTTTTTATCTTGATGAAATCCCAAGAGTTCATTTTTGCCCTGGCTTCCCGTGCCTTTGGCGATGTTTCTAGGAAGAAGTTGCTGCGGCTAAGGTCGAAAAGGTTGCTACCTGTGTTCTCCTTTAGGATTTTGATGGACTCCTGTCTCACGTTTAGGTCTTTCAACCGTTTGGAGTCTATTTTTGTGTGTGGTGTAAGGAAATGGTCCAGTTTCATTCTTCTGCATGTGGCTGTCCAATTTTCCCAACACCATTTGTTGAAGAGACTGTCTTTTTGCCATTGGACATTCTTTCCTGCTTTGTCAAAGATAAGTTGACCATAGAGTTGAGGGTCCATTTCTGGGCTCTCGATTCTGTTCCATTGATCTATGTGTCTGTTTTTGTGCCAGTACCATACTGTCTTGATGATGACAGGTTTGTCATAGAGCTGAAAGTCCGGAATTGTGAAGCCGCCAGCTTTGCTTTTCTTTTTCATTAGTCCTCTGGCTATTCTGGGTCTCTTCTGGTTCCATACAAATATGAGGATTATTTCTTCCATTTCTTTGAGAAAAGTGGATGGTATTTTGATGGGGATTGCATTGAATGTGTAGATTGCTCTAGGTAGCATTGACATCTTCAGAATGTTGATTCTCCCAATCCATGAGCACGGAACGCTGTTCCATTTCTTTGTGTCTTCTTCCATTTCTTTCATGAGTATTTTATAGTTTTCTGAGTACAGATCCTTTGCCTCTTTGGTTAGATTTCTTCCTAGGGATCTAATGGTTTTGGGTGCAATTGTAAATGGGATCGACTCCTTGATTTGTCTCTCTTCTGTCTTGTTGTTGGTGTAGAGGAATGCCACCGATTTCTGTGCACTGATTTTGTATCCTGCTACTTTACTGAATTCCTGTATGAGTTCTAGCAGTTTTGCGGTGGAGTCTTTTGGGTTTTCCACATACAGTATCTTATCATCTGCAAAGAGTGAGAGGTTTGACTTCCTCTTTGCCGTTTTGGATGCCTTTGATTTCTTTTTGTTGTCTGATTGCTGTGGCTAGGACTTCTAATACTACGTTGAATAGCACTGGTGAGAGTGGACATCCCTGCCGCGTTCCTGACTTTATGGGAAAAGCTCTCGGCCTTTCCCCATTGAGAATGATATTCGCTGTCGGTTTTTCATAGATGGCTTTTATGATATTGAGGTATGTACCCTCTATCCCTATACTGTGAAGAGTTTTGATCAAGAAACGATGTTGTACTTTGTCAAATGCTTTTTCTGCATCTATTGAGAGGATCATATGATTCTTGCTCTTTCTTCTGTTAATGTATTGTATCACGTTGATTGATTTGCGGATGGTGAACCAGCCTTGCAGCCCAGGAATAAATCCCACTTGGTCCTGGTGAATAATCCTTTTAATGTACTGTTGGAACCCATTGGCTAGTTTTTTTTTTTTTTTGTGAGAATTTTTGCTTCCATGTTCATCAAGGATATTGGTCTGTAATTCTCTTTTTTGATGGGGTCTTTGTCTGGTTTTGGGATCAAGGTAATGCTGGCCTCATAAAATGAGTTTGGAAGTTTCCCTTCCATTTCTATTTTTTGGAACAGTTTCAGGAGAATAGGTAGTAATTCTTCTTGAAATGGCTGATAGAATTCCCCTGGGAAGCCATCTGGCCCTGGGCTTTTGTTTCTTGGGAGATTTTTGATGACTGTTTCAATTTCCTTAGTGGTTATAGGTCTGTTCAGGTTTTCTATTTCTTCCTGGTTCAATTTTGGTAGTTGATACATCTCTAGGAATGCACCCATTTCTTCCAGGTTATCTAATTTGCTGGCATAGAGTTGCTCATAATATGTTCTTATCATTGTTTGTATTTCTTTGGTGTTGGTTGTGATCTCTCCTCTTTCCTTCATGATTTTGTTGATTTGGGTCATTTCTCTTTTCTTCTTGATAAGTCTGGCCAGGGGTTTATCAATCTTGTTCATTCTTTCCAAGAACCAGCTCCTAGTTTCGTGGATCTGTTCTACTGTTCTTTTGGTTTCTAGTTCATTGATTTCTGCTCTGATCTTTATGATTTCTCTTCTCCTGCTGGGTTTAGGCTTTATTTGCTGTTCTTTCTCCAGCTCCTTTAGGTGTAGGGTTAGGTTGTGTATTTGAGACCTTTCTTGTTTCTTGAGAAAGGCTTGTATTGCTATATACTTTCCTCTCAGGACTGCCTTTGTTGTATCCCAAAGATTTTGAACCGTTGTGTTTTCATTTTCATTGGTTTCCATGAAATTTTTTAATTCTTCTTTAATTTCCTGGTTGACCCATTCATTCTTTAGTAGGATGCTCTTTAGCCTCCATGTATTTGAGTTCTTTCCGACTTTCCTCTTGTGGTTGAGTTCTAGTTTCAAAGCATTGTGGTCTGAAAATATGCAGGGAATGATCCCAATCTTTTGGTACCGATTGAGACCTGATTTGTGACCTGGGATGTGATCAGTTCTGGAGAATGTTCCATGGGCACTAGAGAAGAATGTGTATTCCTTTGCTTGGGGATGGAATGTTCTGAATATGTCTGTGAAGTCCATTTGGTCCAGTGTGTCATTTAAAGTCTTTATTTCCTTGTTGATCTTTTGCTTAGATGATCTGTCCATTTCAGTCAGGGGGGTGTTAAAGTCCCCCACTATTATTGTATTGTTGTCAATGTGTTTCTTTGCTTTTGTTATTAATTGCCTTATATAATTGCCTGCTCCCATGTTCGGGGCATAGATCTTTACAATTGTTAGATCTTCTTGTTGGATAGACCCTTTAAGTAGGATATAGTGTCCTTCGTCATCTCTTATTACAGTCTTTGTTTTAAAATCTAGTTTGTCTGATAGAAGGATTGCCACCCCAGCTTTCTTTTGGTGTCCATTAGCATGGTAAATGGTTTTCCACCCCCTCACTTTTAATGTGGGGGTGTCTTTGGCTCTAAAATGAGTCTCTTGCAGACAGCATATTGATGGGTCTGGTTTTTTTTTTTAATTTTTTATTGTTATGTTAATCACCATATATTGCATCATTAGTTTTTGGTGCAGTGTTCCATGATTCATTGTTTGTTCATAACACCCAGTGCTCCATGCAGAACGTGCCCTCCTCAATACCCATCACCAGGCTCACCCCTCCTCCTACCCCCCTCCCCTCTAGAACCCTCAGTTTGTTTCTCAGAGTCCATCATCTCTCATGGTTCGTCTCCCCCTCTGACATACTCCCCTTTTCTTCCTCTCCTGTTATCTTCTTCTTTTCCTTTTTTCTTAAAATATGTTGCGTTATTTCTTTCAGAAGTACAGAACTGTGATTCAACAGTCTGGCACAATTCACAGCACTCACCGTAGCACATACCCTCCCCAATGTCTATCACCCAGCCACCCCATCCCTCCCACCCCCAACCACTCCAGTAACACTCAGTTTCTTTCCCGAGATTAAGAATTCCTCATATCAGTGAGGTCATATGATACATGTCTTTCTCTGATTGACTTATTTCACTCAGCATAACACCCTCCAGTTCCATCCACGTTGTTGCAAATGGCAAGATCTCATTCCTTTTGATGGCTGCATAATATTCCATTGTGTATATACACCACATCTTCTTTATCCATTCATCTGTCGATGGGCATCTTGGCTCTTTCCACCGTTTGGCTATGGTGGACATTGCTGCTATAAACATTGGGGTACACGTACCCCTTCGGGTCCCTACATTTGTATCTTTGTGGTAAATACCCAGTAGTGCAATTGCTGGATGGAACGGTAGCTCTAATTTCAACTGTTTGAGGAACCTCCATATTGTTTTCCAGAGGGGTTGCACTAGCTTGCATTCCCACCAACAGTGTAGGAGGGTTCCCCTTTCTCCACATCCCCGCCAACATCTGTCGTTCCCTGACTTGTTAATTTCAGCCATTCTGACGGGTGTGAGGTGGTATCTCATGGAGGTTTTGATTTGGATTTCCCTGATGCCGAGCGATGTGGAGCACTTTTTCATGTGCCTGTTGGCCATTTGGATGTCTTCTTTGGAGAAATGTCTGTTCATGTCTTCTGCCCATTTCTTGATTGGATTATTTCTTCTTTGGGTGTTGAGTTTGATCAGTTCTTTATAGATTTTGGATACTAGCCCTTTATCTGATAGGTCAGTTGCAAATATTTTCTCCCATTCTGTCGGTTGTCTTTTGGTTTTGTGGACTGTTTCTTTTGCTGTGCAAAAGCTTTTTATCTTGATGAAATCCCAAGAGTTCATTTTTGCCCTGGCTTCCCGTGCCTTTGGCGATGTTTCTAGGAAGAAGTTGCTGCGGCTAAGGTCGAAAAGGTTGCTACCTGTGTTCTCCTTTAGGATTTTGATGGACTCCTGTGTCACGTTTAGGTCTTTCAACCGTTTGGAGTCTATTTTTGTGTGTGGTGTAAGGAAATGGTCCAGTTTCATTCTTCTGCATGTGGCTGTCCAATTTTCCCAACACCATTTGTTGAAGAGACTGTCTTTTTGCCATTGGACATTCTTTCCTGCTTTGTCAAAGATAAGTTGACCATAGAGTTGAGGGTCCATTTCTGGGCTCTCGATTCTGTTCCATTGATCTATGTGTCTGTTTTTGTGCCAGTACCATACTGTCTTGAAGATGACAGCTTTGTCATAGAGCTGGAAGTCGGGAATTGTGATGCCGCCAGCTTTGCTTTTCTTTTTCAGGAGTCCTCTGGCTATTCTGGGTCTCTTCTGGTTCCATACAAATTTGAGGATTATTTCTTCCATTTCTTTGAGAAAAGTGGATGGTATTTTGATGGGGATTGCATTGAATGTGTAGATTACTCTAGGTAGCATTGACATCTTCACAATGTTGATTCTCCCAATCCATGAGCACGGAACGTTGTTCCATTTCTTTGTGTCTTCTTCCATTTCTTTCATGAGTATTTTATAGTTTTCTGAGTACAGATCCTTTGCCTCTTTGGTTAGATTTCTTCCTAGGGATCTAATGGTTTTGGGTGCAATTGTAAATGGGATCGACTCCTTGATTTGTCTCTCTTCTGTCTTGTTGTTGCTGTAGAGGAATGCCACCGATTTCTGTGCACTGATTTTGTATCCTGCTACTTTACTGAATTCCTGTATGAGTTCTAGCAGTTTTGGGGTGGAGTCTTTTGGGTTTTCCACATACAGTATCTTATCATCTGCAAAGAGTGAGAGGTTTGACTTCCTCTTTGCCGTTTTGGATGCCTTTGATTTCTTTTTGTTGTCTGATTGCTGTGGCTAGGACTTCTAATACTACGTTGAATAGCACTGGTGAGAGTGGACATCCCTGCCGCGTTCCTGACTTTATGGGAAAAGCTCTCGGCCTTTCCCCATTGAGAATGATATTCGCTGTCGGTTTTTCATAGATGGCTTTTATGATATTGAGGTATGTACCCTCTATCCCTATACTGTGAAGAGTTTTGATCAAGAAACGATGTTGTACTTTGTCAAATGCTTTTTCTGCATCTATTGAGAGGATCATATGATTCTTGCTCTTTCTTCTGTTAATGTATTGTATCACGTTGATTGATTTGCGGATGTTGAACCAGCCTTGCAGCCCAGGAATAAATCCCACTTGGTCCTGGTGAATAATCCTTTTAATGTACTGTTGGAACCCATTGGCTAGTTTTTTTTGTGTGTGTGTGAGAATTTTTGCTTCCATGTTCATCAAGGATATTGGTCTGTAATTCTCTTTTTTGATGGGGTCTTTGTCTGGTTTTGGGATCAAGGTAATGCTGGCCTCATAAAATGAGTTTGGAAGTTTCCCTTCCATTTCTATTTTTTGGAACAGTTTCAGGAGAATAGGTAGTAATTCTTCTTGAAATGGCTGATAGAATTCCCCTGGGAAGCCATCTGGCCCTGGGCTTTTGTTTCTTGGGAGATTTTTGATGACTGTTTCAATTTCCTTAGTGGTTATAGGTCTGTTCAGGTTTTCTATTTCTTCCTGGTTCAATTTTGGTAGTTGATACATCTCTAGGAATGCACCCATTTCTTCCAGGTTATCTAATTTGCTGGCATAGAGTTGCTCATAATATGTTCTTATCATTGTTTGTATTTCTTTGGTGTTGGTTGTGATCTCTCCTCTTTCCTTCATGATTTTGTTGATTTGAGTCATTTCTCTTTTCTTCTTGATAAGTCTGGCCAGGGGTTTATCAATCTTGTTCATTCTTTCCAAGAACCAGCTCCTAGTTTCGTGGATCTGTTCTACTGTTCTTTTGGTTTCTAGTTCATTGATTTCTGCTCTGATCTTTATGATTTCTCTTCTCCTGCTGGGTTTAGGCTTTATTTGCTGTTCTTTCTCCAGCTCCTTTAGGTGTAGGGTTAGGTTGTGTATTTGAGACCTTTCTTGTTTCTTGAGAAAGGCTTGTATTGCTATATACTTTCCTCTCAGGACTGCCTTTGTTGTATCCCAAAGATTTTGAACCGTTGTGTTTTCATTTTCATTGGTTTCCATGAAATTTTTTAATTCTTCTTTAATTTCCTGGTTGACCCATTCATTCTTTAGTAGGATGCTCTTTAGCCTCCATGTATTTGAGTTCTTTCCGACTTTCCTCTTGTGGTTGAGTTGTAGTTTCAAAGCATTGTGGTCTGAAAATATGCAGGGAATGATCCCAATCTTTTGGTACCGATTGAGACCTGATTTGTGACCTGGGATGTGATCAGTTCTGGAGAATGTTCCATGGGCACTAGAGAAGAATGTGTATTCCTTTGCTTGGGGATGGAATGTTCTGAATATGTCTGTGAAGTCCATTTGGTCCAGTGTGTCATTTAAAGTCTTTATTTCCTTGTTGATCTTTTGCTTAGATGATCTGTCCATTTCAGTCAGGGGGGTGTTAAAGTCCCCCACTATTATTGTATTGTTGTCAATGTGTTTCTTTGCTTTTGTTATTAATTGCCTTATATAATTGGCTGCTCCCATGTTCGGGGCATAGATCTTTACAATTGTTAGATCTTCTTGTTGGATAGACCCTTTAAGTAGGATATAGTGTCCTTCCTCATCGCTTATTACAGTCTTTGTTTTAAAATCTAGTTTGTCTGATAGAAGGATTGCCACCCCAGCTTTCTTTTGGTGTCCATTAGCATGGTAAATGGTTTTCCACCCCCTCACTTTTAATGTGGGGGTGTCTTTGGCTCTAAAATGAGTCTCTTGCAGACAGCATATTGATGGGTCTGGTTTTTTTTTTTAATTTTTTATTGTTATGTTAATCACCATATATTGCATCATTAGTTTTTGGTGCAGTGTTCCATGATTCATTGTTTGTTCATAACACCCAGTGCTCCATGCAGAACGTGCCCTCCTCAATACCCATCACCAGGCTCACCCCTCCTCCTACCCCCCTCCCCTCTAGAACCCTCAGTTTGTTTCTCAGAGTCCATCATCTCTCATGGTTCGTCTCCCCCTCTGACATACTCCCCTTTTCTTCCTCTCCTGTTATCTTCTTCTTTTCCTTTTTTCTTAAAATATGTTGCGTTATTTCTTTCAGAAGTACAGAACTGTGATTCAACAGTCTGGCACAATTCACAGCACTCACCGTAGCACATACCCTCCCCAATGTCTATCACCCAGCCACCCCATCCCTCCCACCCCCAACCACTCCAGTAACACTCAGTTTCTTTCCCGAGATTAAGAATTCCTCATATCAGTGAGGTCATATGATACATGTCTTTCTCTGATTGACTTATTTCACTCAGCATAACACCCTCCAGTTCCATCCACGTTGTTGCAAATGGCAAGATCTCATTCCTTTTGATGGCTGCATAATATTCCATTGTGTATATACACCACATCTTCTTTATCCATTCATCTGTCGATGGGCATCTTGGCTCTTTCCACCGTTTGGCTATGGTGGACATTGCTGCTATAAACATTGGGGTACACGTACCCCTTCGGGTCCCTACATTTGTATCTTTGTGGTAAATACCCAGTAGTGCAATTGCTGGATGGAACGGTAGCTCTAATTTCAACTGTTTGAGGAACCTCCATATTGTTTTCCAGAGGGGTTGCACTAGCTTGCATTCCCACCAACAGTGTAGGAGGGTTCCCCTTTCTCCACATCCCCGCCAACATCTGTCATTCCCTGACTTGTTAATTTCAGCCATTCTGACGGGTGTGAGGTGGTATCTCATGGAGGTTTTGATTTGGATTTCCCTGATGCCGAGCGATGTGGAGCACTTTTTCATGTGCCTGTTGGCCATTTGGATGTCTTCTTTGGAGAAATGTCTGTTCATGTCTTCTGCCCATTTCTTGATTGGATTATTTCTTCTTTGGGTGTTGAGTTTGATCAGTTCTTTATAGATTTTGGATACTAGCCCTTTATCTGATAGGTCAGTTGCAAATATTTTCTCCCATTCTGTCGGTTGTCTTTTGGTTTTGTGGACTGTTTCTTTTGCTGTGCAAAAGCTTTTTATCTTGATGAAATCCCAAGAGTTCATTTTTGCCCTGGCTTCCCGTGCCTTTGGCGATGTTTCTAGGAAGAAGTTGCTGCGGCTAAGGTCGAAAAGGTTGCTACCTGTGTTCTCCTTTAGGATTTTGATGGACTCCTGTGTCACGTTTAGGTCTTTCAACCGTTTGGAGTCTATTTTTGTGTGTGGTGTAAGGAAATGGTCCAGTTTCATTCTTCTGCATGTGGCTGTCCAATTTTCCCAACACCATTTGTTGAAGAGACTGTCTTTTGGCCATTGGACATTCTTTCCTGCTTTGTCAAAGATAAGTTGACCATAGAGTTGAGGGTCCATTTCTGGGCTCTCGATTCTGTTCCATTGATCTATGTGTCTGTTTTTGTGCCAGTACCATACTGTCTTGAAGATGACAGCTTTGTCATAGAGCTGGAAGTCGGGAATTGTGATGCCGCCAGCTTTGCTTTTCTTTTTCAGGAGTCCTCTGGCTATTCTGGGTCTCTTCTGGTTCCATACAAATTTGAGGATTATTTCTTCCATTTCTTTGAGAAAAGTGGATGGTATTTTGATGGGGATTGCATTGAATGTGTAGATTACTCTAGGTAGCATTGACATCTTCACAATGTTGATTCTCCCAATCCATGAGCACGGAACGTTGTTCCATTTCTTTGTGTCTTCTTCCATTTCTTTCATGAGTATTTTATAGTTTTCTGAGTACAGATCCTTTGCCTCTTTGGTTAGATTTCTTCCTAGGGATCTAATGGTTTTGGGTGCAATTGTAAATGGGATCGACTCCTTGATTTGTCTCTCTTCTGTCTTGTTGTTGCTGTAGAGGAATGCCACCGATTTCTGTGCACTGATTTTGTATCCTGCTACTTTACTGAATTCCTGTATGAGTTCTAGCAGTTTTGGGGTGGAGTCTTTTGGGTTTTCCACATACAGTATCTTATCATCTGCAAAGAGTGAGAGGTTTGACTTCCTCTTTGCCGTTTTGGATGCCTTTGATTTCTTTTTGTTGTCTGATTGCTGTGGCTAGGACTTCTAATACTACGTTGAATAGCACTGGTGAGAGTGGACATCCCTGCCGCGTTCCTGACTTTATGGGAAAAGCTCTCGGCCTTTCCCCATTGAGAATGATATTCGCTGTCGGTTTTTCATAGATGGCTTTTATGATATTGAGGTATGTACCCTCTATCCCTATACTGTGAAGAGTTTTGATCAAGAAACGATGTTGTACTTTGTCAAATGCTTTTTCTGCATCTATTGAGAGGATCATATGATTCTTGCTCTTTCTTTTGTTAATGTATTGTATCACGTTGATTGATTTGCGGATGTTGAACCAGCCTTGCAGCCCAGGAATAAATCCCACTTGGTCCTGGTGAATAATCCTTTTAATGTACTGTTGGAACCCATTGGCTAGTTTTTTTTGTGTGTGTGTGAGAATTTTTGCTTCCATGTTCATCAAGGATATTGGTCTGTAATTCTCTTTTTTGATGGGGTCTTTGTCTGGTTTGGGGATCAAGGTAATGCTGGCCTCATAAAATGAGTTTGGAAGTTTCCCTTCCATTTCTATTTTTTGGAACAGTTTCAGGAGAATAGGTAGTAATTCTTCTTGAAATGGCTGATAGAATTCCCCTGGGAAGCCATCTGGCCCTGGGCTTTTGTTTCTTGGGAGATTTTTGATGACTGTTTCAATTTCCTTAGTGGTTATAGGTCTGTTCAGGTTTTCTATTTCTTCCTGGTTCAATTTTGGTAGTTGATACATCTCTAGGAATGCACCCATTTCTTCCAGGTTATCTAATTTGCTGGCATAGAGTTGCTCATAATATGTTCTTATCATTGTTTGTATTTCTTTGGTGTTGGTTGTGATCTCTCCTCTTTCCTTCATGATTTTGTTGATTTGGGTCATTTCTCTTTTCTTCTTGATAAGTCTGGCCAGGGGTTTATCAATCTTGTTCATTCTTTCCAAGAACCAGCTCCTAGTTTCGTGGATCTGTTCTACTGTTCTTTTGGTTTCTAGTTCATTGATTTCTGCTCTGATCTTTATGATTTCTCTTCTCCTGCTGGGTTTAGGCTTTATTTGCTGTTCTTTCTCCAGCTCCTTTAGGTGTAGGGTTAGGTTGTGTATTTGAGACCTTTCTTGTTTCTTGAGAAAGGCTTGTATTGCTATATACTTTCCTCTCAGGACTGCCTTTGTTGTATCCCAAAGATTTTGAACCGTTGTGTTTTCATTTTCATTGGTTTCCATGAAATTTTTTAATTCTTCTTTAATTTCCTGGTTGACCCATTCATTCTTTAGTAGGATGCTCTTTAGCCTCCATGTATTTGAGTTCTTTCCGACTTTCCTCTTGTGGTTGAGTTCTAGTTTCAAAGCATTGTGGTCTGAAAATATGCAGGGAATGATCCCAATCTTTTGGTACCGATTGAGACCTGATTTGTGACCTGGGATGTGATCAGTTCTGGAGAATGTTCCATGGGCACTAGAGAAGAATGTGTATTCCTTTGCTTGGGGATGGAATGTTCTGAATATGTCTGTGAAGTCCATTTGGTCCAGTGTGTCATTTAAAGTCTTTATTTCCTTGTTGATCTTTTGCTTAGATGATCTGTCCATTTCAGTCAGGGGGGTGTTAAAGTCCCCCACTATTATTGTATTGTTGTCAATGTGTTTCTTTGCTTTTGTTATTAATTGCCTTATATAATTGGCTGCTCCCATGTTCGGGGCATAGATCTTTACAATTGTTAGATCTTCTTGTTGGATAGACCCTTTAAGTAGGATATAGTGTCCTTCGTCATCTCTTATTACAGTCTTTGTTTTAAAATCTAGTTTGTCTGATAGAAGGATTGCCACCCCAGCTTTCTTTTGGTGTCCATTAGCATGGTAAATGGTTTTCCACCCCCTCACTTTTAATGTGGGGGTGTCTTTGGCTCTAAAATGAGTCTCTTGCAGACAGCATATTGATGGGTCTGGTTTTTTTTTTTAATTTTTTATTGTTATGTTAATCACCATATATTGCATCATTAGTTTTTGGTGCAGTGTTCCATGATTCATTGTTTGTTCATAACACCCAGTGCTCCATGCAGAACGTGCCCTCCTCAATACCCATCACCAGGCTCACCCCTCCTCCTACCCCCCTCCCCTCTAGAACCCTCAGTTTGTTTCTCAGAGTCCATCATCTCTCATGGTTCGTCTCCCCCTCTGACATACTCCCCTTTTCTTCCTCTCCTGTTATCTTCTTCTTTTCCTTTTTTCTTAAAATATGTTGCGTTATTTCTTTCAGAAGTACAGAACTGTGATTCAACAGTCTGGCACAATTCACAGCACTCACCGTAGCACATACCCTCCCCAATGTCTATCACCCAGCCACCCCATCCCTCCCACCCCCAACCACTCCAGTAACACTCAGTTTCTTTCCCGAGATTAAGAATTCCTCATATCAGTGAGGTCATATGATACATGTCTTTCTCTGATTGACTTATTTCACTCAGCATAACACCCTCCAGTTCCATCCACGTTGTTGCAAATGGCAAGATCTCATTCCTTTTGATGGCTGCATAATATTCCATTGTGTATATACACCACATCTTCTTTATCCATTCATCTGTCGATGGGCATCTTGGCTCTTTCCACCGTTTGGCTATGGTGGACATTGCTGCTATAAACATTGGGGTACACGTACCCCTTCGGGTCCCTACATTTGTATCTTTGTGGTGAATACCCAGTAGTGCAATTGCTGGATGGAACGGTAGCTCTAATTTCAACTGTTTGAGGAACCTCCATATTGTTTTCCAGAGGGGTTGCACTAGCTTGCATTCCCACCAACAGTGTAGGAGGGTTCCCCTTTCTCCACATCCCCGCCAACATCTGTCGTTCCCTGACTTGTTAATTTCAGCCATTCTGACGGGTGTGAGGTGGTATCTCATGGAGGTTTTGATTTGGATTTCCCTGATGCCGAGCGATGTGGAGCACTTTTTCATGTGCCTGTTGGCCATTTGGATGTCTTCTTTGGAGAAATGTCTGTTCATGTCTTCTGCCCATTTCTTGATTGGATTATTTCTTCTTTGGGTGTTGAGTTTGATCAGTTCTTTATAGATTTTGGATACTAGCCCTTTATCTGATAGGTCAGTTGCAAATATTTTCTCCCATTCTGTCGGTTGTCTTTTGGTTTTGTGGACTGTTTCTTTTGCTGTGCAAAAGCTTTTTATCTTGATGAAATCCCAAGAGTTCATTTTTGCCCTGGCTTCCCGTGCCTTTGGCGATGTTTCTAGGAAGAAGTTGCTGCGGCTAAGGTCGAAAAGGTTGCTACCTGTGTTCTCCTTTAGGATTTTGATGGACTCCTGTGTCACGTTTAGGTCTTTCAACCGTTTGGAGTCTATTTTTGTGTGTGGTGTAAGGAAATGGTCCAGTTTCATTCTTCTGCATGTGGCTGTCCAATTTTCCCAACACCATTTGTTGAAGAGACTGTCTTTTGGCCATTGGACATTCTTTCCTGCTTTGTCAAAGATAAGTTGACCATAGAGTTGAGGGTCCATTTCTGGGCTCTCGATTCTGTTCCATTGATCTATGTGTCTGTTTTTGTGCCAGTACCATACTGTCTTGAAGATGACAGCTTTGTCATAGAGCTGGAAGTCCGGAATTGTGATGCCGCCAGCTTTGCTTTTCTTTTTCAGGAGTCCTCTGGCTATTCTGGGTCTCTTCTGGTTCCATACAAATTTGAGGATTATTTCTTCCATTTCTTTGAGAAAAGTGGATGGTATTTTGATGGGGATTGCATTGAATGTGTAGATTACTCTAGGTAGCATTGACATCTTCACAATGTTGATTCTCCCAATCCATGAGCACGGAACGTTGTTCCATTTCTTTGTGTCTTCTTCCATTTCTTTCATGAGTATTTTATAGTTTTCTGAGTACAGATCCTTTGCCTCTTTGGTTAGATTTCTTCCTAGGGATCTAATGGTTTTGGGTGCAATTGTAAATGGGATCGACTCCTTGATTTGTCTCTCTTCTGTCTTGTTGTTGCTGTAGAGGAATGCCACCGATTTCTGTGCACTGATTTTGTATCCTGCTACTTTACTGAATTCCTGTATGAGTTCTAGCAGTTTTGGGGTGGAGTCTTTTGGGTTTTCCACATACAGTATCTTATCATCTGCAAAGAGTGAGAGGTTTGACTTCCTCTTTGCCGTTTTGGATGCCTTTGATTTCTTTTTGTTGTCTGATTGCTGTGGCTAGGACTTCTAATACTACGTTGAATAGCACTGGTGAGAGTGGACATCCCTGCCGTGTTCCTGACTTTATGGGAAAAGCTCTCGGCCTTTCCCCATTGAGAATGATATTCGCTGTCGGTTTTTCATAGATGGCTTTTATGATATTGAGGTATGTACCCTCTATCCCTATACTGTGAAGAGTTTTGATCAAGAAACGATGTTGTACTTTGTCAAATGCTTTTTCTGCATCTATTGAGAGGATCATATGATTCTTGCTCTTTCTTTTGTTAATGTATTGTATCACGTTGATTGATTTGCGGATGTTGAACCAGCCTTGCAGCCCAGGAATAAATCCCACTTGGTCCTGGTGAATAATCCTTTTAATGTACTGTTGGAACCCATTGGCTAGTTTTTTTTGTGTGTGTGTGAGAATTTTTGCTTCCATGTTCATCAAGGATATTGGTCTGTAATTCTCTTTTTTGATGGGGTCTTTGTCTGGTTTTGGGATCAAGGTAATGCTGGCCTCATAAAATGAGTTTGGAAGTTTCCCTTCCATTTCTATTTTTTGGAACAGTTTCAGGAGAATAGGTAGTAATTCTTCTTGAAATGGCTGATAGAATTCCCCTGGGAAGCCATCTAGCCCTGGGCTTTTGTTTCTTGGGAGATTTTTGATGACTGTTTCAATTTCCTTAGTGGTTATAGGTCTGTTCAGGTTTTCTATTTCTTCCTGGTTCAATTTTGGTAGTTGATACATCTCTAGGAATGCACCCATTTCTTCCAGGTTATCTAATTTGCTGGCATAGAGTTGCTCATAATATGTTCTTATCATTGTTTGTATTTCTTTGGTGTTGGTTGTGATCTCTCCTCTTTCCTTCATGATTTTGTTGATTTGGGTCATTTCTCTTTTCTTCTTGATAAGTCTGGCCAGGGGTTTATCAATCTTGTTCATTCTTTCCAAGAACCAGCTCCTAGTTTCGTGGATCTGTTCTACTGTTCTTTTGGTTTCTAGTTCATTGATTTCTGCTCTGATCTTTATCATTTCTCTTCTCCTGCTGGGTTTAGGCTTTATTTGCTGTTCTTTCTCCAGCTCCTTTAGGTGTAGGGTTAGGTTGTGTATTTGAGACCTTTCTTGTTTCTTGAGAAAGGCTTGTATTGCTATATACTTTCCTCTCAGGACTGCCTTTGTTGTATCCCAAAGATTTTGAACCGTTGTGTTTTCATTTTCATTGGTTTCCATGAAATTTTTTAATTCTTCTTTAATTTCCTGGTTGACCCATTCATTCTTTAGTAGGATGCTCTTTAGCCTCCATGTATTTGAGTTCTTTCCGACTTTCCTCTTGTGGTTGAGTTCTAGTTTCAAAGCATTGTGGTCTGAAAATATGCAGGGAATGATCCCAATCTTTTGGTACCAATTGAGACCTGATTTGTGACCTGGGATGTGATCAGTTCTGGAGAATGTTCCATGGGCACTAGAGAAGAATGTGTATTCCTTTGCTTGGGGATGGAATGTTCTGAATATGTCTGTGAAGTCCATTTGGTCCAGTGTGTCATTTAAAGTCTTTATTTCCTTGTTGATCTTTTGCTTAGATGATCTGTCCATTTCAGTCAGGGGGGTGTTAAAGTCCCCCACTATTATTGTATTGTTGTCAATGTGTTTCTTTGCTTTTGTTATTAATTGCCTTATATAATTGGCTGCTCCCATGTTCGGGGCATAGATCTTTACAATTGTTAGATCTTCTTGTTGGATAGACCCTTTAAGTAGGATATAGTGTCCTTCCTCATCGCTTATTACAGTCTTTGTTTTAAAATCTAGTTTGTCTGATAGAAGGATTGCCACCCCAGCTTTCTTTTGGTGTCCATTAGCATGGTAAATGGTTTTCCACCCCCTCACTTTCAATCTGGGGGTGTCTTTGGGTCTAAAATGAGTCTCTTGCAGACAGCATATTGATGGGTCTTGTTTTTTAATCCAATCTGATAGCCTGTGTCTTTTGATTGGGGCATTTACGCCATTTGCATTCAGGGTAACTATTGAAAAGTATGAATTTAGTGCCATTGTATTACCTGTAAGGTGACTGTTAACTCTCTCTTGTCTGTGTTCGTTTCTGCTCTTTGCTGCTTTTAGGTTCTCTCTTTGCTTAGAGGACCCCTCTCAATATTTCTTGGAGGGGTGGTTTTGTGTTTGCAAATTCCTTTAGTTTTTGTTTGTTCTGGAAGCTTTTTATCTCTCCTTCTATTTTCAATGATAGCCTAGCTGGATATAGTATTCTTGGCTGCATATTTTTCTCGTTTAGTGCTCTGAAGATATCTTGCCAGTCCTTTCTGGCCTGCCAGGTCTCTGTGGATAGGTCTGTTGCCAATCTAATGTTTCTACCATTGTAGGTTACATATCTCTTCTCCGGAGCTGCTTTCAGGATTTTCTCTTTGTCTCTGAGACTCGTAAGTTTTACTATTAGATGTCGGGTGTTGACCTATTATTATTGATTTTGAGAGGGGTTCTCTGTGCCTCCTGGATTTTAATGCCTGTTTCCTTCCTCACATTAGGGAAGTTCTCTGTTATAATTTGCTCCAATATACCTTCTGCCCCTCTCTCTCTCTCTTCTTCTTCTGGGATCCCAATTATTCTAATGTTGTTTCGTCTTATCGTATCACTTATCTCTCGAATTCTGCCCTCGTGATCCTGTAGTTGTTTCTCTCTCTTTTTCTCAGCCTCTTTATTTTCCATCATTTGGTCTTCTATATCGCTGATTCTCTCTTCTGCCTCATTTATCCTAGCATTTAGTGCCCCCATTTTTGATTGCACCTCATCAATAGCCTTTTTGATTTCGATTTGGTTAGATTTTAGTTCTTTTATTTCTCCAGAAAGGGTTTCTCTAATAACTTCCACGCTTTTTTCAAGCCCAGCTAGTATCTTTAAAGTCATGATTCTGAACTCTAGGTCCGACATCGTACTAATGTCCGTATTGAGTAGGTCCCTGGCTGACGGTACTACCTCTTGTTCTTTTTGCTGAGGTGATTTCTTTCGTCTTGTCATTTTCTCCAGAGGAGAATAGATGAATGAGAGAACAAAATCCTAACAGGTTTACAACGTCCCCAGCAAATATACTGTATACAAATCAGAAAAGACCTGAAACCAGGGGAAAAGAAAGGGAAAGAAAGAAAAACGAAAGAGAAAAAGAAAAAAAAGGATAAAAACAAAAACAAAACAATACAAAAAAGGCAGAATATGATCAAATATGATCAGGCTAGTGCATAGATCAGTGCCGCACACTAGATTTTGGGCGTATTTTGGTCTGTTAGAAAAAGGTGCCTCCTAAAATTTTAAAGGAAGAAAGACATATATGTACAAAATAATGGTTGATACAATGAAGGGATGGAAGATGACTGTAAAGATGAAAATTATAAAAGATTTTATAAAAGGACTTGGTAAGATAAGTTGTTTGAAAAAAGAAAGAAGATTTAAGAAAAAAAAAAGGAAAAAGGGAGAGAATGTGATCAGGCAGGAGACTAGAACAAAGCCATACACTAGTGATTTAGGGTATATTTTGATCTGTTAGAAGAAACTGTACCTCAAAATTTTAAAGAGAGAACAACTTATATATATATATATATATGCCAAAAATAAGGGTAACTACTATGAAGGGATAAAATATGACTCTAAAAATGAAAAATAAAAAATGTTTGTTTTTTTTTTTAAAAAAGGGATTTATAAGATGTTGGTTGAAAAAGGGAAAAAGAAAAAAAAACAGTCAACAAAAATTAACTTTGATGAAATAATGAATCATGGTTAAAAAAAAAAAAAAAGCCATGAATCTATGTGCAGTGTTCCCCTAGCGCTGGAGTTCTCCTATTCTCCTTGATCGATCAACTTGGTCTTGCCTTGCTGGCTGTTTGTGCTGATCTTCTGGGGGAGGGGCCTGTTGCTGTGGTTTCCAAATGTCTTTGCCGGAGGCGGAATTGCCCCGCCCTTGTCAGTCCGGGCTAAGGAAGCTGCTCCGCTTTGCTCTCAGGAGCTTTTGTTCCCTGCAAGCTCTCGGTACAGCCTTGGAGGACCAGGGCAGAAATGGTGGCCTCCCAATCTCCCCTCGGAGGAGCTGAGAACCTGGGGCCCCGCTCCTCAGTGTGCCCCCAGAGAAAAGCAGTCACTTCCGTGTCCCCGTTCTCCGGCCGCACTCCGTGCTCACCCGGCCTGTGACCGAGCGTTGCTATCTATGGCACCCGACCCCGCACGGAGTCTCCAAACCCAGCAGATCCCTGCAGTGCGCTCCCGCACCGCTCCTCCCCGGGAAGGAAGGGGAGTCTCCCCGGATCTGCTGCTTGTTGGGTCCCTGCTGGGGGAGCCGTGCTCCGACTGGGCCGCAGATCACAGTTTATGGCAACCCCGAGCTGAGAGCCCACGACTCTGCTCCGTCTCTGCAGCCGGCTTCCCCGCGAGCATGCAAGTCTTACTGCTCGCTTAGCAAGGCAAGAAACAGTAGTGTAGGGGAACCGTGTGTACATAGCCTCACTGTTGCGAGGAGTGGGAACACTTGTTGTGCCTGTGCGTAAGAGCCTGACTGACAATTCCCTTAAGTTACTGGGCGAGAGAAACGGATTCATGCAGCTGCACCTCTCCCACCAGCTCTCAGTATCAGAATGGTAGCACTCCTCCGGCCTGTGTGCCTGCAGGCCTAAGTTTCAGGCCCCTCCCTGGAATACACTACACTGGAGAAACCGCGCTTTAGCTCCCGCCAGTCCCTAGCGGAGAGGAAGCTGTATGGTGTGCGCTGTGCTTGAGAGCCCGGCGAACGTCTTCCCTACGTAAAACCGGGGGAAAGAAATGCCGTTGCCGGAGACGCCTCTCGGCTCACCTCTTTTCCTGGAGCTAGTACCTTTACCCCGGTGCGCGTGCAGGCCCAAAGCCAAAAACCTCACTCGAGGGAACCGCACTGTAGAGAATCCGGGCTTCGGCCAGACTAGGCCTTCCTGAGGGTGGAAGACTTTTGCTATGAGCATGCGTGCGAGCACTGCCAGCGAGTCCAAAACCATTTTCTGAGGGAGACTGAGGCCGCGGCAGAAGGGAGAACAAAACTCCCCACTTGTTTCCTGAAGGCAGCCCAGCAGCCGCCCCCTTGGACATGCAAGTCTCACTGCTCACGTACCAAAGCAAAGAAACAGTACTGTAGGGGAACCTTGTTGTAGGTAGACTCCCTGTTGCGCGAGTGGGAACACTTGGAGTGCCTGTGCGTAAGAGCCTGGCCGAATAGTCCCTTAAGTTCCTGGGCGAGAGAAACGGATTCGTGCAGCCGCAACTCTCCCACCAGCTCTCAGTATCAGAATGGTAGCACTCCTCCGCCCTGTGTGCGTGCAGGCCTAAGAGGCAGGCCCCTCCTTGGAAGGCACAGCACTGTGGAGAACCCGCGTTAGTTCCCGCCAGTCCCTAGCGGAGAGGACGCTGTATGGTGTGCGCTGTGCTTCAGAGCCCGGCGAACGGCTTCCCTATGTAAAAGCGAGGGAAAGAAAGGCCTGTGCCGGAGACACCTCTCGGCTGAGCTCTTGTTCCTGGGGCTAGTATCGTGCTCCGTTGTGCGAGCAGACCAAAAGCCAACCACCTAAATCCAGGGAACTGCACTGTGTGGAATCCAGGCTTCGGGCAGACTAGGCCTTCCTGAGGGTGGAAACCTTTTGCAGTGTGAATGCGGGCGAGCACTGCCAGCGAGTCCAAAACCATTTTGCGAAGGAGACTGAGGCCGCGGCAGAAGTGAGAACTCAACTCCCCACTTGTTTCCTGAAGCCAGCCAGGCGGCCGCCCCCTTGAGCATGCATGTCTCACTGCTTGTGGACCAACGCAAAGAAACAGTAGGGTAGGTGACCGTGTTGTACAGAGCCTCACTGTTCCGGAGAGGGGAAACACTTGGAGTGTGTGTGCATGAGACCCTGGGAGACGAGTCCCATACGTTACTGGGCGAGAGAAACGAACTCGTGCAGCCGCACCTCTCCCACCAGCTCTCAGTGGCAGAATGCAAGCACTCCTCAGGCATGTGTGCGAGCAGGCCTAAGTAGCAGGCCCCTCCCTGGAAGGCACAACACTGTGGTGAAAGCGCACGGTAGCTCCCGCCAGGCACCGGCGGGGAGGACGCTGTATGGTGTGCGCTGTGCCTGAGAGCCCGGCGAGCATCTTCCCTATGTAAAACCGGGGGAAAGAAAGGCCAGTGCCGGAGAGGCCTCTCGGCTGAGCTCTTTTCCTGGAGCTAGTACCTTTATCCCGGTGGGCGTGCAGGCCAAAAGCCAAAAACCTCACTCGAGGAAACCGCATTGTAGAGAATCCGGGCTTCGGCCAGACTAGGCCTTCCTCTGGTTGGAAGCCTTTTGCTGTGTGCATGCTTATGAGCTCCGCCCCGGAGTCCAAAACCATTTTCGGAGGGAGACTGAGGCCGCGGCAGAAGGGAGAACACAACTCCCCACTTGTTTCCTGAAGCCAGCCCAGCGGCCGCCCGCTTGGGCATGCAAGTCTCACTGCTCGCGTACCAAGGAAAGAAACAGTAGTGTAGGGGAACCGTGTGTACATAGCCTCACTGTTGCGGGGAGTGGGAACACTTGGAGTGCCTGTGCGTAAGAGCCTGACTGACAATTCCCTTAAGTTACTGTGCAAGGGAAATGGATTCGTGCAGCCGCCCCTCTCCCACCAGCTCTCAGTAGCAGAATGGTAGCACTCCTCCGGCATGTGTGCCTGCAGGCCTAAGTTGCAGGCCCCTCTCTGGAATGCACTACACTGGAGAAACCGCGCTATAGCTCCCGCAAGTCCGTAGCGGAGAGGAAGCTGTATGGTGTGCGCTGTGCTTGAGAGCCCGGCGAACGTCTTCCCTACGTAAAACCGGGAGAAAGAAAGGCCGTTGGCGGAGAAGTCTCTCGGCTAAGCTCTTGTTCCTGGAGCTAGTACCTTTACCCCGGTGTGCGTGCAGGCCAAAACCCAAAAACCTCACTGGAGGGAACCGCACTGTAGAGAATCCGGGCTTCGGGCAGACTAGGCCTTCCTGAGGGTGGAAGCCTTCTGCTGTGTGCATGCGTATGAGCTCCACCAGGGAATCTAAAACCATTTTCTGAGGGAGACTGAGGCCGCAGAAGAAGGGAGAACAAAACACCCCACTTGTTTCCTGCTACTGGCCCTGCGTCTAACCCCTTGTGCATGCATGTCTCACTGCTCCCAAACCAACGTAAGAAATGCAGGGTAGGGGACCGTGTTGTAGAGAGTCTCACTGTTACGGAAGGTGGAAACACTGGGAGTGTGTGTACGTGAGAGCCTGGGAGACGAGTCCCCTAAGTTACTGGGCGAGAGAAAAGGATTAGTTGCAGCGGCACCTCTCCAACCAGCTCTCAGTGGCAGAATGCTAGCACTCCTCAGGCATGTGTTCGTGCAGGACTAAGTATCAGGCCCCTCCCTGGAAGGCACATAACTGTGGTGTAATCGCGCTTCAGCTCCGGCCGGTCCCCGGCGGGGAGGACGCTGTAAGGTTTCCTCTGTACTTGAGAGCCCGGCGAACGGCTTCCCTATGTAAAACCGAGGGAAAGAAAGGCCGGTGCCTGAGACGCCTCTCGGCTCAGCTCTTGTTCCTGGGGCTAGTACCGTTGCCCCGGTGTGCTTGAAGGACAAAAGCCAACCACCTAACTCGAGGGAATCACACTATAGAGAATCCGGGCTTCGGCTGGACTAGGCCTTCCTGAGGGTGGAAAGCTTCTGCTGAGAGCATGCATGCGAGCACTGCCAGCGAGTCCAAAACCATTTTCCCAGGGAGACTGAGGCCGCGGCAGAAGGGAGAACACAACTGCCCATTTGTTTCCTGAAGCCAGCCCAGCAGCCGACCCCTAGGGCATGCAAGTCTCACGCTCGCTTACCAACGCAATGAAACCGTACTGTAGGGGAACCGTGTATACAGAGCCTCACTGTTGCGCGCAGTGGGAACTCTTGGAGTGCCTGTACGTAAGAGCCTGGCTGAAGAGTCCCTTCAGTTCCTGGGCGAGAGAAACGGATTCGTGCAGCCGCACCTCTCCCACCAGCTCTCAGTATCAGAATGGTAGCACTCCTCCGGCCTGTGTGCGTGCAGGCCTAAGTTGCAGGCCCCTCCCTGGAAGGCAGTACACTGTGGAGAAACCGCGCTTTAGCTGCCGCCGTTCCCTAGCGGAGAGGAAGCTGTAGGGTGTGCGATGTGCCTAGAGCCCGGCGAACGTCTTCCCTACGTAAAACCGGGGGAAACAAAGGCCGGTGCCGGAGACGCGTCTCGGCTCAGCTCTTGTTCATGGAGCTAGTATCTTTACCCCGGTGTGCGTGCAGGCCGAAAGCCAAAAACCTCACACGAGGGAAACGCACTGTAGAGAATCGGGCTTCGGCCAGACTAGGCCTTCCTGAGGGTGGAAGCCTTCTGCTGTGTGCATGCGTATGAGCTCGGCCACGGAGTACAAAACCATTTTCTGAGGGAGACTGAGGCCGCAGTAGAAGGGAGAACAAAGCTCCCCACTTGTTTCCTGCTACTGGCCCTGCGTCCAACCCCTTGTGCATGCATGTCTCACTGCTCCCATACCAACGTAAGAAAAGTAGGGTAGGGGACCGTGTTGTAGAGAGTCTCACTGTTACGGAGGGTGGAAACACTGGGAGTGTGTGTACGTGAGAGCCTGGGAGACGAGTCCCCTAAGTTACTGAGCGAGAGAAAAGGATTAGTTGCAGCAGCACCTCTCCCACCAGCTCTCAGTGGCAGAATGCTAGCACTCCTCAGGCATGTGTGCGTGCAGGCCTAAGTATCAGGCCCCTCCCTGGAAGGCACAAAACTGCGGTGAAAGCGCGCTTCAGCTCCGGCCTGTCCCCGGCGTGGAGGACGCTGTAAGGTTTCCTCTGTACTTGAGAGCCCGGCGAACGGCTTCCCTATGTAAAACCGAGAGGGAAAGAAAGGCCGGTGCCTGAGACGCCTCTCGGCTCAGCTCTTGTTCCTGGGGCTAGTACCGTTGCCCCGGTGTGCTTGAAGGACAAAAGCCAACCACCTAACTCGAGGGAATCACACTATAGAGAATCCGGGCTTCGGCTGGACTAGGCCTTCCTGAGGGTGGAAAGCTTCTGCTGAGAGCATGCATGCGAGCACTGCCAGCGAGTCCAAAACCATTTTCCCAGGGAGACTGAGGCCGCGGCAGAAGGGAGAACACAACTGCCCATTTGTTTCCTGAAGCCAGCCCAGCAGCCGACCCCTAGGGCATGCAAGTCTCACGCTCGCTTACCAACGCAATGAAACCGTACTGTAGGGGATCCTTGTATACAGAGCCTCACTGTTGCGCGCAGGGGGAACTCTTGGAGTGCCTGTACGTAAGAGCCTGGCTGAAGAGTCCCTTCAGTTCCTGGGCGAGAGAAACGGATTCGTGCAGCCGCACCTCTCCCACCAGCTCTCAGTATCAGAATGGTAGCACTCCTCCGGCCTGTGTGTGTGCAGGCCTAAGTTGCAGGCCCCTCCCTGGAAGGCAGTACACTGTGGAGAAACCGCGCTTTAGCTGCCGCCGTTCCCTAGCGGAGAGGAAGCTGTAGGGTGTGCGATGTGCCTAGAGCCCGGCGAACGTCTTCCCTAGGTAAAACCGGGGGAAACAAGGGCCGGTGCCGGAGACGCGTCTCGGCTCAGCTCTTGTTCATGGAGCTAGTATCTTTACCCCGGTGTGCGTGCAGGCCGAAAGCCAAAAACCTCACACGAGGGAACCGCACTGTAGAGAATCCAGGCTTCGGCCAGACTAGGCCTTCCTGAGGGTGGAAGCCTTCTGCTGTGTGCATGCGTATGAGCTCCGCCACGGAGTACAAAACCATTTTCTGAGGGAGACTGAGGCCGCGGCAGAAGTGAGAACAAAGCTCCCCACTTGTTTCCTGCTAGTGGCCCTGCGTCCAACCCCTTGTGCATGCACGTCTCACTGCTCCCATACCAACGTAAGAAAAGTAGGGTAGGGGACCGTGTTGTAGAGAGTCTCACTGTTACGGAGGGTGGAAACACTGGGAGTGTGTGTACGTGAGAGCCTGGGAGACGAGTCCCCTAAGTTACTGGGGGAGAGAAAAGGATTAGTTGCAGCGGCACCTCTCCAAACAGCTCTCAGTATTAGAATGATAGCATTCCTCCGGCATGTGTGCGAGCAGGCCTAAGAGGCAGGCCCCTCCTTGGAAGGCACAGCACTGTGGAGAACCCGCGTTAGCTCCCGCCGATCCCTAGCGGAGAGGACGCTGTATGGTGTGCGCTGTGCTTCAGAGCCCGGCGAACGGCTTCCCTATGTAAAAGCGAGGGAAAGAAAGGCCTGTGCCGGAGACACCTCTCGGCTGAGCTCTTGTTCCTGGGCTACTATCGTGCTCCATTGTGCGAGCAGACCAAAAGCCAACCACCTAAATCCAGGGAACTGCACTGTGTGGAATCCAGGCTTCGGCCAGACTAGGCCTTCCTGAGGGTGGAAACCTCTTGCAGTGTGAATGCGGGCGAGCACTGCCAGCGAGTCCAAAACCATTTTGTGAGGAAGACTGAGGCCTCGGCAGAAGTGAGAACTCAACTCCCCACTTTTTTCCTGAAGCCAGCCAGACGGCCGCCCCCTTGAGCATGCATGTCTCACTGCTTGCCGACCAAGGCAAAGAGACAGTGGGGTAGGGGACCGTGTTGTAGAGAGCCTGACTGTTAGGGAGGGTGGAAACACTTGGAGTGTGTGTACGTGAGAGCCTAGGAGACGAGTCCCCTAAGTTACTGGGCGAGAGAAAAGGATTAGTTGCAGCGGCACCTCTCCCACCAGCTCTCAGTATCAGAATGGTAGCACTCCTCCGGCATGTGTGTGTGCAGACCTAAGTGGCAGGCCCCTCCTTGGAAGGCACAACACTGTGGAGAAACCGCGCTTTAGCTCCTGCCGGTCCCTAGCGGAGAGGACGCTATATGGTGTGCGCTGTGCTTGAGAGCCCGGCGATCGGCTTCCCTATGTATAAGCGAGGGAAAGAAAGGCCGGTGCCCGAGACGCCTCTCGGCTCAGCTCTTGTTCCTGGAGCTAGTACCGTTACCCTGGTGTGCTTGCAGGCCGAGGGCCAACCTCCCAATTCGAGGGAACCACACTGTAGAAATTCCTTACTTCGGCCAGACTAGGCCTTCCTGAGGGAGGTAACCCTTTGCAGTGTGAATGCGGGCGAGCACTGCCAGCGAGTCCAAAACCGTTTTACGAGGGAGACTGAGGCCGCGACCGAAGTGAGAACTCAACTCCCCATTTGTTTCCTGAAGCCAGCCCGGCAGCCGCCCCCTTGAGCATGCAAGTCTCACTGTTTGCGTCCCAACGCAAGGAAACAGTAGGCTGGGGGACCGTGTTGTAGAGAGCCTCACTGTTCCGGAGAGTGGAAACACTTCGAGTGCGTGTGCGTGAGAGCCTGGGAGACGAGTGTCCTACGTTACTGGGCGAGAGAAACGAACTCGTGCAGCCGCACCTCTCCCACCAGCTCTCAGTGGCAGAATGCTAGCACTCCTCAGGCATGCGTTCGTGCAGGCCTAAGTATCAGGGCCCTCCCTGGAAGGCACAAAACTGTGGTGAAAGCGCGCTTCAGCTCCGGCCGGTCCCCGGCGGGGAGGACGCGGTAAGGTTTCCTCTGTACTTGAGAGCCCGGCGAACGGCATCCCTATGTAAAACCGAGGGAAAGAAAGGCCGGTGCCTGAGACGCCTCTCGGCTCAGCTCTTGTTCCTGGGGCTAGTACCGTTGCCCCGGTGTGCTTGAAGGACAAAAGCCAACCACCTAACTCGAGGGAATCACACTATAGAGAATCCGGGCTTCGGCTGGACTAGGCCTTCCTGAGGGTGGAAAGCTTCTGCTGAGAGCATGCATGCGAGCACTGCCAGCGAGTCCAAAACCATTTTCCCAGGGAGACTGAGGCCGCGGCAGAAGGGAGAACACAACTGCCCATATGTTTCCTGAAGCCAGCCCAGCAGCCGACCCCTAGGGCATGCAAGTCTCACGCTCGCTTACCAACGCAATGAAACAGTACTGTAGGGGAACCGTGTATACAGAGCCTCACTGTTGCGCGCAGTGGGAACTCTTGGAGTGCCTGTACGTAAGAGCCTGGCTGAAGAGTCCCTTCAGTTCCTGGGCGAGAGAAACGGATTCGTGCAGCCGCACCTCTCCCACCAGCTCTCAGTATCAGAATGGTAGCACTCCTCCGGCCTGTGTGCGTGCAGGCCTAAGTTGCAGGCCCCTCCCTGGAAGGCAGTACACTGTGGAGAAACCGCGCTTTAGCTGCCGCCGTTCCCTAGCGGAGAGGAAGCTGTAGGGTGTGCGATGTGCCTAGAGCCCGGCGAACGTCTTCCCTACGTAAAACCGGGGGAAACAAAGGCCGGTGCCGGAGACGCGTCTCGGCTCAGCTCTTGTTCATGGAGCTAGTATCTTTACCCCGGTGTGCGTGCAGGCCGAAAGCCAAAAACCTCACACGAGGGAAACGCACTGTAGAGAATCGGGCTTCGGCCAGACTAGGCCTTCCTGAGGGTGGAAGCCTTCTGCTGGGTGCATGCGTATGAGCTCGGCCACGGAGTACAAAACCATTTTCTGAGGGAGACTGAGGCCGCAGTAGAAGGGAGAACAAAGCTCCCCACTTGTTTCCTGCTACTGGCCCTGCGTCCAACCCCTTGTGCATGCATGTCTCACTGCTCCCATACCAACGTAAGAAAAGTAGGGTAGGGGACCGTGTTGTAGAGAGTCTCACTGTTACGGAGGGTGGAAACACTGGGAGTGTGTGTACGTGAGAGCCTGGGAGACGAGTCCCCTAAGTTACTGAGCGAGAGAAAAGGATTAGTTGCAGCAGCACCTCTCCCACCAGCTCTCAGTGGCAGAATGCTAGCACTCCTCAGGCATGTGTGCGTGCAGGCCTAAGTATCAGGCCCCTCCCTGGAAGGCACAAAACTGCGGTGAAAGCGCGCTTCAGCTCCGGCCTGTCCCCGGCGTGGAGGACGCTGTAAGGTTTCCTCTGTACTTGAGAGCCCGGCGAACGGCTTCCCTATGTAAAACCGAGAGGGAAAGAAAGGCCGGTGCCTGAGACGCCTCTCGGCTCAGCTCTTGTTCCTGGGGCTAGTACCGTTGCCCCGGTGTGCTTGAAGGACAAAAGCCAACCACCTAACTCGAGGGAATCACACTATAGAGAATCCGGGCTTCGGCTGGACTAGGCCTTCCTGAGGGTGGAAAGCTTCTGCTGAGAGCATGCATGCGAGCACTGCCAGCGAGTCCAAAACCATTTTCCCAGGGAGACTGAGGCCGCGGCAGAAGGGAGAACACAACTGCCCATTTGTTTCCTGAAGCCAGCCCAGCAGCCGACCCCTAGGGCATGCAAGTCTCACGCTCGCTTACCAACGCAATGAAACAGTACTGTAGGGGAACCTTGTATACAGAGCCTCACTGTTGCGCGCAGTGGGAACTCTTGGAGTGCCTGTACGTAAGAGCCTGGCTGAAGAGTCCCTTCAGTTCCTGGGCGAGAGAAACGGATTCGTGCAGCCGCACCTCTCCCACCAGCTCTCAGTATCAGAATGGTAGCACTCCTCCGGCCTGTGTGCGTGCAGGCCTAAGTTGCAGGCCCCTCCCTGGAAGGCAGTACACTGTGGAGAAACCGCGCTTTAGCTGCCGCCGTTCCCTAGCGGAGAGGAAGCTGTAGGGTGTGCGATGTGCCTAGAGCCCGGCGAACGTCTTCCCTACTTAAAACCGGGGGAAACAAAGGCCGGTGCCGGAGACGCGTCTCGGCTCAGCTCTTGTTCCTGGAACTAGCACCTTTACCACGGTGTGCGTGCAGTCCAAAAGCCAAAAACCTCATTGGAGGGAAGCGCACTGTAGAGAAACCGGGCTTCGGGCAGAGTAGGCCTTCCTGAGGGTGGCAGCCTTTTGCTGTGATTATACCTGCTTGCACTGCCAGCGCGTCCAAAACCATTTTCTGAGGGAGACTGAGGCCACGGCAGAAGGGAGAACACAACTCCCCACTTCTTTCCTGAAGGCGGTCCTGCGACCGTCCCCTTGA
The DNA here is from genome assembly GCF_037043125.1 of Eumetopias jubatus. Lineage (NCBI taxonomy): Eukaryota > Metazoa > Chordata > Mammalia > Carnivora > Otariidae > Eumetopias > Eumetopias jubatus. The sequence goes on from NW_028274879.1 coordinate 854,444, forward strand.
GCATGCATGTCTTTTTTTTTAATTTTTTATTGTTATGTTAATCACCATATATTACATCATTAGTTTTTGGTGCAGTGTTCCATGATTCATTGTTTGTTCATAACACCCAGTGCTCCATGCAGAACGTGCCCTCCTCAATACCCATCACCAGGCTCACCCCTCCTCCTACCCCCCTCCCCTCTAGAACCCTCAGTTTGTTTCTCAGAGTCCATCATCTCTCATGGTTCGTCTCCCCCTCTGACATACTCCCCTTTTCTTCCTCTCCTGTTATCTTCTTCTTTTTCTTTTTTCTTAAAATATGTTGCGTTATTTGTTTCAGAAGTACAGAACTGTGATTCAACAGTCTGGCACAATTCACAGCGCTCACCGTAGCACATACCCTCCCCAATGTCTATCACCCAGCCACCCCATCCCTCCCACCCCCAACCACTCCAGTAACACTCAGTTTCTTTCCCGAGATGAAGAATTCCTCATATCAGTGAGGTCATATGATACATGTCTTTCTCTGATTGACTTATTTCACTCAGCATAACACCCTCCAGTTCCATCCACGTCGTTGCAAATGGCAAGATCTCATTCCTTTTGATGGCTGCATAATATTCCATTGTGTATATACACCACATCTTCTTTATCCATTCATCTGTCGATGGGCATCTTGGCTCTTTCCACCGTTTGGCTATGGTGGACATTGCTGCTATAAACATTGGGGTACACGTACCCCTTCGGGTCCCTACATTTGTATCTTTGTGGTAAATACCCAGTAGTGCAACTGCTGGATCGAACGGTAGCTCTAATTTCAACTGTTTGAGGAACCTCCATACTGTTTTCCAGAGGGGTTGCACTAGCTTGCATTCCCACCAACAGTGTAGGAGGGTTCCCCTTTCTCCACATCCCCGCCAACATCTGTCGTTCCCTGACTTGTTAATTTCAGCCATTCTGACGGGTGTGAGGTGGTATCTCATGGAGGTTTTGATTTGGATTTCCCTGATGCCGAGCGATGTGGAGCACTTTTTCATGTGCCTGTTGGCCATTTGGATGTCTTCTTTGGAGACATGTCTGTTCATGTCTTCTGCCCATTTCTTGATTGAATTATTTCTTCTTTGGGTGTTGAGTTTGATCAGTTCTTTATAGATTTTGGATAATAGCCCTTTATCTGATAGGTCAGTTGCAAATATTTTCTCCCATTCTGTCGGTTGTCTTTTGGTTTTGTGGACTGTGTCTTTTGCTGTGCAAAAGCTTTTTATCTTGATGAAATCCCAAGAGTTCATTTTTGCCCTGGCTTCCCGTGCCTTTGGCGATGTTTCTAGGAAGAAGTTGCTGCGGCTAAGGTCGAAAAGGTTGCTACCTGTGTTCTCCTTTAGGATTTTGATGGACTCCTGTCTCACGTTTAGGTCTTTCAACCGTTTGGAGTCTATTTTTGTGTGTGGTGTAAGGAAATGGTCCAGTTTCATTCTTCTGCATGTGGCTGTCCAATTTTCCCAACACCATTTGTTGAAGAGACTGTCTTTTTGCCATTGGACATTCTTTCCTGCTTTGTCAAAGATAAGTTGACCATAGAGTTGAGGGTCCATTTCTGGGCTCTCGATTCTGTTCCATTGATCTATGTGTCTGTTTTTGTGCCAGTACCATACTGTCTTGATGATGACAGGTTTGTCATAGAGCTGAAAGTCCGGAATTGTGAAGCCGCCAGCTTTGCTTTTCTTTTTCATTAGTCCTCTGGCTATTCTGGGTCTCTTCTGGTTCCATACAAATATGAGGATTATTTCTTCCATTTCTTTGAGAAAAGTGGATGGTATATTGATGGGGATTGCATTGAATGTGTAGATTGCTCTAGGTAGCATTGACATCTTCAGAATGTTGATTCTCCCAATCCATGAGCACGGAACGCTGTTCCATTTCTTTGTGTCTTCTTCCATTTCTTTCATGAGTATTTTATAGTTTTCTGAGTACAGATCCTTTGCCTCTTTGGTTAGATTTCTTCCTAGGGATCTAATGGTTTTGGGTGCAATTGTAAATGGGATCGACTCCTTGATTTGTCTCTCTTCTGTCTTGTTGTTGGTGTAGAGGAATGCCACCGATTTCTGTGCACTGATTTTGTATCCTGCTACTTTACTGAATTCCTGTATGAGTTCTAGCAGTTTTGCGGTGGAGTCTTTTGGGTTTTCCACATACAGTATCTTATCATCTGCAAAGAGTGAGAGGTTTGACTTCCTCTTTGCCGTTTTGGATGCCTTTGATTTCTTTTTGTTGTCTGATTGCTGTGGCTAGGACTTCTAATACTACGTTGAATAGCAGTGGTGAGAGTGGACATCCCTGCCGCGTTCCTGACTTTATGGGAAAAGCTCTCGGCCTTTCCCCATTGAGAATGATATTCGCTGTCGGTTTTTCATAGATGGCTTTTATGATATTGAGGTATGTACCCTCTATCCCTATACTGTGAAGAGTTTTGATCAAGAAAGGATGTTGTACTTTGTCAAATGCTTTTTCTGCATCTATTGAGAGGATCATATGATTCTTGCTCTTTCTTCTGTTAATGTATTGTATCACGTTGATTGATTTGCGGATGGTGAACCAGCCTTGCAGCCCAGGAATAAATCCCACTTGGTCCTGGTGAATAATCCTTTTAATGTACTGTTGGAACCCATTGGCTAGTTTTTTTTTTTTTTGTGAGAATTTTTGCTTCCATGTTCATCAAGGATATTGGTCTGTAATTCTCTTTTTTGATGGGGTCTTTGTCTGGTTTTGGGATCAAGGTAATGCTGGCCTCATAAAATGAGTTTGGAAGTTTCCCTTCCATTTCTATTTTTTGGAACAGTTTCAGGAGAATAGGTAGTAATTCTTCTTGAAATGGCTGATAGAATTCCCCTGGGAAGCCATCTGGCCCTGGGCTTTTGTTTCTTGGGAGATTTTTGATGACTGTTTCAATTTCCTTAGTGGTTATAGGTCTGTTCAGGTTTTCTATTTCTTCCTGGTTCAATTTTGGTAGTTGATACATCTCTAGGAATGCACCCATTTCTTCCAGGTTATCTAATTTGCTGGCATAGAGTTGCTCATAATATGTTCTTATCATTGTTTGTATTTCTTTGGTGTTGGTTGTGATCTCTCCTCTTTCCTTCATGATTTTGTTGATTTGGGTCATTTCTCTTTTCTTCTTGATAAGTCTGGCCAGGGGTTTATCAATCTTGTTCATTCTTTCCAAGAACCAGCTCCTAGTTTCGTGGATCTGTTCTACTGTTCTTTTGGTTTCTAGTTCATTGATTTCTGCTCTGATCTTTATGATTTCTCTTCTCCTGCTGGGTTTAGGCTTTATTTGCTGTTCTTTCTCCAGCTCCTTTAGGTGTAGGGTTAGGTTGTGTATTTGAGACCTTTCTTCTTTCTTGAGAAAGGCTTGTATTGCTATATACTTTCCTCTCAGGACTGCCTTTGTTGTATCCCAAAGATTTTGAACCGTTGTGTTTTCATTTTCATTGGTTTCCATGAAATTTTTTAATTCTTCTTTAATTTCCTGGTTGACCCATTCATTCTTTAGTAGGATGCTCTTTAGCCTCCATGTATTTGAGTTCTTTCCGACTTTCCTCTTGTGGTTGAGTTCTAGTTTCAAAGCATTGTGGTCTGAAAATATGCAGGGAATGATCCCAATCTTTTGGTACCGATTGAGACCTGATTTGTGACCTGGGATGTGATCAGTTCTGGAGAATGTTCCATGGGCACTAGAGAAGAATGTGTATTCCTTTGCTTGGGGATGGAATGTTCTGAATATGTCTGTGAAGTCCATTTGGTCCAGTGTGTCATTTAAAGTCTTTATTTCCTTGTTGATCTTTTGCTTAGATGATCTGTCCATTTCAGTCAGGGGGGTGTTAAAGTCCCCCACTATTATTGTATTGTTGTCAATGTGTTTCTTTGCTTTTGTTATTAATTGCCTTATATAATTGCCTGCTCCCATGTTCGGGGCATAGATCTTTACAATTGTTAGATCTTCTTGTTGGATAGACACTTTAAGTAGGATATAGTGTCCTTCGTCATCTCTTATTACAGTCTTTGTTTTAAAATCTAGTTTGTCTGATAGAAGGATTGCCACCCCAGCTTTCTTTTGGTGTCCATTAGCATGGTAAATGGTTTTCCACCCCCTCACTTTTAATGTGGGGGTGTCTTTGGCTCTAAAATGAGTCTCTTGCAGACAGCATATTGATGGGTCTGGTTTTTTTTTTTAATTTTTTATTGTTATGTTAATCACCATATATTGCATCATTAGTTTTTGGTGCAGTGTTCCATGATTCATTGTTTGTTCATAACACCCAGTGCTCCATGCAGAACGTGCCCTCCTCAATACCCATCACCAGGCTCACCCCTCCTCCTACCCCCCTCCCCTCTAGAACCCTCAGTTTGTTTCTCAGAGTCCATCATCTCTCATGGTTCGTCTCCCCCTCTGACATACTCCCCTTTTCTTCCTCTCCTGTTATCTTCTTCTTTTCCTTTTTTCTTAAAATATGTTGCGTTATTTCTTTCAGAAGTACAGAACTGTGATTCAACAGTCTGGCACAATTCACAGCACTCACCGTAGCACATACCCTCCCCAATGTCTATCACCCAGCCACCCCATCCCTCCCACCCCCAACCACTCCAGTAACACTCAGTTTCTTTCCCGAGATTAAGAATTCCTCATATCAGTGAGGTCATATGATACATGTCTTTCTCTGATTGACTTATTTCACTCAGCATAACACCCTCCAGTTCCATCCACGTTGTTGCAAATGGCAAGATCTCATTCCTTTTGATGGCTGCATAATATTCCATTGTGTATATACACCACATCTTCTTTATCCATTCATCTGTCGATGGGCATCTTGGCTCTTTCCACCGTTTGGCTATGGTGGACATTGCTGCTATAAACATTGGGGTACACGTACCCCTTCGGGTCCCTACATTTGTATCTTTGTGGTAAATACCCAGTAGTGCAATTGCTGGATGGAACGGTAGCTCTAATTTCAACTGTTTGAGGAACCTCCATATTGTTTTCCAGAGGGGTTGCACTAGCTTGCATTCCCACCAACAGTGTAGGAGGGTTCCCCTTTCTCCACATCCCCGCCAACATCTGTCGTTCCCTGACTTGTTAATTTCAGCCATTCTGACGGGTGTGAGGTGGTATCTCATGGAGGTTTTGATTTGGATTTCCCTGATGCCGAGCGATGTGGAGCACTTTTTCATGTGCCTGTTGGCCATTTGGATGTCTTCTTTGGAGAAATGTCTGTTCATGTCTTCTGCCCATTTCTTGATTGGATTATTTCTTCTTTGGGTGTTGAGTTTGATCAGTTCTTTATAGATTTTGGATACTAGCCCTTTATCTGATAGGTCAGTTGCAAATATTTTCTCCCATTCTGTCGGTTGTCTTTTGGTTTTGTGGACTGTTTCTTTTGCTGTGCAAAAGCTTTTTATCTTGATGAAATCCCAAGAGTTCATTTTTGCCCTGGCTTCCCGTGCCTTTGGCGATGTTTCTAGGAAGAAGTTGCTGCGGCTAAGGTCGAAAAGGTTGCTACCTGTGTTCTCCTTTAGGATTTTGATGGACTCCTGTGTCACGTTTAGGTCTTTCAACCGTTTGGAGTCTATTTTTGTGTGTGGTGTAAGGAAATGGTCCAGTTTCATTCTTCTGCATGTGGCTGTCCAATTTTCCCAACACCATTTGTTGAAGAGACTGTCTTTTGGCCATTGGACATTCTTTCCTGCTTTGTCAAAGATAAGTTGACCATAGAGTTGAGGGTCCATTTCTGGGCTCTCGATTCTGTTCCATTGATCTATGTGTCTGTTTTTGTGCCAGTACCATACTGTCTTGAAGATGACAGCTTTGTCATAGAGCTGGAAGTCGGGAATTGTGATGCCGCCAGCTTTGCTTTTCTTTTTCAGGAGTCCTCTGGCTATTCTGGGTCTCTTCTGGTTCCATACAAATTTGAGGATTATTTCTTCCATTTCTTTGAGAAAAGTGGATGGTATTTTGATGGGGATTGCATTGAATGTGTAGATTACTCTAGGTAGCATTGACATCTTCACAATGTTGATTCTCCCAATCCATGAGCACGGAACGTTGTTCCATTTCTTTGTGTCTTCTTCCATTTCTTTCATGAGTATTTTATAGTTTTCTGAGTACAGATCCTTTGCCTCTTTGGTTAGATTTCTTCCTAGGGATCTAATGGTTTTGGGTGCAATTGTAAATGGGATCGACTCCTTGATTTGTCTCTCTTCTGTCTTGTTGTTGCTGTAGAGGAATGCCACCGATTTCTGTGCACTGATTTTGTATCCTGCTACTTTACTGAATTCCTGTATGAGTTCTAGCAGTTTTGGGGTGGAGTCTTTTGGGTTTTCCACATACAGTATCTTATCATCTGCAAAGAGTGAGAGGTTTGACTTCCTCTTTGCCGTTTTGGATGCCTTTGATTTCTTTTTGTTGTCTGATTGCTGTGGCTAGGACTTCTAATACTACGTTGAATAGCACTGGTGAGAGTGGACATCCCTGCCGCGTTCCTGACTTTATGGGAAAAGCTCTCGGCCTTTCCCCATTGAGAATGATATTCGCTGTCGGTTTTTCATAGATGGCTTTTATGATATTGAGGTATGTACCCTCTATCCCTATACTGTGAAGAGTTTTGATCAAGAAACGATGTTGTACTTTGTCAAATGCTTTTTCTGCATCTATTGAGAGGATCATATGATTCTTGCTCTTTCTTCTGTTAATGTATTGTATCACGTTGATTGATTTGCGGATGGTGAACCAGCCTTGCAGCCCAGGAATAAATCCCACTTGGTCCTGGTGAATAATCCTTTTAATGTACTGTTGGAACCCATTGGCTAGTTTTTTTTGTGTGTGTGTGAGAATTTTTGCTTCCATGTTCATCAAGGATATTGGTCTGTAATTCTCTTTTTTGATGGGGTCTTTGTCTGGTTTTGGGATCAAGGTAATGCTGGCCTCATAAAATGAGTTTGGAAGTTTCCCTTCCATTTCTATTTTTTGGAACAGTTTCAGGAGAATAGGTAGTAATTCTTCTTGAAATGGCTGATAGAATTCCCCTGGGAAGCCATCTGGCCCTGGGCTTTTGTTTCTTGGGAGATTTTTGATGACTGTTTCAATTTCCTTAGTGGTTATAGGTCTGTTCAGGTTTTCTATTTCTTCCTGGTTCAATTTTGGTAGTTGATACATCTCTAGGAATGCACCCATTTCTTCCAGGTTATCTAATTTGCTGGCATAGAGTTGCTCATAATATGTTCTTATCATTGTTTGTATTTCTTTGGTGTTGGTTGTGATCTCTCCTCTTTCCTTCATGATTTTGTTGATTTGGGTCATTTCTCTTTTCTTCTTGATAAGTCTGGCCAGGGGTTTATCAATCTTGTTCATTCTTTCCAAGAACCAGCTCCTAGTTTCGTGGATCTGTTCTACTGTTCTTTTGGTTTCTAGTTCATTGATTTCTGCTCTGATCTTTATGATTTCTCTTCTCCTGCTGGGTTTAGGCTTTATTTGCTGTTCTTTCTCCAGCTCCTTTAGGTGTAGGGTTAGGTTGTGTATTTGAGACCTTTCTTGTTTCTTGAGAAAGGCTTGTATTGCTATATACTTTCCTCTCAGGACTGCCTTTGTTGTATCCCAAAGATTTTGAACCGTTGTGTTTTCATTTTCATTGGTTTCCATGAAATTTTTTAATTCTTCTTTAATTTCCTGGTTGACCCATTCATTCTTTAGTAGGATGCTCTTTAGCCTCCATGTATTTGAGTTCTTTCCGACTTTCCTCTTGTGGTTGAGTTGTAGTTTCAAAGCATTGTGGTCTGAAAATATGCAGGGAATGATCCCAATCTTTTGGTACCGATTGAGACCTGATTTGTGACCTGGGATGTGATCAGTTCTGGAGAATGTTCCATGGGCACTAGAGAAGAATGTGTATTCCTTTGCTTGGGGATGGAATGTTCTGAATATGTCTGTGAAGTCCATTTGGTCCAGTGTGTCATTTAAAGTCTTTATTTCCTTGTTGATCTTTTGCTTAGATGATCTGTCCATTTCAGTCAGGGGGGTGTTAAAGTCCCCCACTATTATTGTATTGTTGTCAATGTGTTTCTTTGCTTTTGTTATTAATTGCCTTATATAATTGGCTGCTCCCATGTTCGGGGCATAGATCTTTACAATTGTTAGATCTTCTTGTTGGATAGACCCTTTAAGTAGGATATAGTGTCCTTCCTCATCGCTTATTACAGTCTTTGTTTTAAAATCTAGTTTGTCTGATAGAAGGATTGCCACCCCAGCTTTCTTTTGGTGTCCATTAGCATGGTAAATGGTTTTCCACCCCCTCACTTTTAATGTGGGGGTGTCTTTGGCTCTAAAATGAGTCTCTTGCAGACAGCATATTGATGGGTCTGGTTTTTTTTTTTAATTTTTTATTGTTATGTTAATCACCATATATTGCATCATTAGTTTTTGGTGCAGTGTTCCATGATTCATTGTTTGTTCATAACACCCAGTGCTCCATGCAGAACGTGCCCTCCTCAATACCCATCACCAGGCTCACCCCTCCTCCTACCCCCCTCCCCTCTAGAACCCTCAGTTTGTTTCTCAGAGTCCATCATCTCTCATGGTTCGTCTCCCCCTCTGACATACTCCCCTTTTCTTCCTCTCCTGTTATCTTCTTCTTTTCCTTTTTTCTTAAAATATGTTGCGTTATTTCTTTCAGAAGTACAGAACTGTGATTCAACAGTCTGGCACAATTCACAGCACTCACCGTAGCACATACCCTCCCCAATGTCTATCACCCAGCCACCCCATCCCTCCCACCCCCAACCACTCCAGTAACACTCAGTTTCTTTCCCGAGATTAAGAATTCCTCATATCAGTGAGGTCATATGATACATGTCTTTCTCTGATTGACTTATTTCACTCAGCATAACACCCTCCAGTTCCATCCACGTTGTTGCAAATGGCAAGATCTCATTCCTTTTGATGGCTGCATAATATTCCATTGTGTATATACACCACATCTTCTTTATCCATTCATCTGTCGATGGGCATCTTGGCTCTTTCCACCGTTTGGCTATGGTGGACATTGCTGCTATAAACATTGGGGTACACGTACCCCTTCGGGTCCCTACATTTGTATCTTTGTGGTAAATACCCAGTAGTGCAATTGCTGGATGGAACGGTAGCTCTAATTTCAACTGTTTGAGGAACCTCCATATTGTTTTCCAGAGGGGTTGCACTAGCTTGCATTCCCACCAACAGTGTAGGAGGGTTCCCCTTTCTCCACATCCCCGCCAACATCTGTCGTTCCCTGACTTGTTAATTTCAGCCATTCTGACGGGTGTGAGGTGGTATCTCATGGAGGTTTTGATTTGGATTTCCCTGATGCCGAGCGATGTGGAGCACTTTTTCATGTGCCTGTTGGCCATTTGGATGTCTTCTTTGGAGAAATGTCTGTTCATGTCTTCTGCCCATTTCTTGATTGGATTATTTCTTCTTTGGGTGTTGAGTTTGATCAGTTCTTTATAGATTTTGGATACTAGCCCTTTATCTGATAGGTCAGTTGCAAATATTTTCTCCCATTCTGTCGGTTGTCTTTTGGTTTTGTGGACTGTTTCTTTTGCTGTGCAAAAGCTTTTTATCTTGATGAAATCCCAAGAGTTCATTTTTGCCCTGGCTTCCCGTGCCTTTGGCGATGTTTCTAGGAAGAAGTTGCTGCGGCTAAGGTCGAAAAGGTTGCTACCTGTGTTCTCCTTTAGGATTTTGATGGACTCCTGTGTCACGTTTAGGTCTTTCAACCGTTTGGAGTCTATTTTTGTGTGTGGTGTAAGGAAATGGTCCAGTTTCATTCTTCTGCATGTGGCTGTCCAATTTTCCCAACACCATTTGTTGAAGAGACTGTCTTTTGGCCATTGGACATTCTTTCCTGCTTTGTCAAAGATAAGTTGACCATAGAGTTGAGGGTCCATTTCTGGGCTCTCGATTCTGTTCCATTGATCTATGTGTCTGTTTTTGTGCCAGTACCATACTGTCTTGAAGATGACAGCTTTGTCATAGAGCTGGAAGTCGGGAATTGTGATGCCGCCAGCTTTGCTTTTCTTTTTCAGGAGTCCTCTGGCTATTCTGGGTCTCTTCTGGTTCCATACAAATTTGAGGATTATTTCTTCCATTTCTTTGAGAAAAGTGGATGGTATTTTGATGGGGATTGCATTGAATGTGTAGATTACTCTAGGTAGCATTGACATCTTCACAATGTTGATTCTCCCAATCCATGAGCACGGAACGTTGTTCCATTTCTTTGTGTCTTCTTCCATTTCTTTCATGAGTATTTTATAGTTTTCTGAGTACAGATCCTTTGCCTCTTTGGTTAGATTTCTTCCTAGGGATCTAATGGTTTTGGGTGCAATTGTAAATGGGATCGACTCCTTGATTTGTCTCTCTTCTGTCTTGTTGTTGCTGTAGAGGAATGCCACCGATTTCTGTGCACTGATTTTGTATCCTGCTACTTTACTGAATTCCTGTATGAGTTCTAGCAGTTTTGGGGTGGAGTCTTTTGGGTTTTCCACATACAGTATCTTATCATCTGCAAAGAGTGAGAGGTTTGACTTCCTCTTTGCCGTTTTGGATGCCTTTGATTTCTTTTTGTTGTCTGATTGCTGTGGCTAGGACTTCTAATACTACGTTGAATAGCACTGGTGAGAGTGGACATCCCTGCCGCGTTCCTGACTTTATGGGAAAAGCTCTCGGCCTTTCCCCATTGAGAATGATATTCGCTGTCGGTTTTTCATAGATGGCTTTTATGATATTGAGGTATGTACCCTCTATCCCTATACTGTGAAGAGTTTTGATCAAGAAACGATGTTGTACTTTGTCAAATGCTTTTTCTGCATCTATTGAGAGGATCATATGATTCTTGCTCTTTCTTTTGTTAATGTATTGTATCACGTTGATTGATTTGCGGATGTTGAACCAGCCTTGCAGCCCAGGAATAAATCCCACTTGGTCCTGGTGAATAATCCTTTTAATGTACTGTTGGAACCCATTGGCTAGTTTTTTTTGTGTGTGTGTGAGAATTTTTGCTTCCATGTTCATCAAGGATATTGGTCTGTAATTCTCTTTTTTGATGGGGTCTTTGTCTGGTTTGGGGATCAAGGTAATGCTGGCCTCATAAAATGAGTTTGGAAGTTTCCCTTCCATTTCTATTTTTTGGAACAGTTTCAGGAGAATAGGTAGTAATTCTTCTTGAAATGGCTGATAGAATTCCCCTGGGAAGCCATCTGGCCCTGGGCTTTTGTTTCTTGGGAGATTTTTGATGACTGTTTCAATTTCCTTAGTGGTTATAGGTCTGTTCAGGTTTTCTATTTCTTCCTGGTTCAATTTTGGTAGTTGATACATCTCTAGGAATGCACCCATTTCTTCCAGGTTATCTAATTTGCTGGCATAGAGTTGCTCATAATATGTTCTTATCATTGTTTGTATTTCTTTGGTGTTGGTTGTGATCTCTCCTCTTTCCTTCATGATTTTGTTGATTTGGGTCATTTCTCTTTTCTTCTTGATAAGTCTGGCCAGGGGTTTATCAATCTTGTTCATTCTTTCCAAGAACCAGCTCCTAGTTTCGTGGATCTGTTCTACTGTTCTTTTGGTTTCTAGTTCATTGATTTCTGCTCTGATCTTTATGATTTCTCTTCTCCTGCTGGGTTTAGGCTTTATTTGCTGTTCTTTCTCCAGCTCCTTTAGGTGTAGGGTTAGGTTGTGTATTTGAGACCTTTCTTGTTTCTTGAGAAAGGCTTGTATTGCTATATACTTTCCTCTCAGGACTGCCTTTGTTGTATCCCAAAGATTTTGAACCGTTATGTTTTCATTTTCATTGGTTTCCATGAAATTTTTTAATTCTTCTTTAATTTCCTGGTTGACCCATTCATTCTTTAGTAGGATGCTCTTTAGCCTCCATGTATTTGAGTTCTTTCCGACTTTCCTCTTGTGGTTGAGTTGTAGTTTCAAAGCATTGTGGTCTGAAAATATGCAGGGAATGATCCCAATCTTTTGGTACCGATTGAGACCTGATTTGTGACCTGGGATGTGATCAGTTCTGGAGAATGTTCCATGGGCACTAGAGAAGAATGTGTATTCCTTTGCTTGGGGATGGAATGTTCTGAATATGTCTGTGAAGTCCATTTGGTCCAGTGTGTCATTTAAAGTCTTTATTTCCTTGTTGATCTTTTGCTTAGATGATCTGTCCATTTCAGTCAGGGGGGTGTTAAAGTCCCCCACTATTATTGTATTGTTGTCAATGTGTTTCTTTGCTTTTGTTATTAATTGCCTTATATAATTGGCTGCTCCCATGTTCGGGGCATAGATCTTTACAATTGTTAGATCTTCTTGTTGGATAGACCCTTTAAGTAGGATATAGTGTCCTTCCTCATCGCTTATTACAGTCTTTGTTTTAAAATCTAGTTTGTCTGATAGAAGGATTGCCACCCCAGCTTTCTTTTGGTGTCCATTAGCATGGTAAATGGTTTTCCACCCCCTCACTTTCAATCTGGGGGTGTCTTTGGGTCTAAAATGAGTCTCTTGCAGACAGCATATTGATGGGTCTTGTTTTTTAATCCAATCTGATAGCCTGTGTCTTTTGATTGGGGCATTTACGCCATTTGCATTCAGGGTAACTATTGAAAAGTATGAATTTAGTGCCATTGTATTACCTGTAAGGTGACTGTTAACTCTCTCTTGTCTGTGTTCGTTTCTGCTCTTTGCTGCTTTTAGGTTCTCTCTTTGCTTAGAGGACCCCTCTCAATATTTCTTGGAGGGGTGGTTTTGTGTTTGCAAATTCCTTTAGTTTTTGTTTGTTCTGGAAGCTTTTTATCTCTCCTTCTATTTTCAATGATAGCCTAGCTGGATATAGTATTCTTGGCTGCATATTTTTCTCGTTTAGTGCTCTGAAGATATCTTGCCAGTCCTTTCTGGCCTGCCAGGTCTCTGTGGATAGGTCTGTTGCCAATCTAATGTTTCTACCATTGTAGGTTACATATCTCTTCTCCGGAGCTGCTTTCAGGATTTTCTCTTTGTCTCTGAGACTCGTAAGTTTTACTATTAGATGTCGGGTGTTGACCTATTATTATTGATTTTGAGAGGGGTTCTCTGTGCCTCCTGGATTTTAATGCCTGTTTCCTTCCTCACATTAGGGAAGTTCTCTGTTATAATTTGCTCCAATATACCTTCTGCCCCTCTCTCTCTCTCTTCTTCTTCTGGGATCCCAATTATTCTAATGTTGTTTCGTCTTATCGTATCACTTATCTCTCGAATTCTGCCCTCGTGATCCTGTAGTTGTTTCTCTCTCTTTTTCTCAGCCTCTTTATTTTCCATCATTTGGTCTTCTATATCGCTGATTCTCTCTTCTGCCTCATTTATCCTAGCATTTAGTGCCCCCATTTTTGATTGCACCTCATCAATAGCCTTTTTGATTTCGATTTGGTTAGATTTTAGTTCTTTTATTTCTCCAGAAAGGGTTTCTCTAATAACTTCCACGCTTTTTTCAAGCCCAGCTAGTATCTTTAAAGTCATGATTCTGAACTCTAGGTCCGACATCGTACTAATGTCCGTATTGAGTAGGTCCCTGGCTGACGGTACTACCTCTTGTTCTTTTTGCTGAGGTGATTTCTTTCGTCTTGTCATTTTCTCCAGAGGAGAATAGATGAATGAGAGAACAAAATCCTAACAGGTTTACAACGTCCCCAGCAAATATACTGTATACAAATCAGAAAAGACCTGAAACCAGGGGAAAAGAAAGGGAAAGAAAGAAAAACGAAAGAGAAAAAGAAAAAAAAGGATAAAAACAAAAACAAAACAATACAAAAAAGGCAGAATATGATCAAATATGATCAGGCTAGTGCATAGATCAGTGCCGCACACTAGATTTTGGGCGTATTTTGGTCTGTTAGAAAAAGGTGCCTCCTAAAATTTTAAAGGAAGAAAGACATATATGTACAAAATAATGGTTGATACAATGAAGGGATGGAAGATGACTGTAAAGATGAAAATTATAAAAGATTTTATAAAAGGACTTGGTAAGATAAGTTGTTTGAAAAAAGAAAGAAGATTTAAGAAAAAAAAAAGGAAAAAGGGAGAGAATGTGATCAGGCAGGAGACTAGAACAAAGCCATACACTAGTGATTTAGGGTATATTTTGATCTGTTAGAAGAAACTGTACCTCAAAATTTTAAAGAGAGAACAACTTATATATATATATATATATGCCAAAAATAAGGGTAACTACTATGAAGGGATAAAATATGACTCTAAAAATGAAAAATAAAAAATGTTTGTTTTTTTTTTTAAAAAAGGGATTTATAAGATGTTGGTTGAAAAAGGGAAAAAGAAAAAAAAACAGTCAACAAAAATTAACTTTGATGAAATAATGAATCATGGTTAAAAAAAAAAAAAAGCCATGAATCTATGTGCAGTGTTCCCCTAGCGCTGGAGTTCTCCTATTCTCCTTGATCGATCAACTTGGTCTTGCCTTGCTGGCTGTTTGTGCTGATCTTCTGGGGGAGGGGCCTGTTGCTGTGGTTTCCAAATGTCTTTGCCGGAGGCGGAATTGCCCCGCCCTTGTCAGTCCGGGCTAAGGAAGCTGCTCCGCTTTGCTCTCAGGAGCTTTTGTTCCCTGCAAGCTCTCGGTACAGCCTTGGAGGACCAGGGCAGAAATGGTGGCCTCCCAATCTCCCCTCGGAGGAGCTGAGAACCTGGGGCCCCGCTCCTCAGTGTGCCCCCAGAGAAAAGCAGTCACTTCCGTGTCCCCGTTCTCCGGCCGCACTCCGTGCTCACCCGGCCTGTGACCGAGCGTTGCTATCTATGGCACCCGACCCCGCACGGAGTCTCCAAACCCAGCAGATCCCTGCAGTGCGCTCCCGCACCGCTCCTCCCCGGGAAGGAAGGGGAGTCTCCCCGGATCTGCTGCTTGTTGGGTCCCTGCTGGGGGAGCCGTGCTCCGACTGGGCCGCAGATCACAGTTTATGGCAACCCCGAGCTGAGAGCCCACGACTCTGCTCCGTCTCTGCAGCCGGCTTCCCCGCGAGCATGCAAGTCTTACTGCTCGCTTAGCAAGGAAAGAAACAGTAGTGTAGGGGAACCGTGTGTACATAGCCTCACTGTTGCGAGGAGTGGGAACACTTGTTGTGCCTGTGCGTAAGAGCCTGACTGACAATTCCCTTAAGTTACTGGGCGAGAGAAACGGATTCATGCAGCTGCACCTCTCCCACCAGCTCTCAGTATCAGAATGGTAGCACTCCTCCGGCCTGTGTGCCTGCAGGCCTAAGTTTCAGGCCCCTCCCTGGAATACACTACACTGGAGAAACCGCGCTTTAGCTCCCGCCAGTCCCTAGCGGAGAGGAAGCTGTATGGTGTGCGCTGTGCTTGAGAGCCCGGCGAACGTCTTCCCTACGTAAAACCGGGGGAAAGAAATGCCGTTGCCGGAGACGCCTCTCGGCTCACCTCTTTTCCTGGAGCTAGTACCTTTACCCCGGTGCGCGTGCAGGCCCAAAGCCAAAAACCTCACTCGAAGGAACCGCACTGTAGAGAATCCGGGCTTCGGCCAGACTAGGCCTTCCTGAGGGTGGAAGACTTTTGCTATGAGCATGCGTGCGAGCACTGCCAGCGAGTCCAAAACCATTTTCTGAGGGAGACTGAGGCCGCGGCAGAAGGGAGAACAAAACTCCCCACTTGTTTCCTGAAGGCAGCCCAGCAGCCGCCCCCTTGGACATGCAAGTCTCACTGCTCACGTACCAAAGCAAAGAAACAGTACTGTAGGGGAACCTTGTTGTAGGTAGACTCCCTGTTGCGCGAGTGGGAACACTTGGAGTGCCTGTGCGTAAGAGCCTGGCCGAATAGTCCCTTAAGTTCCTGGGCGAGAGAAACGGATTCGTGCAGCCGCAACTCTCCCACCAGCTCTCAGTATCAGAATGGTAGCACTCCTCCGCCCTGTGTGCGTGCAGGCCTAAGAGGCAGGCCCCTCCTTGGAAGGCACAGCACTGTGGAGAACCCGCGTTAGTTCCCGCCAGTCCCTAGCGGAGAGGACGCTGTATGGTGTGCGCTGTGCTTCAGAGCCCGGCGAACGGCTTCCCTATGTAAAAGCGAGGGAAAGAAAGGCCTGTGCCGGAGACACCTCTCGGCTGAGCTCTTGTTCCTGGGGCTAGTATCGTGCTCCGTTGTGCGAGCAGACCAAAAGCCAACCACCTAAATCCAGGGAACTGCACTGTGTGGAATCCAGGCTTCGGGCAGACTAGGCCTTCCTGAGGGTGGAAACCTTTTGCAGTGTGAATGCGGGCGAGCACTGCCAGCGAGTCCAAAACCATTTTGCGAAGGAGACTGAGGCCGCGACAGAAGTGAGAACTCAACTCCCCACTTGTTTCCTGAAGCTAGCCAGGCGGCCGCCCCCTTGAGCATGCATGTCTCACTGCTTGTGGACCAACGCAAAGAAACAGTAGGGTAGGTGACCGTGTTGTACAGAGCCTCACTGTTCCGGAGAGGGGAAACACTTGGAGTGTGTGTGCATGAGACCCTGGGAGACGAGTCCCATACGTTACTGGGCGAGAGAAACGAACTCGTGCAGCCGCACCTCTCCCACCAGCTCTCAGTGGCAGAATGCAAGCACTCCTCAGGCATGTGTGCGAGCAGGCCTAAGTAGCAGGCCCCTCCCTGGAAGGCACAACACTGTGGTGAAAGCGCACGGTAGCTCCCGCCAGGCACCGGCGGGGAGGACGCTGTATGGTGTGCGCTGTGCCTGAGAGCCCGGCGAGCATCTTCCCTATGTAAAACCGGGGGAAAGAAAGGCCAGTGCCGGAGAGGCCTCTCGGCTGAGCTCTTTTCCTGGAGCTAGTACCTTTATCCCGGTGGGCGTGCAGGCCAAAAGCCAAAAACCTCACTCGAGGAAACCGCATTGTAGAGAATCCGGGCTTCGGCCAGACTAGGCCTTCCTCTGGTTGGAAGCCTTTTGCTGTGTGCATGCTTATGAGCTCCGCCCCGGAGTCCAAAACCATTTTCGGAGGGAGACTGAGGCCGCGGCAGAAGGGAGAACACAACTCCCCACTTGTTTCCTGAAGCCAGCCCAGCGGCCGCCCGCTTGGGCATGCAAGTCTCACTGCTCGCGTACCAAGGAAAGAAACAGTAGTGTAGGGGAACCGTGTGTACATAGCCTCACTGTTGCGGGGAGTGGGAACACTTGGAGTGCCTGTGCGTAAGAGCCTGACTGACAATTCCCTTAAGTTACTGTGCAAGGGAAATGGATTCGTGCAGCCGCCCCTCTCCCACCAGCTCTCAGTAGCAGAATGGTAGCACTCCTCCGGCATGTGTGTGTGCAGGCCTAAGTTGCAGGCCCCTCTCTGGAATGCACTACACTGGAGAAACCGCGCTATAGCTCCCGCAAGTCCGTAGCGGAGAGGAAGCTGTATGGTGTGCGCTGTGCTTGAGAGCCCGGCGAACGTCTTCCCTACGTAAAACCGGGAGAAAGAAAGGCCGTTGGCGGAGAAGTCTCTCGGCTAAGCTCTTGTTCCTGGAGCTAGTACCTTTACCCCGGTGTGCGTGCAGGCCAAAACCCAAAAACCTCACTGGAGGGAACCGCACTGTAGAGAATCCGGACTTCGGGCAGACTAGGCCTTCCTGAGGGTGGAAGCCTTCTGCTGTGTGCATGCGTATGAGCTCCACCAGGGAATCTAAAACCATTTCCTGAGGGAGACTGAGGCCGCAGAAGAAGGGAGAACAAAACACCCCACTTGTTTCCTGCTACTGGCCCTGCGTCTAACCCCTTGTGCATGCATGTCTCACTG
Organism: Eumetopias jubatus; assembly: GCF_037043125.1. NCBI lineage: Eukaryota > Metazoa > Chordata > Mammalia > Carnivora > Otariidae > Eumetopias > Eumetopias jubatus. The sequence goes on from NW_028274879.1 coordinate 872,243, forward strand.
CTCCCAAACCAACGTAAGAAATGCAGGGTAGGGGACCGTGTTGTAGAGAGTCTCACTGTTACGGAAGGTGGAAACACTGGGAGTGTGTGTACGTGAGAGCCTGGGAGACGAGTCCCCTAAGTTACTGGGCGAGAGAAAAGGATTAGTTGCAGCGGCACCTCTCCAACCAGCTCTCAGTGGCAGAATGCTAGCACTCCTCAGGCATGTGTTCGTGCAGGACTAAGTATCAGGCCCCTCCCTGGAAGGCACATAACTGTGGTGTAATCGCGCTTCAGCTCCGGCCGGTCCCCGGCGGGGAGGACGCTGTAAGGTTTCCTCTGTACTTGAGAGCCCGGCGAACGGCATCCCTATGTAAAACCGAGGGAAAGAAAGGCCGGTGCCTGAGACGCCTCTCGGCTCAGCTCTTGTTCCTGGGGCTAGTACCGTTGCCCCGGTGTGCTTGAAGGACAAAAGCCAACCACCTAACTCGAGGGAATCACACTATAGAGAATCCGGGCTTCGGCTGGACTAGGCCTTCCTGAGGGTGGAAAGCTTCTGCTGAGAGCATGCATGCGAGCACTGCCAGCGAGTCCAAAACCATTTTCCCAGGGAGACTGAGGCCGCGGCAGAAGGGAGAACACAACTGCCCATTTGTTTCCTGAAGCCAGCCCAGCAGCCGACCCCTAGGGCATGCAAGTCTCACGCTCGCTTACCAACGCAATGAAACAGTACTGTAGGGGAACCGTGTATACAGAGCCTCACTGTTGCGCGCAGTGGGAACTCTTGGAGTGCCTGTATGTAAGAGCCTGGCTGAAGAGTCCCTTCAGTTCCTGGGCGAGAGAAACGGATTCGTGCAGCCGCACCTCTCCCACCAGCTCTCAGTATCAGAATGGTAGCACTCCTCCGGCCTGTGTGCGTGCAGGCCTAAGTTGCAGGCCCCTCCCTGGAAGGCAGTACACTGTGGAGAAACCGCGCTTTAGCTGCCGCCGTTCCCTAGCGGAGAGGAAGCTGTAGGGTGTGCGATGTGCCTAGAGCCCGGCGAACGTCTTCCCTACGTAAAACCGGGGGAAACAAAGGCCGGTGCCGGAGACGCGTCTCGGCTCAGCTCTTGTTCATGGAGCTAGTATCTTTACCCCGGTGTGCGTGCAGGCCGAAAGCCAAAAACCTCACACGAGGGAAACGCACTGTAGAGAATCGGGCTTCGGCCAGACTAGGCCTTCCTGAGGGTGGAAGCCTTCTGCTGTGTGCATGCGTATGAGCTCGGCCACGGAGTACAAAACCATTTTCTGAGGGAGACTGAGGCCGCTGTAGAAGGGAGAACAAAGCTCCCCCCTTGTTTCCTGCTACTGGCCCTGCGTCCAACCCCTTGTGCATGCATGTCTCACTGCTCCCATACCAACGTAAGAAAAGTAGGGTAGGGGACCGTGTTGTAGAGAGTCTCACTGTTACGGAGGGTGGAAACACTGGGAGTGTGTGTACGTGAGAGCCTGGGAGACGAGTCCCCTAAGTTACTGAGCGAGAGAAAAGGATTAGTTGCAGCGGCACCTCTCCCACCAGCTCTCAGTGGCAGAATGCTAGCACTCCTCAGGCATGTGTGCGTGCAGGCCTAAGTATCAGGCCCCTCCCTGGAAGGCACAAAACTGCGGTGAAAGCGCGCTTCAGCTCCGGCCTGTCCCCGGCGTGGAGGACGCTGTAAGGTTTCCTCTGTACTTGAGAGCCCGGCGAACGGCTTCCCTATGTAAAACCGAGAGGGAAAGAAAGGCCGGTGCCTGAGACGCCTCTCGGCTCAGCTCTTGTTCCTGGGGCTAGTACCGTTGCCCCGGTGTGCTTGAAGGACAAAAGCCAACCACCTAACTCGAGGGAATCACACTATAGAGAATCCGGGCTTCGGCTGGACTAGGCCTTCCTGAGGGTGGAAAGCTTCTGCTGAGAGCATGCATGCGAGCACTGCCAGCGAGTCCAAAACCATTTTCCCAGGGAGACTGAGGCCGCGGCAGAAGGGAGAACACAACTGCCCATTTGTTTCCTGAAGCCAGCCCAGCAGCCGACCCCTAGGGCATGCAAGTCTCACGCTCGCTTACCAACGCAATGAAACAGTACTGTAGGGGAACCGTGTATACAGAGCCTCACTGTTGCGCGCAGTGGGAACTCTTGGAGTGCCTGTACGTAAGAGCCTGGCTGAAGAGTCCCTTCAGTTCCTGGGCGAGAGAAAAGGATTCGTGCAGCCGCACCTCTCCCACCAGCTCTCAGTATCAGAATGGTAGCACTCCTCCGTCCTGTGTGCGTGCAGGCCTAAGTTGCAGGCCCCTCCCTGGAAGGCAGTACACTGTGGAGAAACCGCGCTTTAGCTGCCGCCGTTCCCTAGCGGAGAGGAAGCTGTAGGGTGTGCGATGTGCCTAGAGCCCGGCGAACGTCTTCCCTACGTAAAACCGGGGGAAACAAAGGCCGGTGCCGGAGACGCGTCTCGGCTCAGCTCTTGTTCATGGAGCTAGTATCTTTACCCCGGTGTGCGTGCAGGCCGAAAGCCAAAAACCTCACACGAGGGAAACGCACTGTAGAGAATCGGGCTTCGGCCAGACTAGGCCTTCCTGAGGGTGGAAGCCTTCTGCTGTGTGCATGCGTATGAGCTCGGCCACGGAGTACAAAACCATTTTCTGAGGGAGACTGAGGCAGCAGTAGAAGGGAGAACAAAGCTCCCCACTTGTTTCCTGCTACTGGCCCTGCGTCCAACCCCTTGTGCATGCATGTCTCACTGCTCCCATACCAACGTAAGAAAAGTAGGGTAGGGGACCGTGTTGTAGAGAGTCTCACTGTTACGGAGGGTGGAAACACTGGGAGTGTGTGTACGTGAGAGCCTGGGAGACGAGTCCCCTAAGTTACTGAGCGAGAGAAAAGGATTAGTTGCAGCAGCACCTCTCCCACCAGCTCTCAGTGGCAGAATGCTAGCACTCCTCAGGCATGTGTGCGTGCAGGCCTAAGTATCAGGCCCCTCCCTGGAAGGCACAAAACTGCGGTGAAAGCGCGCTTCAGCTCCGGCCTGTCCCCGGCGTGGAGGACGCTGTAAGGTTTCCTCTGTACTTGAGAGCCCGGCGAACGGCTTCCCTATGTAAAACCGAGAGGGAAAGAAAGGCCGGTGCCTGAGACGCCTCTCGGCTCAGCTCTTGTTCCTGGGGCTAGTACCGTTGCCCCGGTGTGCTTGAAGGACAAAAGCCAACCACCTAACTCGAGGGAATCACACTATAGAGAATCCGGGCTTCGGCTGGACTAGGCCTTCCTGAGGGTGGAAAGCTTCTGCTGAGAGCATGCATGCGAGCACTGCCAGCGAGTCCAAAACCATTTTCCCAGGGAGACTGAGGCCGCGGCAGAAGGGAGAACACAACTGCCCATTTGTTTCCTGAAGCCAGCCCAGCAGCCGACCCCTAGGGCATGCAAGTCTCACGCTCGCTTACCAACGCAATGAAACCGTACTGTAGGGGAACCGTGTATACAGAGCCTCACTGTTGCGCGCAGTGGGAACTCTTGGAGTGCCTGTACGTAAGAGCCTGGCTGAAGAGTCCCTTCAGTTCCTGGGCGAGAGAAACGGATTCGTGCAGCCGCACCTCTCCCACCAGCTCTCAGTATCAGAATGGTAGCACTCCTCCGGCCTGTGTGCGTGCAGGCCTAAGTTGCAGGCCCCTCCCTGGAAGGCAGTACACTGTGGAGAAACCGCGCTTTAGCTGCCGCCGTTCCCTAGCGGAGAGGAAGCTGTAGGGTGTGCGATGTGCCTAGAGCCCGGCGAACGTCTTCCCTAGGTAAAACCGGGGGAAACAAGGGCCGGTGCCGGAGACGCGTCTCGGCTCAGCTCTTGTTCATGGAGCTAGTATCTTTACCCCGGTGTGCGTGCAGGCCGAAAGCCAAAAACCTCACACGAGGGAACCGCACTGTAGAGAATCCAGGCTTCGGCCAGACTAGGCCTTCCTGAGGGTGGAAGCCTTCTGCTGTGTGCATGCGTATGAGCTCCGCCACGGAGTACAAAACCATTTTCTGAGGGAGACTGAGGCCGCGGCAGAAGTGAGAACAAAGCTCCCCACTTGTTTCCTGCTAGTGGCCCTGCGTCCAACCCCTTGTGCATGCACGTCTCACTGCTCCCATACCAACGTAAGAAAAGTAGGGTAGGGGACCGTGTTGCAGAGAGTCTCACTGTTACGGAGGGTGGAAACACTGGGAGTGTGTGTACGTGAGAGCCTGGGAGACGAGTCCCCTAAGTTACTGGGGGAGAGAAAAGGATTAGTTGCAGCGGCACCTCTCCAAACAGCTCTCAGTATTAGAATGATAGCATTCCTCCGGCATGTGTGCGAGCAGGCCTAAGAGGCAGGCCCCTCCTTGGAAGGCACAGCACTGTGGAGAACCCGCGTTAGCTCCCGCCGATCCCTAGCGGAGAGGACGCTGTATGGTGTGCGCTGTGCTTCAGAGCCCGGCGAACGGCTTCCCTATGTAAAAGCGAGGGAAAGAAAGGCCTGTGCCGGAGACACCTCTCGGCTGAGCTCTTGTTCCTGGGCTACTATCGTGCTCCATTGTGCGAGCAGACCAAAAGCCAACCACCTAAATCCAGGGAACTGCACTGTGTGGAATCCAGGCTTCGGCCAGACTAGGCCTTCCTGAGGGTGGAAACCTCTTGCAGTGTGAATGCGGGCGAGCACTGCCAGCGAGTCCAAAACCATTTTGTGAGGAAGACTGAGGCCTCGGCAGAAGTGAGAACTCAACTCCCCACTTTTTTCCTGAAGCCAGCCAGACGGCCGCCCCCTTGAGCATGCATGTCTCACTGCTTGCCGACCAAGGCAAAGAGACAGTGGGGTAGGGGACCGTGTTGTAGAGAGCCTGACTGTTAGGGAGGGTGGAAACACTTGGAGTGTGTGTACGTGAGAGCCTAGGAGACGAGTCCCCTAAGTTACTGGGCGAGAGAAAAGGATTAGTTGCAGCGGCACCTCTCCCACCAGCTCTCAGTATCAGAATGGTAGCACTCCTCCGGCATGTGTGTGTGCAGACCTAAGTGGCAGGCCCCTCCTTGGAAGGCACAACACTGTGGAGAAACCGCGCTTTAGCTCCTGCCGGTCCCTAGCGGAGAGGACGCTATATGGTGTGCGCTGTGCTTGAGAGCCCGGCGATCGGCTTCCCTATGTATAAGCGAGGGAAAGAAAGGCCGGTGCCCGAGACGCCTCTCGGCTCAGCTCTTGTTCCTGGAGCTAGTACCGTTACCCTGGTGTGCTTGCAGGCCGAGGGCCAACCTCCCAATTCGAGGGAACCACACTGTAGAAATTCCTTACTTCGGCCAGACTAGGCCTTCCTGAGGGAGGTAACCCTTTGCAGTGTGAATGCGGGCGAGCACTGCCAGCGAGTCCAAAACCGTTTTACGAGGGAGACTGAGGCCGCGACCGAAGTGAGAACTCAACTCCCCATTTGTTTCCTGAAGCCAGCCCGGCAGCCGCCCCCTTGAGCATGCAAGTCTCACTGTTCGCGTCCCAACGCAAGGAAACAGTAGGCTGGGGGACCGTGTTGTAGAGAGCCTCACTGTTCCGGAGAGTGGAAACACTTCGAGTGCGTGTGCGTGAGAGCCTGGGAGACGAGTGTCCTACGTTACTGGGCGAGAGAAACGAACTCGTGCAGCCGCACCTCTCCCACCAGCTCTCAGTGGCAGAATGCTAGCACTCCTCAGGCATGCGTTCGTGCAGGCCTAAGTATCAGGGCCCTCCCTGGAAGGCACAAAACTGTGGTGAAAGCGCGCTTCAGCTCCGGCCGGTCCCCGGCGGGGAGGACGCGGTAAGGTTTCCTCTGTACTTGAGAGCCCGGCGAACGGCATCCCTATGTAAAACCGAGGGAAAGAAAGGCCGGTGCCTGAGACGCCTCTCGGCTCAGCTCTTGTTCCTGGGGCTAGTACCGTTGCCCCGGTGTGCTTGAAGGACAAAAGCCAACCACCTAACTCGAGGGAATCACACTATAGAGAATCCGGGCTTCGGCTGGACTAGGCCTTCCTGAGGGTGGAAAGCTTCTGCTGAGAGCATGCATGCGAGCACTGCCAGCGAGTCCAAAACCATTTTCCCAGGGAGACTGAGGCCGCGGCAGAAGGGAGAACACAACTGCCCATTTGTTTCCTGAAGCCAGCCCAGCAGCCGACCCCTAGGGCATGCAAGTCTCACGCTCGCTTACCAACGCAATGAAACCGTACTGTAGGGGAACCGTGTATACAGAGCCTCACTGTTGCGCGCAGTGGGAACTCTTGGAGTGCCTGTACGTAAGAGCCTGGCTGAAGAGTCCCTTCAGTTCCTGGGCGAGAGAAACGGATTCGTGCAGCCGCACCTCTCCCACCAGCTCTCAGTATCAGAATGGTAGCACTCCTCCGGCCTGTGTGCGTGCAGGCCTAAGTTGCAGGCCCCTCCCTGGAAGGCAGTACACTGTGGAGAAACCGCGCTTTAGCTGCCGCCGTTCCCTAGCGGAGAGGAAGCTGTAGGGTGTGCGATGTGCCTAGAGCCCGGCGAACGTCTTCCCTACGTAAAACCGGGGGAAACAAAGGCCGGTGCCGGAGACGCGTCTCGGCTCAGCTCTTGTTCATGGAGCTAGTATCTTTACCCCGGTGTGCGTGCAGGCCGAAAGCCAAAAACCTCACACGAGGGAAACGCACTGTAGAGAATCGGGCTTCGGCCAGACTAGGCCTTCCTGAGGGTGGAAGCCTTCTGCTGTGTGCATGCGTATGAGCTCGGCCACGGAGTACAAAACCATTTTCTGAGGGAGACTGAGGCCGCAGTAGAAGGGAGAACAAAGCTCCCCACTTGTTTCCTGCTACTGGCCCTGCGTCCAACCCCTTGTGCATGCATGTCTCACTGCTCCCATACCAACGTAAGAAAAGTAGGGTAGGGGACCGTGTTGTAGAGAGTCTCACTGTTACGGAGGGTGGAAACACTGGGAGTGTGTGTACGTGAGAGCCTGGGAGACGAGTCCCCTAAGTTACTGAGCGAGAGAAAAGGATTAGTTGCAGCAGCACCTCTCCCACCAGCTCTCAGTGGCAGAATGCTAGCACTCCTCAGGCATGTGTGCGTGCAGGCCTAAGTATCAGGCCCCTCCCTGGAAGGCACAAAACTGCGGTGAAAGCGCGCTTCAGCTCCGGCCTGTCCCCGGCGTGGAGGACGCTGTAAGGTTTCCTCTGTACTTGAGAGCCCGGCGAACGGCTTCCCTATGTAAAACCGAGAGGGAAAGAAAGGCCGGTGCCTGAGACGCCTCTCGGCTCAGCTCTTGTTCCTGGGGCTAGTACCGTTGCCCCGGTGTGCTTGAAGGACAAAAGCCAACCACCTAACTCGAGGGAATCACACTATAGAGAATCCGGGCTTCGGCTGGACTAGGCCTTCCTGAGGGTGGAAAGCTTCTGCTGAGAGCATGCATGCGAGCACTGCCAGCGAGTCCAAAACCATTTTCCCAGGGAGACTGAGGCCGCGGCAGAAGGGAGAACACAACTGCCCATTTGTTTCCTGAAGCCAGCCCAGCAGCCGACCCCTAGGGCATGCAAGTCTCACGCTCGCTTACCAACGCAATGAAACCGTACTGTAGGGGATCCTTGTATACAGAGCCTCACTGTTGCGCGCAGGGGGAACTCTTGGAGTGCCTGTACGTAAGAGCCTGGCTGAAGAGTTCCTTCAGTTCCTGGGCGAGAGAAACGGATTCGTGCAGCCGCACCTCTCCCACCAGCTCTCAGTATCAGAATGGTAGCACTCCTCCGGCCTGTGTGCGTGCAGGCCTAAGTTGCAGGCCCCTCCCTGGAAGGCAGTACACTGTGGAGAAACCGCGCTTTAGCTGCCGCCGTTCCCTAGCGGAGAGGAAGCTGTAGGGTGTGCGATGTGCCTAGAGCCCGGCGAACGTCTTCCCTAGGTAAAACCGGGGGAAACAAGGGCCGGTGCCGGAGACGCGTCTCGGCTCAGCTCTTGTTCATGGAGCTAGTATCTTTACCCCGGTGTGCGTGCAGGCCGAAAGCCAAAAACCTCACACGAGGGAACCGCACTGTAGAGAATCCAGGCTTCGGCCAGACTAGGCCTTCCTGAGGGTGGAAGCCTTCTGCTGTGTGCATGCGTATGAGCTCCGCCACGGAGTACAAAACCATTTTCTGAGGGAGACTGAGTCCGCGGCAGAAGTGAGAACAAAGCTCCCCACTTGTTTCCTGCTAGTGGCCCTGCCTCCAACCCCTTGTGCATGCACGTCTCACTGCTCCCATACCAACGTAAGAAAAGTAGGGTAGGGGACCGTGTTGCAGAGAGTCTCACTGTTACGGAGGGTGGAAACACTGGGAGTGTGTGTACGTGAGAGCCTGGGAGACGAGTCCCCTAAGTTACTGGGGGAGAGAAAAGGATTAGTTGCAGCGGCACCTCTCCAAACAGCTCTCAGTATTAGAATGATAGCATTCCTCCGGCATGTGTGCGAGCAGGCCTAAGAGGCAGGCCCCTCCTTGGAAGGCACAGCACTGTGGAGAACCCGCGTTAGCTCCCGCCGATCCCTAGCGGAGAGGACGCTGTATGGTGTGCGCTGTGCTTCAGAGCCCGGCGAACGGCTTCCCTATGTAAAAGCGAGGGAAAGAAAGGCCTGTGCCGGAGACACCTCTCGGCTGAGCTCTTGTTCCTGGGCTACTATCGTGCTCCATTGTGCGAGCAGACCAAAAGCCAACCACCTAAATCCAGGGAACTGCACTGTGTGGAATCCAGGCTTCGGCCAGACTAGGCCTTCCTGAGGGTGGAAACCTCTTGCAGTGTGAATGCGGGCGAGCACTGCCAGCGAGTCCAAAACCATTTTGTGAGGAAGACTGAGGCCTCGGCAGAAGTGAGAACTCAACTCCCCACTTTTTTCCTGAAGCCAGCCAGACGGCCGCCCCCTTGAGCATGCATGTCTCACTGCTTGCCGACCAAGGCAAAGAGACAGTGGGGTAGGGGACCGTGTTGTAGAGAGCCTGACTGTTAGGGAGGGTGGAAACACTTGGAGTGTGTGTACGTGAGAGCCTAGGAGACGAGTCCCCTAAGTTACTGGGCGAGAGAAAAGGATTAGTTGCAGCGGCACCTCTCCCACCAGCTCTCAGTATCAGAATGGTAGCACTCCTCCGGCATGTGTGTGTGCAGACCTAAGTGGCAGGCCCCTCCTTGGAAGGCACAACACTGTGGAGAAACCGCGCTTTAGCTCCTGCCGGTCCCTAGCGGAGAGGACGCTATATGGTGTGCGCTGTGCTTGAGAGCCCGGCGATCGGCTTCCCTATGTATAAGCGAGGGAAAGAAAGGCCGGTGCCCGAGACGCCTCTCGGCTCAGCTCTTGTTCCTGGAGCTAGTACCGTTACCCTGGTGTGCTTGCAGGCCGAGGGCCAACCTCCCAATTCGAGGGAACCACACTGTAGAAATTCCTTACTTCGGCCAGACTAGGCCTTCCTGAGGGAGGTAACCCTTTGCAGTGTGAATGCGGGCGAGCACTGCCAGCGAGTCCAAAACCGTTTTACGAGGGAGACTGAGGCCGCGACCGAAGTGAGAACTCAACTCCCCATTTGTTTCCTGAAGCCAGCCCGGCAGCCGCCCCCTTGAGCATGCAAGTCTCACTGTTCGCGTCCCAACGCAAGGAAACAGTAGGCTGGGGGACCGTGTTGTAGAGAGCCTCACTGTTCCGGAGAGTGGAAACACTTCGAGTGCGTGTGCGTGAGAGCCTGGGAGACGAGTGTCCTACGTTACTGGGCGAGAGAAACGAACTCGTGCAGCCGCACCTCTCCCACCAGCTCTCAGTGGCAGAATGCTAGCACTCCTCAGGCATGCGTTCGTGCAGGCCTAAGTATCAGGGCCCTCCCTGGAAGGCACAAAACTGTGGTGAAAGCGCGCTTCAGCTCCGGCCGGTCCCCGGCGGGGAGGACGCGGTAAGGTTTCCTCTGTACTTGAGAGCCCGGCGAACGGCATCCCTATGTAAAACCGAGGGAAAGAAAGGCCGGTGCCTGAGACGCCTCTCGGCTCAGCTCTTGTTCCTGGGGCTAGTACCGTTGCCCCGGTGTGCTTGAAGGACAAAAGCCAACCACCTAACTCGAGGGAATCACACTATAGAGAATCCGGGCTTCGGCTGGACTAGGCCTTCCTGAGGGTGGAAAGCTTCTGCTGAGAGCATGCATGCGAGCACTGCCAGCGAGTCCAAAACCATTTTCCCAGGGAGACTGAGGCCGCGGCAGAAGGGAGAACACAACTGCCCATTTGTTTCCTGAAGCCAGCCCAGCAGCCGACCCCTAGGGCATGCAAGTCTCACGCTCGCTTACCAACGCAATGAAACCGTACTGTAGGGGAACCGTGTATACAGAGCCTCACTGTTGCGCGCAGTGGGAACTCTTGGAGTGCCTGTACGTAAGAGCCTGGCTGAAGAGTCCCTTCAGTTCCTGGGCGAGAGAAACGGATTCGTGCAGCCGCACCTCTCCCACCAGCTCTCAGTATCAGAATGGTAGCACTCCTCCGGCCTGTGTGCGTGCAGGCCTAAGTTGCAGGCCCCTCCCTGGAAGGCAGTACACTGTGGAGAAACCGCGCTTTAGCTGCCGCCGTTCCCTAGCGGAGAGGAAGCTGTAGGGTGTGCGATGTGCCTAGAGCCCGGCGAACGTCTTCCCTACGTAAAACCGGGGGAAACAAAGGCCGGTGCCGGAGACGCGTCTCGGCTCAGCTCTTGTTCATGGAGCTAGTATCTTTACCCCGGTGTGCGTGCAGGCCGAAAGCCAAAAACCTCACACGAGGGAAACGCACTGTAGAGAATCGGGCTTCGGCCAGACTAGGCCTTCCTGAGGGTGGAAGCCTTCTGCTGTGTGCATGCGTATCAGCTCGGCCACGGAGTACAAAACCATTTTCTGAGGGAGACTGAGGCCGCAGTAGAAGGGAGAACAAAGCTCCCCACTTGTTTCCTGCTACTGGCCCTGCGTCCAACCCCTTGTGCATGCATGTCTCACTGCTCCCATACCAACGTAAGAAAAGTAGGGTAGGGGACCGTGTTGTAGAGAGTCTCACTGTTACGGAGGGTGGAAACACTGGGCGTGTGTGTACGTGAGAGCCTGGGAGACGAGTCCCCTAAGTTACTGAGCGAGAGAAAAGGATTAGTTGCAGCAGCACCTCTCCCACCAGCTCTCAGTGGCAGAATGCTAGCACTCCTCAGGCATGTGTGCGTGCAGGCCTAAGTATCAGGCCCCTCCCTGGAAGGCACAAAACTGCGGTGAAAGCGCGCTTCAGCTCCGGCCTGTCCCCGGCGTGGAGGACGCTGTAAGGTTTCCTCTGTACTTGAGAGCCCGGCGAACGGCTTCCCTATGTAAAACCGAGAGGGAAAGAAAGGCCGGTGCCTGAGACGCCTCTCGGCTCAGCTCTTGTTCCTGGGGCTAGTACCGTTGCCCCGGTGTGCTTGAAGGACAAAAGCCAACCACCTAACTCGAGGGAATCACACTATAGAGAATCCGGGCTTCGGCTGGACTAGGCCTTCCTGAGGGTGGAAAGCTTCTGCTGAGAGCATGCATGCGAGCACTGCCAGCGAGTCCAAAACCATTTTCCCAGGGAGACTGAGGCCGCGGCAGAAGGGAGAACACAACTGCCCATTTGTTTCCTGAAGCCAGCCCAGCAGCCGACCCCTAGGGCATGCAAGTCTCACGCTCGCTTACCAACGCAATGAAACCGTACTGTAGGGGATCCTTGTATACAGAGCCTCACTGTTGCGCGCAGGGGGAACTCTTGGAGTGCCTGTACGTAAGAGCCTGGCTGAAGAGTCCCTTCAGTTCCTGGGCGAGAGAAACGGATTCGTGCAGCCGCACCTCTCCCACCAGCTCTCAGTATCAGAATGGTAGCACTCCTCCGGCCTGTGTGCGTGCAGGCCTAAGTTGCAGGCCCCTCCCTGGAAGGCAGTACACTGTGGAGAAACCGCGCTTTAGCTGCCGCCGTTCCCTAGCGGAGAGGAAGCTGTAGGGTGTGCGATGTGCCTAGAGCCCGGCGAACGTCTTCCCTAGGTAAAACCTGGGGAAACAAGGGCCGGTGCCGGAGACGCGTCTCGGCTCAGCTCTTGTTCATGGAGCTAGTATCTTTACCCCGGTGTGCGTGCAGGCCGAAAGCCAAAAACCTCACACGAGGGAACCGCACTGTAGAGAATCCAGGCTTCGGCCAGACTAGGCCTTCCTGAGGGTGGACGCCTTCTGCTGTGTGCATGCGTATGAGCTCCGCCACGGAGTACAAAACCATTTTCTGAGGGAGACTGAGGCCGCGGCAGAAGTGAGAACAAAGTTCCCCACTTGTTTCCTGCTAGTGGCCCTGCGTCCAACCCCTTGTGCATGCATGTCTCACTGCTCCCATACCAACGTAAGAAAAGTAGGGTAGGGGACCGTGTTGTAGAGAGTCTCACTGTTACGGAGGGTGGAAACACTTGGAGTGTGTGTACGTGAGAGCCTGGGAGACGAGTCCCCTAAGTTACTGGGGGAGAGAAAAGGATTAGTTGCAGCGGCACCTCTCCAAACAGCTCTCAGTATTAGAATGATAGCATTCCTCCGGCATGTGTGCGAGCAGGCCTAAGAGGCAGGCCCCTCCTTGGAAGGCACAGCACTGTGGAGAACCCGCGTTAGCTCCCGCCGATCCCTAGCGGAGAGGACGCTGTATGGTGTGCGCTGTGCTTCAGAGCCCGGCGAACGGCTTCCCTATGTAAAAGCGAGGGAAAGAAAGGCCTGTGCCGGAGACACCTCTCGGCTGAGCTCTTGTTCCTGGGCTACTATCGTGCTCCATTGTGCGAGCAGACCAAAAGCCAACCACCTAAATCCAGGGAACTGCACTGTGTGGAATCCAGGCTTCGGCCAGACTAGGCCTTCCTGAGGGTGGAAACCTCTTGCAGTGTGAATGCGGGCGAGCACTGCCAGCGAGTCCAAAACCATTTTGTGAGGAAGACTGAGGCCTCGGCAGAAGTGAGAACTCAACTCCCCACTTTTTTCCTGAAGCCAGCCAGACGGCCGCCCCCTTGAGCATGCATGTCTCACTGCTTGCCGACCAAGGCAAAGAGACAGTGGGGTAGGGGACCGTGTTGTAGAGAGCCTGACTGTTAGGGAGGGTGGAAACACTTGGAGTGTGTGTACGTGAGAGCCTAGGAGACGAGTCCCCTAAGTTACTGGGCGAGAGAAAAGGATTAGTTGCAGCGGCACCTCTCCCACCAGCTCTCAGTATCAGAATGGTAGCACTCCTCCGGCATGTGTGTGTGCAGACCTAAGTGGCAGGCCCCTCCTTGGAAGGCACAACACTGTGGAGAAACCGCGCTTTAGCTCCTGCCGGTCCCTAGCGGAGAGGACGCTATATGGTGTGCGCTGTGCTTGAGAGCCCGGCGATCGGCTTCCCTATGTATAAGCGAGGGAAAGAAAGGCCGGTGCCCGAGACGCCTCTCGGCTCAGCTCTTGTTCCTGGAGCTAGTACCGTTACCCTGGTGTGCTTGCAGGCCGAGGGCCAACCTCCCAATTCGAGGGAACCACACTGTAGAAATTCCTTACTTCGGCCAGACTAGGCCTTCCTGAGGGAGGTAACCCTTTGCAGTGTGAATGCGGGCGAGCACTGCCAGCGAGTCCAAAACCGTTTTACGAGGGAGACTGAGGCCGCGACCGAAGTGAGAACTCAACTCCCCATTTGTTTCCTGAAGCCAGCCCGGCAGCCGCCCCCTTGAGCATGCAAGTCTCACTGTTCGCGTCCCAACGCAAGGAAACAGTAGGCTGGGGGACCGTGTTGTAGAGAGCCTCACTGTTCCGGAGAGTGGAAACACTTCGAGTGCGTGTGCGTGAGAGCCTGGGAGACGAGTGTCCTACGTTACTGGGCGAGAGAAACGACTCGTGCAGCCGCACCTCTCCCACCAGCTCTCAGTGGCAGAATGCTAGCACTCCTCAGGCATGCGTTCGTGCAGGCCTAAGTATCAGGGCCCTCCCTGGAAGGCACAAAACTGTGGTGAAAGCGCGCTTCAGCTCCGGCCGGTCCCCGGCGGGGAGGACGCGGTAAGGTTTCCTCTGTACTTGAGAGCCCGGCGAACGGCATCCCTATGTAAAACCGAGGGAAAGAAAGGCCGGTGCCTGAGACGCCTCTCGGCTCAGCTCTTGTTCCTGGGGCTAGTACCGTTGCCCCGGTGTGCTTGAAGGACAAAAGCCAACCACCTAACTCGAGGGAATCACACTATAGAGAATCCGGGCTTCGGCTGGACTAGGCCTTCCTGAGGGTGGAAAGCTTCTGCTGAGAGCATGATGCGAGCACTGCCAGCGAGTCCAAAACCATTTTCCCAGGGAGACTGAGGCCGCGGCAGAAGGGAGAACCCAACTGCCTATTTGTTTCCTGAAGCCTGCCCAGCAGCCGACCCCTTAGGGCATGCAAGTCTCACGCTCGCTTACCAACGCAATGAAACAGTACTGTAGGGGAACCGTGTATACAGAGCCTCACTGTTGCGCGCAGTGGGAACTCTTGGAGTGCCTGTACGTAAGAGCCTGGCTGAAGAGTCCCTTCAGTTCCTGGGCGAGAGAAACGGATTCGTGCAGCCGCACCTCTCCCACCAGCTCTCAGTATCAGAATGGTAGCACTCCTCCGGCCTGTATGCGTGCAGGCCTAAGTTGCAGGCCCCTCCCTGGAAGGCAGTACACTGTGGAGAAACCGCGCTTTAGCTGCCGCCGTTCCCTAGCGGAGGGGAAGCTGTAGGGTGTGCGATGTGCCTAGAGCCCGGCGAACGTCTTCCCTAGGTAAAACCGGGGGAAACAAGGGCCGGTGCCGGAGACGCGTCTCGGCTCAGCTCTTGTTCATGGAGCTAGTATCTTTACCCCGGTGTGCGTGCAGGCCGAAAGCCAAAAACCTCACACGAGGGAACCGCACTGTAGAGAATCCAGGCTTCGGCCAGACTAGGCCTTCCTGAGGGTGGAAGCCTTCTGCTGTGTGCATGCGTATGAGCTCCGCCACGGAGTACAAAACCATTTTCTGAGGGAGACTGAGGCCGCGGCAGAAGTGAGAACAAAGCTCCCCACTTGTTTCCTGCTAGTGGCCCTGCGTCCAACCCCTTGTGCATGCATGTCTCACTGCTCCCATACCAACGTAAGAAAAGTAGGGTAGGGGACCGTGTTGTAGAGAGTCTCACTGTTACGGAGGGTGGAAACACTTGGAGTGTGTGTACGTGAGAGCCTGGGAGACGAGTCCCCTAAGTTACTGGGGGAGAGAAAAGGATTAGTTGCAGCGGCACCTCTCCAAACAGCTCTCAGTATTAGAATGATAGCATTCCTCCGGCATGTGTGCGAGCAGGCCTAAGAGGCAGGCCCCTCCTTGGAAGGCACAGCACTGTGGAGAACCCGCGTTAGCTCCCGCCGATCCCTAGCGGAGAGGACGCTGTATGGTGTGCGCTGTGCTTCAGAGCCCGGCGAACGGCTTCCCTATGTAAAAGCGAGGGAAAGAAAGGCCTGTGCCGGAGACACCTCTCGGCTGAGCTCTTGTTCCTGGGCTACTATCGTGCTCCATTGTGCGAGCAGACCAAAAGCCAACCACCTAAATCCAGGGAACTGCACTGTGTGGAATCCAGGCTTCGGCCAGACTAGGCCTTCCTGAGGGTGGAAACCTCTTGCAGTGTGAATGCGGGCGAGCACTGCCAGCGAGTCCAAAACCATTTTGTGAGGAAGACTGAGGCCTCGGCAGAAGTGAGAACTCAACTCCCCACTTTTTTCCTGAAGCCAGCCAGACGGCCGCCCCCTTGAGCATGCATGTCTCACTGCTTGCCGACCAAGGCAAAGAGACAGTGGGGTAGGGGACCGTGTTGTAGAGAGCCTGACTGTTAGGGAGGGTGGAAACACTTGGAGTGTGTGTACGTGAGAGCCTAGGAGACGAGTCCCCTAAGTTACTGGGCGAGAGAAAAGGATTAGTTGCAGCGGCACCTCTCCCACCAGCTCTCAGTATCAGAATGGTAGCACTCCTCCGGCATGTGTGTGTGCAGACCTAAGTGGCAGGCCCCTCCTTGGAAGGCACAACACTGTGGAGAAACCGCGCTTTAGCTCCTGCCGGTCCCTAGCGGAGAGGACGCTATATGGTGTGCGCTGTGCTTGAGAGCCCGGCGATCGGCTTCCCTATGTATAAGCGAGGGAAAGAAAGGCCGGTGCCCGAGACGCCTCTCGGCTCAGCTCTTGTTCCTGGAGCTAGTACCGTTACCCTGGTGTGCTTGCAGGCCGAGGGCCAACCTCCCAATTCGAGGGAACCACACTGTAGAAATTCCTTACTTCGGCCAGACTAGGCCTTCCTGAGGGAGGTAACCCTTTGCAGTGTGAATGCGGGCGAGCACTGCCAGCGAGTCCAAAACCGTTTTACGAGGGAGACTGAGGCCGCGACCGAAGTGAGAACTCAACTCCCCATTTGTTTCCTGAAGCCAGCCCGGCAGCCGCCCCCTTGAGCATGCAAGTCTCACTGTTCGCGTCCCAACGCAAGGAAACAGTAGGCTGGGGGACCGTGTTGTAGAGAGCCTCACTGTTCCGGAGAGTGGAAACACTTCGAGTGCGTGTGCGTGAGAGCCTGGGAGACGAGTGTCCTACGTTACTGGGCGAGAGAAACGAACTCGTGCAGCCGCACCTCTCCCACCAGCTCTCAGTGGCAGAATGCTAGCACTCCTCAGGCATGCGTTCGTGCAGGCCTAAGTATCAGGGCCCTCCCTGGAAGGCACAAAACTGTGGTGAAAGCGCGCTTCAGCTCCGGCCGGTCCCCGGCGGGGAGGACGCGGTAAGGTTTCCTCTGTACTTGAGAGCCCGGCGAACGGCATCCCTATGTAAAACCGAGGGAAAGAAAGGCCGGTGCCTGAGACGCCTCTCGGCTCAGCTCTTGTTCCTGGGGCTAGTACCGTTGCCCCGGTGTGCTTGAAGGACAAAAGCCAACCACCTAACTCGAGGGAATCACACTATAGAGAATCCGGGCTTCGGCTGGACTAGGCCTTCCTGAGGGTGGAAAGCTTCTGCTGAGAGCATGCATGCGAGCACTGCCAGCGAGTCCAAAACCATTTTCCCAGGGAGACTGAGGCCGCGGCAGAAGGGAGAACACAACTGCCCATTTGTTTCCTGAAGCCAGCCCAGCAGCCGACCCCTAGGGCATGCAAGTCTCACGCTCGCTTACCAACGCAATGAAACCGTACTGTAGGGGAACCGTGTATACAGAGCCTCACTGTTGCGCGCAGTGGGAACTCTTGGAGTGCCTGTACGTAAGAGCCTGGCTGAAGAGTCCCTTCAGTTCCTGGGCGAGAGAAACGGATTCGTGCAGCCGCACCTCTCCCACCAGCTCTCAGTATCAGAATGGTAGCACTCCTCCGGCCTGTGTGCGTGCAGGCCTAAGTTGCAGGCCCCTCCCTGGAAGGCAGTACACTGTGGAGAAACCGCGCTTTAGCTGCCGCCGTTCCCTAGCGGAGAGGAAGCTGTAGGGTGTGCGATGTGCCTAGAGCCCGGCGAACGTCTTCCCTAGGTAAAACCGGGGGAAACAAGGGCCGGTGCCGGAGACGCGTCTCGGCTCAGCTCTTGTTCATGGAGCTAGTATCTTTACCCCGGTGTGCGTGCAGGCCGAAAGCCAAAAACCTCACACGAGGGAACCGCACTGTAGAGAATCCAGGCTTCGGCCAGACTAGGCCTTCCTGAGGGTGGAAGCCTTCTGCTGTGTGCATGCGTATGAGCTCCGCCACGGAGTACAAAACCATTTTCTGAGGGAGACTGAGGCCGCGGCAGAAGTGAGAACAAAGCTCCCCACTTGTTTCCTGCTAGTGGCCCTGCGTCCAACCCCTTGTGCATGCATGTCTCACTGCTCCCATACCAACGTAAGAAAAGTAGGGTAGGGGACCGTGTTGTAGAGAGTCTCACTGTTACGGAGGGTGGAAACACTTGGAGTGTGTGTACGTGAGAGCCTGGGAGACGAGTCCCCTAAGTTACTGGGGGAGAGAAAAGGATTAGTTGCAGCGGCACCTCTCCAAACAGCTCTCAGTATTAGAATGATAGCATTCCTCCGGCATGTGTGCGAGCAGGCCTAAGAGGCAGGCCCCTCCTTGGAAGGCACAGCACTGTGGAGAACCCGCGTTAGCTCCCGCCGATCCCTAGCGGAGAGGACGCTGTATGGTGTGCGCTGTGCTTCAGAGCCCGGCGAACGGCTTCCCTATGTAAAAGCGAGGGAAAGAAAGGCCTGTGCCGGAGACACCTCTCGGCTGAGCTCTTGTTCCTGGGCTACTATCGTGCTCCATTGTGCGAGCAGACCAAAAGCCAACCACCTAAATCCAGGGAACTGCACTGTGTGGAATCCAGGCTTCGGCCAGACTAGGCCTTCCTGAGGGTGGAAACCTCTTGCAGTGTGAATGCGGGCGAGCACTGCCAGCGAGTCCAAAACCATTTTGTGAGGAAGACTGAGGCCTCGGCAGAAGTGAGAACTCAACTCCCCACTTTTTTCCTGAAGCCAGCCAGACGGCCGCCCCCTTGAGCATGCATGTCTCACTGCTTGCCGACCAAGGCAAAGAGACAGTGGGGTAGGGGACCGTGTTGTAGAGAGCCTGACTGTTAGGGAGGGTGGAAACACTTGGAGTGTGTGTACGTGAGAGCCTAGGAGACGAGTCCCCTAAGTTACTGGGCGAGAGAAAAGGATTAGTTGCAGCGGCACCTCTCCCACCAGCTCTCAGTATCAGAATGGTAGCACTCCTCCGGCATGTGTGTGTGCAGACCTAAGTGGCAGGCCCCTCCTTGGAAGGCACAACACTGTGGAGAAACCGCGCTTTAGCTCCTGCCGGTCCCTAGCGGAGAGGACGCTATATGGTGTGCGCTGTGCTTGAGAGCCCGGCGATCGGCTTCCCTATGTATAAGCGAGGGAAAGAAAGGCCGGTGCCCGAGACGCCTCTCGGCTCAGCTCTTGTTCCTGGAGCTAGTACCGTTACCCTGGTGTGCTTGCAGGCCGAGGGCCAACCTCCCAATTCGAGGGAACCACACTGTAGAAATTCCTTACTTCGGCCAGACTAGGCCTTCCTGAGGGAGGTAACCCTTTGCAGTGTGAATGCGGGCGAGCACTGCCAGCGAGTCCAAAACCGTTTTACGAGGGAGACTGAGGCCGCGACCGAAGTGAGAACTCAACTCCCCATTTGTTTCCTGAAGCCAGCCCGGCAGCCGCCCCCTTGAGCATGCAAGTCTCACTGTTCGCGTCCCAACGCAAGGAAACAGTAGGCTGGGGGACCGTGTTGTAGAGAGCCTCACTGTTCCGGAGAGTGGAAACACTTCGAGTGCGTGTGCGTGAGAGCCTGGGAGACGAGTGTCCTACGTTACTGGGCGAGAGAAACGAACTCGTGCAGCCGCACCTCTCCCACCAGCTCTCAGTGGCAGAATGCTAGCACTCCTCAGGCATGCGTTCGTGCAGGCCTAAGTATCAGGGCCCTCCCTGGAAGGCACAAAACTGTGGTGAAAGCGCGCTTCAGCTCCGGCCGGTCCCCGGCGGGGAGGACGCGGTAAGGTTTCCTCTGTACTTGAGAGCCCGGCGAACGGCATCCCTATGTAAAACCGAGGGAAAGAAAGGCCGGTGCCTGAGACGCCTCTCGGCTCAGCTCTTGTTCCTGGGGCTAGTACCGTTGCCCCGGTGTGCTTGAAGGACAAAAGCCAACCACCTAACTCGAGGGAATCACACTATAGAGAATCCGGGCTTCGGCTGGACTAGGCCTTCCTGAGGGTGGAAAGCTTCTGCTGAGAGCATGCATGCGAGCACTGCCAGCGAGTCCAAAACCATTTTCCCAGGGAGACTGAGGCCGCGGCAGAAGGGAGAACACAACTGCCCATTTGTTTCCTGAAGCCAGCCCAGCAGCCGACCCCTAGGGCATGCAAGTCTCACGCTCGCTTACCAACGCAATGAAACCGTACTGTAGGGGAACCGTGTATACAGAGCCTCACTGTTGCGCGCAGTGGGAACTCTTGGAGTGCCTGTACGTAAGAGCCTGGCTGAAGAGTCCCTTCAGTTCCTGGGCGAGAGAAACGGATTCGTGCAGCCGCACCTCTCCCACCAGCTCTCAGTATCAGAATGGTAGCACTCCTCCGGCCTGTGTGCGTGCAGGCCTAAGTTGCAGGCCCCTCCCTGGAAGGCAGTACACTGTGGAGAAACCGCGCTTTAGCTGCCGCCGTTCCCTAGCGGAGAGGAAGCTGTAGGGTGTGCGATGTGCCTAGAGCCCGGCGAACGTCTTCCCTACGTAAAACCGGGGGAAACAAAGGCCGGTGCCGGAGACGCGTCTCGGCTCAGCTCTTGTTCATGGAGCTAGTATCTTTACCCCGGTGTGCGTGCAGGCCGAAAGCCAAAAACCTCACACGAGGGAAACGCACTGTAGAGAATCGGGCTTCGGCCAGACTAGGCCTTCCTGAGGGTGGAAGCCTTCTGCTGTGTGCATGCGTATGAGCTCGGCCACGGAGTAGAAAACCATTTTCTGAGGGAGACTGAGGCCGCAGTAGAAGGGAGAACAAAGCTCCCCACTTGTTTCCTGCTACTGGCCCTGCGTCCAACCCCTTGTGCATGCATGTCTCACTGCTCCCATACCAACGTAAGAAATGTAGGGTAGGGGACCGTGTTGTAGAGAGTCTCACTGTTACGGAGGGTGGAAACACTGGGCGTGTGTGTACGTGAGAGCCTGGGAGACGAGTCCCCTAAGTTACTGAGCGAGAGAAAAGGATTAGTTGCAGCAGCACCTCTCCCACCAGCTCTCAGTGGCAGAATGCTAGCACTCCTCAGGCATGTGTGCGTGCAGGCCTAAGTATCAGGCCCCTCCCTGGAAGGCACAAAACTGCGGTGAAAGCGCGCTTCAGCTCCGGCCTGTCCCCGGCGTGGAGGACGCTGTAAGGTTTCCTCTGTACTTGAGAGCCCGGCGAACGGCTTCCCTATGTAAAACCGAGAGGGAAAGAAAGGCCGGTGCCTGAGACGCCTCTCGGCTCAGCTCTTGTTCCTGGGGCTAGTACCGTTGCCCCGGTGTGCTTGAAGGACAAAAGCCAACCACCTAACTCGAGGGAATCACACTATAGAGAATCCGGGCTTCGGCTGGACTAGGCCTTCCTGAGGGTGGAAAGCTTCTGCTGAGAGCATGCATGCGAGCACTGCCAGCGAGTCCAAAACCATTTTCCCAGGGAGACTGAGGCCGCGGCAGAAGGGAGAACACAACTGCCCATTTGTTTCCTGAAGCCAGCCCAGCAGCCGACCCCTAGGGCATGCAAGTCTCACGCTCGCTTACCAACGCAATGAAACCGTACTGTAGGGGAACCGTGTATACAGAGCCTCACTGTTGCGCGCAGTGGGAACTCTTGGAGTGCCTGTACGTAAGAGCCTGGCTGAAGAGTCCCTTCAGTTCCTGGGCGAGAGAAACGGATTCGTGCAGCCGCACCTCTCCCACCAGCTCTCAGTATCAGAATGGTAGCACTCCTCCGGCCTGTGTGCGTGCAGGCCTAAGTTGCAGGCCCCTCCCTGGAAGGCAGTACACTGTGGAGAAACCGCGCTTTAGCTGCGGCCGTTCCCTAGCGGAGAGGAAGCTGTAAGGTGTGCGATGTGCCTAGAGCCCGGCGAACGTCTTCCCTACGTAAAACCGGGGGAAACAAAGGCCGGTGCCGGAGACGCGTCTCGGCTCAGCTCTTGTTCCTGGAACTAGCACCTTTACCACGGTGTGCGTGCAGTCCAAAAGCCAAAAACCTCATTGGAGGGAAGCGCACTGTAGAGAAACCGGGCTTCGGCCAGACTAGGCCTTCCTGAGGGTGGCAGCCTTTTGCTGTGATTATACCTGCTTGCACTGCCAGCGCGTCCAAAACCATTTTCTGAGGGAGACTGAGGCCACGGCAGAAGGGAGAACACAACTCCCCACTTCTTTCCTGAAGGCGGTCCTGCGACCGTCCCCTTGAGCATGCATGTCTTTTTTTTTAATTTTTTATTGTTATGTTAATCACCATATATTACATCATTAGTTTTTGGTGCAGTGTTCCATGATTCATTGTTTGTTCATAACACCCAGTGCTCCATGCAGAACGTGCCCTCCTCAATACCCATCACCAGGCTCACCCCTCCTCCTACCCCCCTCCCCTCTAGAACCCTCAGTTTGTTTCTCAGAGTCCATCATCTCTCATGGTTCGTCTCCCCCTCTGACATACTCCCCTTTTCTTCCTCTCCTGTTATCTTCTTCTTTTTCTTTTTTCTTAAAATATGTTGCGTTATTTGTTTCAGAAGTACAGAACTGTGATTCAACAGTCTGGCACAATTCACAGCGCTCACCGTAGCACATACCCTCCCCAATGTCTATCACCCAGCCACCCCATCCCTCCCACCCCCAACCACTCCAGTAACACTCAGTTTCTTTCCCGAGATGAAGAATTCCTCATATCAGTGAGGTCATATGATACATGTCTTTCTCTGATTGACTTATTTCACTCAGCATAACACCCTCCAGTTCCATCCACGTCGTTGCAAATGGCAAGATCTCATTCCTTTTGATGGCTGCATAATATTCCATTGTGTATATACACCACATCTTCTTTATCCATTCATCTGTCGATGGGCATCTTGGCTCTTTCCACCGTTTGGCTATGGTGGACATTGCTGCTATAAACATTGGGGTACACGTACCCCTTCGGGTCCCTACATTTGTATCTTTGTGGTAAATACCCAGTAGTGCAACTGCTGGATCAAACGGTAGCTCTAATTTCAACTGTTTGAGGAAACTCCATACTGTTTTCCAGAGGGGTTGCACTAGCTTGCATTCCCACCAACAGTGTAGGAGGGTTCCCCTTTCTCCACATCCCCGCCAACATCTGTCGTTCCCTGACTTGTTAATTTCAGCCATTCTGACGGGTGTGAGGTGGTATCTCATGGAGGTTTTGATTTGGATTTCCCTGATGCCGAGCGATGTGGAGCACTTTTTCATGTGCCTGTTGGCCATTTGGATGTCTTCTTTGGAGACATGTCTGTTCATGTCTTCTGCCCATTTCTTGATTGGATTATTTCTTCTTTGGGTGTTGAGTTTGATCAGTTCTTTATAGATTTTGGATAATAGCCCTTTATCTGATAGGTCAGTTGCAAATATTTTCTCCCATTCTGTCGGTTGTCTTTTGGTTTTGTGGACTGTTTCTTTTGCTGTGCAAAAGCTTTTTATCTTGATGAAATCCCAAGAGTTCATTTTTGCCCTGGCTTCCCGTGCCTTTGGCGATGTTTCTAGGAAGAAGTTGCTGCGGCTAAGGTCGAAAAGGTTGCTACCTGTGTTCTCCTTTAGGATTTTGATGGACTCCTGTCTCACGTTTAGGTCTTTCAACCGTTTGGAGTCTATTTTTGTGTGTGGTGTAAGGAAATGGTCCAGTTTCATTCTTCTGCATGTGGCTGTCCAATTTTCCCAACACCATTTGTTGAAGAGACTGTCTTTTTGCCATTGGACATTCTTTCCTGCTTTGTCAAAGATAAGTTGACAATAGAGTTGAGGGTCCATTTCTGGGCTCTCGATTCTGTTCCATTGATCGATGTGTCTGTTTTTGTGCCAGTACCATACTGTCTTGATGATGACAGGTTTGTCATAGAGCTGAAAGTCCGGAATTGTGAAGCCGCCAGCTTTGCTTTTCTTTTTCATTAGTCCTCTGGCTATTCTGGGTCTCTTCTGGTTCCATACAAATTTGAGGATTATTTCTTCCATTTCTTTGAGAAAAGTGGATGGTATTTTGATGGGGATTGCATTGAATGTGTAGATTGCTCTAGGTAGCATTGACATCTTCAGAATGTTGATTCTCCCAATCCATGAGCACGGAACGTTGTTCCATTTCTTTGTGTCTTCTTCCATTTCTTTCATGAGTATTTTATAGTTTTCTGAGTACAGATCCTTTGCCTCTTTGGTTAGATTTCTTCCTAGGGATCTAATGGTTTTGGGTGCAATTGTAAATGGGATCGACTCCTTGATTTGTCTCTCTTCTGTCTTGTTGTTGCTGTAGAGGAATGCCACCGATTTCTGTGCACTGATTTTGTATCCTGCTACTTTACTGAATTCCTGTATGAGTTCTAGCAGTTTTGCGGTGGAGTCTTTTGGGTTTTCCACATACAGTATCTTATCATCTGCAAAGAGTGAGAGGTTTGACTTCCTCTTTGCCGTTTTGGATGCCTTTGATTTCTTTTTGTTGTCTGATTGCTGTGGCTAGGACTTCTAATACTACGTTGAATAGCACTGGTGAGAGTGGATATCCCTGCCGCGTTCCTGACTTTATGGGAAAAGCTCTCGGCCTTTCCCCATTGAGAATGATATTCGCTGTCGGTTTTTCATAGATGGCTTTTATGATATTGAGGTATGTACCCTCTATCCCTATACTGTGAAGAGTTTTGATCAAGAAACGATGTTGTACTTTGTCAAATGCTTTTTCTGCATCTATTGAGAGGATCATATGATTCTTGCTCTTTCTTTTGTTAATGTATTGTATCACGTTGATTGATTTGCGGATGTTGAACCAGCCTTGCAGCCCAGGAATAAATCCCACTTGGTCCTGGTGAATAATCCTTTTAATGTACTGTTGGAACCCATTGGCTAGTTTTTTTTGTGTGTGTGTGAGAATTTTTGCTTCCATGTTCATCAAGGATATTGGTCTGTAATTCTCTTTTTTGATGGGGTCTTTGTCTGGTTTGGGGATCAAGGTAATGCTGGCCTCATAAAATGAGTTTGGAAGTTTCCCTTCCATTTCTATTTTTTGGAACAGTTTCAGGAGAATAGGTAGTAATTCTTCTTGAAATGGCTGATAGAATTCCCCTGGGAAGCCATCTGGCCCTGGGCTTTTGTTTCTTGGGAGATTTTTGATGACTGTTTCAATTTCCTTAGTGGTTATAGGTCTGTTCAGGTTTTCTATTTCTTCCTGGTTCAATTTTGGTAGTTGATACATCTCTAGGAATGCACCCATTTCTTCCAGGTTATCTAATTTGCTGGCATAGAGTTGCTCATAATATGTTCTTATCATTGTTTGTATTTCTTTGGTGTTGGTTGTGATCTCTCCTCTTTCCTTCATGATTTTGTTGATTTGGGTCATTTCTCTTTTCTTCTTGATAAGTCTGGCCAGGGGTTTATCAATCTTGTTCATTCTTTCCAAGAACCAGCTCCTAGTTTCGTGGATCTGTTCTACTGTTCTTTTGGTTTCTAGTTCATTGATTTGTGCTCTGATCTTTATCATTTCTCTTCTCCTGCTGGGTTTAGGCTTCATTTGCTGTTCTTTTCCAGCTCCTTTAGGTGTAGGGTTAGTTTGTGTATTTGAGACCTTTCTTGTTTCTTGAGAAAGGCTTGTATTGCTATATACTTTCCTCTCAGGACTGCCTTTGTTGTATCCCAAAGATTTTGAACCGTTGTGTTTTCATTTTCATTGGTTTCCATGAAATTTTTTAATTCTTCTTTAATTTCCTGGTTGACCCATTCATTCTTTAGTAGGATGCTCTTTAGCCTCCATGTATTTGAGTTCTTTCCGACTTTCCTCTTGTGGTTGAGTTCTAGTTTCAAAGCATTGTGGTCTGAAAATATGCAGGGAATGATCCCAATCTTTTGGTACCGATTGAGACCTGATTTGTGACCTGGGATGTGATCAGTTCTGGAGAATGTTCCATGGGCACTAGAGAAGAATGTGTATTCCTTTGCTTGGGGATGGAATGTTCTGAATATGTCTGTGAAGTCCATTTGGTCCAGTGTGTCATTTAAAGTCTTTATTTCCTTGTTGATCTTTTGCTTAGATGATCTGTCCATTTCAGTCAGGGGGGTGTTAAAGTCCCCCACTATTATTGTATTGTTGTCAATGTGTTTCTTTGCTTTTGTTATTAATTGCCTTATATAATTGGCTGCTCCCATGTTCGGGGCATAGATCTTTACAATTGTTAGATCTTCTTGTTGGATAGACCCTTTAAGTAGGATATAGTGTCCTTCCTCATCGCTTATTACAGTCTTTGTTTTAAAATCTAGTTTGTCTGATAGAAGGATTGCCACCCCAGCTTTCTTTTGGTGTCCATTAGCATGGTAAATGGTTTTCCACCCCCTCACTTTCAATCTGGGGGTGTCTTTGGGTCTAAAATGAGTCTCTTGCAGACAGCATATTGATGGGTCTTGTTTTTTAATCCAATCTGATAGCCTGTGTCTTTTGATTGGGGCATTTACGCCATTTGCATTCAGGGTAACTATTGAAAAGTATGAATTTAGTGCCATTGTATTACCTGTAAGGTGACTGTTAACTCTCTCTTGTCTGTGTTCGTTTCTGCTCTTTGCTGCTTTTAGGTTCTCTCTTTGCTTAGAGGACCCCTCTCAATATTTCTTGGAGGGGTGGTTTTGTGTTTGCAAATTCCTTTAGTTTTTGTTTGTTCTGGAAGCTTTTTATCTCTCCTTCTATTTTCAATGATAGCCTAGCTGGATATAGTATTCTTGGCTGCATATTTTTCTCGTTTAGTGCTCTGAAGATATCTTGCCAGTCCTTTCTGGCCTGCCAGGTCTCTGTGGATAGGTCTGTTGCCAATCTAATGTTTCTACCATTGTAGGTTACATATCTCTTCTCCGGAGCTGCTTTCAGGATTTTCTCTTTGTCTCTGAGACTCGTAAGTTTTACTATTAGATGTCGGGTGTTGACCTATTATTATTGATTTTGAGAGGGGTTCTCTGTGCCTCCTGGATTTTAATGCCTGTTTCCTTCCTCACATTAGGGAAGTTCTCTGTTATAATTTGCTCCAATATACCTTCTGCCCCTCTCTCTCTCTCTTCTTCTTCTGGGATCCCAATTATTCTAATGTTGTTTCGTCTTATCGTATCACTTATCTCTCGAATTCTGCCCTCGTGATCCTGTAGTTGTTTCTCTCTCTTTTTCTCAGCCTCTTTATTTTCCATCATTTGGTCTTCTATATCGCTGATTCTCTCTTCTGCCTCATTTATCCTAGCATTTAGTGCCCCCATTTTTGATTGCACCTCATCAATAGCCTTTTTGATTTCGATTTGGTTAGATTTTAGTTCTTTTATTTCTCCAGAAAGGGTTTCTCTAATAACTTCCACGCTTTTTTCAAGCCCAGCTAGTATCTTTAAAGTCATGATTCTGAACTCTAGGTCCGACATCGTACTAATGTCCGTATTGAGTAGGTCCCTGGCTGACGGTACTACCTCTTGTTCTTTTTGCTGAGGTGATTTCTTTCGTCTTGTCATTTTCTCCAGAGGAGAATAGATGAATGAGAGAACAAAATCCTAACAGGTTTACAACGTCCCCAGCAAATATACTGTATACAAATCAGAAAAGACCTGAAACCAGGGGAAAAGAAAGGGAAAGAAAGAAAAACGAAAGAGAAAAAGAAAAAAAAGGATAAAAACAAAAACAAAACAATACAAAAAAGGCAGAATATGATCAAATATGATCAGGCTAGTGCATAGATCAGTGCCGCACACTAGATTTTGGGCGTATTTTGGTCTGTTAGAAAAAGGTGCCTCCTAAAATTTTAAAGGAAGAAAGACATATATGTACAAAATAATGGTTGATACAATGAAGGGATGGAAGATGACTGTAAAGATGAAAATTATAAAAGATTTTATAAAAGGACTTGGTAAGATAAGTTGTTTGAAAAAAGAAAGAAGATTTAAGAAAAAAAAAAGGAAAAAGGGAGAGAATGTGATCAGGCAGGAGACTAGAACAAAGCCATACACTAGTGATTTAGGGTATATTTTGATCTGTTAGAAGAAACTGTACCTCAAAATTTTAAAGAGAGAACAACTTATATATATATATATATATGCCAAAAATAAGGGTAACTACTATGAAGGGATAAAATATGACTCTAAAAATGAAAAATAAAAAATGTTTGTTTTTTTTTTTAAAAAGGGATTTATAAGATGTTGGTTGAAAAAGGGAAAAAGAAAAAAAAACAGTCAACAAAAATTAACTTTGATGAAATAATGAATCATGGTTAAAAAAAAAAAAAAAGCCATGAATCTATGTGCAGTGTTCCCCTAGCGCTGGAGTTCTCCTATTCTCCTTGATCGATCAACTTGGTCTTGCCTTGCTGGCTGTTTGTGCTGATCTTCTGGGGGAGGGGCCTGTTGCTGTGGTTTCCAAATGTCTTTGCCGGAGGCGGAATTGCCCCGCCCTTGTCAGTCCGGGCTAAGGAAGC
This sequence comes from Eumetopias jubatus, assembly GCF_037043125.1. Classification (NCBI taxonomy): domain Eukaryota; kingdom Metazoa; phylum Chordata; class Mammalia; order Carnivora; family Otariidae; genus Eumetopias; species Eumetopias jubatus. Next base: position 900,331 of record NW_028274879.1, read on the forward strand.
TGCTCCGCTTTGCTCTCAGGAGCTTTTGTTCCCTGCAAGCTCTCGGTACAGCCTTGGAGGACCAGGGCAGAAATGGTGGCCTCCCAATCTCCCCTCGGAGGAGCTGAGAACCTGGGGCCCCGCTCCTCAGTGTGCCCCCAGAGAAAAGCAGTCACTTCCGTGTCCCCGTTCTCCGGCCGCACTCCGTGCTCACCCGGCCTGTGACCGAGCGTTGCTATCTATGGCACCCGACCCCGCACGGAGTCTCCAAACCCAGCAGATCCCTGCAGTGCGCTCCCGCACCGCTCCTCCCCGGGAAGGAAGGGGAGTCTCCCCGGATCTGCTGCTTGTTGGGTCCCTGCTGGGGGAGCCGTGCTCCGACTGGGCCGCAGATCACAGTTTATGGCAACCCCGAGCTGAGAGCCCACGACTCTGCTCCGTCTCTGCAGCCGGCTTCCCCGCGAGCATGCAAGTCTTACTGCTCGCTTAGCAAGGCAAGAAACAGTAGTGTAGGGGAACCGTGTGTACATAGCCTCACTGTTGCGAGGAGTGGGAACACTTGTTGTGCCTGTGCGTAAGAGCCTGACTGACAATTCCCTTAAGTTACTGGGCGAGAGAAACGGATTCATGCAGCTGCACCTCTCCCACCAGCTCTCAGTATCAGAATGGTAGCACTCCTCCGGCCTGTGTGCCTGCAGGCCTAAGTTTCAGGCCCCTCCCTGGAATACACTACACTGGAGAAACCGCGCTTTAGCTCCCGCCAGTCCCTAGCGGAGAGGAAGCTGTATGGTGTGCGCTGTGCTTGAGAGCCCGGCGAACGTCTTCCCTACGTAAAACCGGGGGAAAGAAATGCCGTTGCCGGAGACGCCTCTCGGCTCACCTCTTTTCCTGGAGCTAGTACCTTTACCCCGGTGCGCGTGCAGGCCCAAAGCCAAAAACCTCACTCGAGGGAACCGCACTGTAGAGAATCCGGGCTTCGGCCAGACTAGGCCTTCCTGAGGGTGGAAGACTTTTGCTATGAGCATGCGTGCGAGCACTGCCAGCGAGTCCAAAACCATTTTCTGAGGGAGACTGAGGCCGCGGCAGAAGGGAGAACAAAACTCCCCACTTGTTTCCTGAAGGCAGCCCAGCAGCCGCCCCCTTGGACATGCAAGTCTCACTGCTCACGTACCAAAGCAAAGAAACAGTACTGTAGGGGAACCTTGTTGTAGGTAGACTCCCTGTTGCGCGAGTGGGAACACTTGGAGTGCCTGTGCGTAAGAGCCTGGCCGAATAGTCCCTTAAGTTCCTGGGCGAGAGAAACGGATTCGTGCAGCCGCAACTCTCCCACCAGCTCTCAGTATCAGAATGGTAGCACTCCTCCGCCCTGTGTGCGTGCAGGCCTAAGAGGCAGGCCCCTCCTTGGAAGGCACAGCACTGTGGAGAACCCGCGTTAGTTCCCGCCAGTCCCTAGCGGAGAGGACGCTGTATGGTGTGCGCTGTGCTTCAGAGCCCGGCGAACGGCTTCCCTATGTAAAAGCGAGGGAAAGAAAGGCCTGTGCCGGAGACACCTCTCGGCTGAGCTCTTGTTCCTGGGGCTAGTATCGTGCTCCGTTGTGCGAGCAGACCAAAAGCCAACCACCTAAATCCAGGGAACTGCACTGTGTGGAATCCAGGCTTCGGGCAGACTAGGCCTTCCTGAGGGTGGAAACCTTTTGCAGTGTGAATGCGGGCGAGCACTGCCAGCGAGTCCAAAACCATTTTGCGAAGGAGACTGAGGCCGCGGCAGAAGTGAGAACTCAACTCCCCACTTGTTTCCTGAAGCCAGCCAGGCGGCCGCCCCCTTGAGCATGCATGTCTCACTGCTTGTGGACCAACGCAAAGAAACAGTAGGGTAGGTGACCGTGTTGTACAGAGCCTCACTGTTCCGGAGAGGGGAAACACTTGGAGTGTGTGTGCATGAGACCCTGGGAGACGAGTCCCATACGTTACTGGGCGAGAGAAACGAACTCGTGCAGCCGCACCTCTCCCACCAGCTCTCAGTGGCAGAATGCAAGCACTCCTCAGGCATGTGTGCGAGCAGGCCTAAGTAGCAGGCCCCTCCCTGGAAGGCACAACACTGTGGTGAAAGCGCACGGTAGCTCCCGCCAGGCACCGGCGGGGAGGACGCTGTATGGTGTGCGCTGTGCCTGAGAGCCCGGCGAGCATCTTCCCTATGTAAAACCGGGGGAAAGAAAGGCCAGTGCCGGAGAGGCCTCTCGGCTGAGCTCTTTTCCTGGAGCTAGTACCTTTATCCCGGTGGGCGTGCAGGCCAAAAGCCAAAAACCTCACTCGAGGAAACCGCATTGTAGAGAATCCGGGCTTCGGCCAGACTAGGCCTTCCTCTGGTTGGAAGCCTTTTGCTGTGTGCATGCTTATGAGCTCCGCCCCGGAGTCCAAAACCATTTTCGGAGGGAGACTGAGGCCGCGGCAGAAGGGAGAACACAACTCCCCACTTGTTTCCTGAAGCCAGCCCAGCGGCCGCCCGCTTGGGCATGCAAGTCTCACTGCTCGCGTACCAAGGAAAGAAACAGTAGTGTAGGGGAACCGTGTGTACATAGCCTCACTGTTGCGGGGAGTGGGAACACTTGGAGTGCCTGTGCGTAAGAGCCTGACTGACAATTCCCTTAAGTTACTGTGCAAGGGAAATGGATTCGTGCAGCCGCCCCTCTCCCACCAGCTCTCAGTAGCAGAATGGTAGCACTCCTCCGGCATGTGTGCCTGCAGGCCTAAGTTGCAGGCCCCTCTCTGGAATGCACTACACTGGAGAAACCGCGCTATAGCTCCCGCAAGTCCGTAGCGGAGAGGAAGCTGTATGGTGTGCGCTGTGCTTGAGAGCCCGGCGAACGTCTTCCCTACGTAAAACCGGGAGAAAGAAAGGCCGTTGGCGGAGAAGTCTCTCGGCTAAGCTCTTGTTCCTGGAGCTAGTACCTTTACCCCGGTGTGCGTGCAGGCCAAAACCCAAAAACCTCACTGGAGGGAACCGCACTGTAGAGAATCCGGACTTCGGGCAGACTAGGCCTTCCTGAGGGTGGAAGCCTTCTGCTGTGTGCATGCGTATGAGCTCCACCAGGGAATCTAAAACCATTTCCTGAGGGAGACTGAGGCCGCAGAAGAAGGGAGAACAAAACACCCCACTTGTTTCCTGCTACTGGCCCTGCGTCTAACCCCTTGTGCATGCATGTCTCACTGCTCCCAAACCAACGTAAGAAATGCAGGGTAGGGGACCGTGTTGTAGAGAGTCTCACTGTTACGGAAGGTGGAAACACTGGGAGTGTGTGTACGTGAGAGCCTGGGAGACGAGTCCCCTAAGTTACTGGGCGAGAGAAAAGGATTAGTTGCAGCGGCACCTCTCCAACCAGCTCTCAGTGGCAGAATGCTAGCACTCCTCAGGCATGTGTTCGTGCAGGACTAAGTATCAGGCCCCTCCCTGGAAGGCACATAACTGTGGTGTAATCGCGCTTCAGCTCCGGCCGGTCCCCGGCGGGGAGGACGCTGTAAGGTTTCCTCTGTACTTGAGAGCCCGGCGAACGGCTTCCCTATGTAAAACCGAGGGAAAGAAAGGCCGGTGCCTGAGACGCCTCTCGGCTCAGCTCTTGTTCCTGGGGCTAGTACCGTTGCCCCGGTGTGCTTGAAGGACAAAAGCCAACCACCTAACTCGAGGGAATCACACTATAGAGAATCCGGGCTTCGGCTGGACTAGGCCTTCCTGAGGGTGGAAAGCTTCTGCTGAGAGCATGCATGCGAGCACTGCCAGCAAGTCCAAAACCATTTTCCCAGGGAGACTGAGGCCGCGGCAGAAGGGAGAACACAACTGCCCATTTGTTTCCTGAAGCCAGCCCAGCAGCCGACCCCTAGGGCATGCAAGTCTCACGCTCGCTTACCAACGCAATGAAACCGTACTGTAGGGGAACCGTGTATACAGAGCCTCACTGTTGCGCGCAGTGGGAACTCTTGGAGTGCCTGTACGTAAGAGCCTGGCTGAAGAGTCCCTTCAGTTCCTGGGCGAGAGAAACGGATTCGTGCAGCCGCACCTCTCCCACCAGCTCTCAGTATCAGAATGGTAGCACTCCTCCGGCCTGTGTGCGTGCAGGCCTAAGTTGTAGGCCCCTCCCTGGAAGGCAGTACACTGTGGAGAAACCGCGCTTTAGCTGCCGCCGTTCCCTAGCGGAGAGGAAGCTGTAGGGTGTGCGATGTGCCTAGAGCCCGGCGAACGTCTTCCCTACGTAAAACCGGGGGAAACAAAGGCCGGTGCCGGAGACGCGTCTCGGCTCAGCTCTTGTTCATGGAGCTAGTATCTTTACCCCGGTGTGCGTGCAGGCCGAAAGCCAAAAACCTCACACGAGGGAAACGCACTGTAGAGAATCGGGCTTCGGCCAGACTAGGCCTTCCTGAGGGTGGAAGCCTTCTGCTGTGTGCATGCGTATGAGCTCGGCCACGGAGTACAAAACCATTTTCTGAGGGAGACTGAGGCCGCAGTAGAAGGGAGAACAAAGCTCCCCACTTGTTTCCTGCTACTGGCCCTGCGTCCAACCCCTTGTGCATGCATGTCTCACTGCTCCCATACCAACGTAAGAAAAGTAGGGTAGGGGACCGTGTTGTAGAGAGTCTCACTGTTACGGAGGGTGGAAACACTGGGAGTGTGTGTACGTGAGAGCCTGGGAGACGAGTCCCCTAAGTTACTGAGCGAGAGAAAAGGATTAGTTGCAGCAGCACCTCTCCCACCAGCTCTCAGTGGCAGAATGCTAGCACTCCTCAGGCATGTGTGCGTGCAGGCCTAAGTATCAGGCCCCTCCCTGGAAGGCACAAAACTGCGGTGAAAGCGCGCTTCAGCTCCGGCCTGTCCCCGGCGTGGAGGACGCTGTAAGGTTTCCTCTGTACTTGAGAGCCCGGCGAACGGCTTCCCTATGTAAAACCGAGAGGGAAAGAAAGGCCGGTGCCTGAGACGCCTCTCGGCTCAGCTCTTGTTCCTGGGGCTAGTACCGTTGCCCCGGTGTGCTTGAAGGACAAAAGCCAACCACCTAACTCGAGGGAATCACACTATAGAGAATCCGGGCTTCGGCTGGACTAGGCCTTCCTGAGGGTGGAAAGCTTCTGCTGAGAGCATGCATGCGAGCACTGCCAGCGAGTCCAAAACCATTTTCCCAGGGAGACTGAGGCCGCGGCAGAAGGGAGAACACAACTGCCCATTTGTTTCCTGAAGCCAGCCCAGCAGCCGACCCCTAGGGCATGCAAGTCTCACGCTCGCTTACCAACGCAATGAAACCGTACTGTAGGGGATCCTTGTATACAGAGCCTCACTGTTGCGCGCAGGGGGAACTCTTGGAGTGCCTGTACGTAAGAGCCTGGCTGAAGAGTCCCTTCAGTTCCTGGGCGAGAGAAACGGATTCGTGCAGCCGCACCTCTCCCACCAGCTCTCAGTATCAGAATGGTAGCACTCCTCCGGCCTGTGTGCGTGCAGGCCTAAGTTGCAGGCCCCTCCCTGGAAGGCAGTACACTGTGGAGAAACCGCGCTTTAGCTGCCGTCGTTCCCTAGCGGAGAGGAAGCTGTAGGGTGTGCGATGTGCCTAGAGCCCGGCGAACGTCTTCCCTACTTAAAACCGGGGGAAACAAAGGCCGGTGCCGGAGACGCGTCTCGGCTCAGCTCTTGTTCCTGGAACTAGCACCTTTACCACGGTGTGCGTGCAGTCCAAAAGCCAAAAACCTCATTGGAGGGAAGCGCACTGTAGAGAAACCGGGCTTCGGGCAGAGTAGGCCTTCCTGAGGGTGGCAGCCTTTTGCTGTGATTATACCTGCTTGCACTGCCAGCGCGTCCAAAACCATTTTCTGAGGGAGACTGAGGCCACGGCAGAAGGGAGAACACAACTCCCCACTTCTTTCCTGAAGGCGGTCCTGCGACCGTCCCCTTGAGCATGCATGTCTTTTTTTTTAATTTTTTATTGTTATGTTAATCACCATATATTACATCATTAGTTTTTGGTGCAGTGTTCCATGATTCATTGTTTGTTCATAACACCCAGTGCTCCATGCAGAACGTGCCCTCCTCAATACCCATCACCAGGCTCACCCCTCCTCCTACCCCCCTCCCCTCTAGAACCCTCAGTTTGTTTCTCAGAGTCCATCATCTCTCATGGTTCGTCTCCCCCTCTGACATACTCCCCTTTTCTTCCTCTCCTGTTATCTTCTTCTTTTTCTTTTTTCTTAAAATATGTTGCGTTATTTGTTTCAGAAGTACAGAACTGTGATTCAACAGTCTGGCACAATTCACAGCGCTCACCGTAGCACATACCCTCCCCAATGTCTATCACCCAGCCACCCCATCCCTCCCACCCCCAACCACTCCAGTAACACTCAGTTTCTTTCCCGAGATGAAGAATTCCTCATATCAGTGAGGTCATATGATACATGTCTTTCTCTGATTGACTTATTTCACTCAGCATAACACCCTCCAGTTCCATCCACGTCGTTGCAAATGGCAAGATCTCATTCCTTTTGATGGCTGCATAATATTCCATTGTGTATATACACCACATCTTCTTTATCCATTCATCTGTCGATGGGCATCTTGGCTCTTTCCACCGTTTGGCTATGGTGGACATTGCTGCTATAAACATTGGGGTACACGTACCCCTTCGGGTCCCTACATTTGTATCTTTGTGGTAAATACCCAGTAGTGCAACTGCTGGATCGAACGGTAGCTCTAATTTCAACTGTTTGAGGAACCTCCATACTGTTTTCCAGAGGGGTTGCACTAGCTTGCATTCCCACCAACAGTGTAGGAGGGTTCCCCTTTCTCCACATCCCCGCCAACATCTGTCGTTCCCTGACTTGTTAATTTCAGCCATTCTGACGGGTGTGAGGTGGTATCTCATGGAGGTTTTGATTTGGATTTCCCTGATGCCGAGCGATGTGGAGCACTTTTTCATGTGCCTGTTGGCCATTTGGATGTCTTCTTTGGAGACATGTCTGTTCATGTCTTCTGCCCATTTCTTGATTGGATTATTTCTTCTTTGGGTGTTGAGTTTGATCAGTTCTTTATAGATTTTGGATAATAGCCCTTTATCTGATAGGTCAGTTGCAAATATTTTCTCCCATTCTGTCGGTTGTCTTTTGGTTTTGTGAACTGTTTCTTTTGCTGTGCAAAAGCTTTTTATCTTGATGAAATCCCAAGAGTTCATTTTTGCCCTGGCTTCCCGTGCCTTTGGCGATGTTTCTAGGAAGAAGTTGCTGCGGCTAAGGTCGAAATGGTTGCTACCTGTGTTCTCCTTTAGGATTTTGATGGACTCCTGTCTCACGTTTAGGTCTTTCAACCGTTTGGAGTCTATTTTTGTGTGTGGTGTAAGGAAATGGTCCAGTTTCATTCTTCTGCATGTGGCGGTCCAATTTTCCCAACACCATTTGTTGAAGAGACTGTCTTTTTGCCATTGGACATTCTTTCCTGCTTTGTCAAAGATAAGTTGACCATAGAGTTGAGGGTCCATTTCTGGGCTCTCGATTCTGTTCCATTGATCTATGTGTCTGTTTTTGTGCCAGTACCATACTGTGTTGATGATGACAGGTTTGTCATAGAGCTGAAAGTCCGGAATTGTGAAGCCGCCAGCTTTGCTTTTCTTTTTCATTAGTCCTCTGGCTATTCTGGGTCTCTTCTGGTTCCATACAAATTTGAGGATTATTTCTTCCATTTCTTTGAGAAAAGTGGATGGTATTTTGATGGGGATTGCATTGAATGTGTAGATTGCTCTAGGTAGCATTGACATCTTCAGAATGTTGATTCTCCCAATCCATGAGCACGGAACGTTGTTCCATTTCTTTGTGTCTTCTTCCATTTCTTTCATGAGTATTTTATAGTTTTCTGAGTACAGATCCTTTGCCTCTTTGGTTAGATTTCTTCCTAGGGATCTAATGGTTTTGGGTGCAATTGTAAATGGGATCGACTCCTTGATTTGTCTCTCTTCTGTCTTGTTGTTGGTGTAGAGGAATGCCACCGATTTCTGTGCACTGATTTTGTATCCTGCTACTTTACTGAATTCCTGTATGAGTTCTAGCAGTTTTGCGGTGGAGTCTTTTGGGTTTTCCACATACAGTATCTTATCATCTGCAAAGAGTGAGAGGTTTGACTTCCTCTTTGCCGTTTTGGATGCCTTTGATTTCTTTTTGTTGTCTGATTGCTGTGGCTAGGACTTCTAATACTACGTTGAATAGCAGTGGTGAGAGTGGACATCCCTGCCGCGTTCCTGACTTTATGGGAAAAGCTCTCGGCCTTTCCCCATTGAGAATGATATTCGCTGTCGGTTTTTCATAGATGGCTTTTATGATATTGAGGTATGTACCCTCTATCCCTATACTGTGAAGAGTTTTGATCAAGAAAGGATGTTGTACTTTGTCAAATGCTTTTTCTGCATCTATTGAGAGGATCATATGATTCTTGCTCTTTCTTCTGTTAATGTATTGTATCACGTTGATTGATTTGCGGATGGTGAACCAGCCTTGCAGCCCAGGAATAAATCCCACTTGGTCCTGGTGAATAATCCTTTTAATGTACTGTTGGAACCCATTGGCTAGTTTTTTTTTTTTTTTGTGAGAATTTTTGCTTCCATGTTCATCAAGGATATTGGTCTGTAATTCTCTTTTTTGATGGGGTCTTTGTCTGGTTTTGGGATCAAGGTAATGCTGGCCTCATAAAATGAGTTTGGAAGTTTCCCTTCCATTTCTATTTTTTGGAACAGGTTCAGGAGAATAGGTAGTAATTCTTCTTGAAATGGCTGATAGAATTCCCCTGGGAAGCCATCTGGCCCTGGGCTTTTGTTTCTTGGGAGATTTTTGATGACTGTTTCAATTTCCTTAGTGGTTATAGGTCTGTTCAGGTTTTCTATTTCTTCCTGGTTCAATTTTGGTAGTTGATACATCTCTAGGAATGCACCCATTTCTTCCAGGTTATCTAATTTGCTGGCATAGAGTTGCTCATAATATGTTCTTATCATTGTTTGTATTTCTTTGGTGTTGGTTGTGATCTCTCCTCTTTCCTTCATGATTTTGTTGATTTGGGTCATTTCTCTTTTCTTCTTGATAAGTCTGGCCAGGGGTTTATCAATCTTGTTCATTCTTTCCAAGAACCAGCTCCTAGTTTCGTGGATCTGTTCTACTGTTCTTTTGGTTTCTAGTTCATTGATTTGTGCTCTGATCTTTATCATTTCTCTTCTCCTGCTGGGTTTAGGCTTCATTTGCTGTTCTTTTCCAGCTCCTTTAGGTGTAGGGTTAGTTTGTGTATTTGAGACCTTTCTTGTTTCTTGAGAAAGGCTTGTATTGCTATATACTTTCCTCTCAGGACTGCCTTTGTTGTATCCCAAAGATTTTGAACCGTTGTGTTTTCATTTTCATTGGTTTCCATGAAATTTTTTAATTCTTCTTTAATTTCCTGGTTGACCCATTCATTCTTTAGTAGGATGCTCTTTAGCCTCCATGTATTTGAGTTCTTTCCGACTTTCCTCTTGTGGTTGAGTTCTAGTTTCAAAGCATTGTGGTTTGAAAATATGCAGGGAATGATCCCAATCTTTTGGTACCGATTGAGACCTGATTTGTGACCTGGGATGTGATCAGTTCTGGAGAATGTTCCATGGGCACTAGAGAAGAATGTGTATTCCTTTGCTTGGGGATGGAATGTTCTGAATATGTCTGTGAAGTCCATTTGGTCCAGTGTGTCATTTAAAGTCTTTATTTCCTTGTTGATCTTTTGCTTAGATGATCTGTCCATTTCAGTCAGGGGGGTGTTAAAGTCCCCCACTATGATTGTATTGTTGTCAATGTGTTTCTTTGCTTTTGTTATTAATTGCCTTATATAATTGGCTGCTCCCATGTTCGGGGCATAGATCTTTACAATTGTTAGATCTTCTTGTTGGATAGACCCTTTAAGTAGGATATAGTGTCCTTCCTCATCGCTTATTACAGTCTTTGTTTTAAAATCTAGTTTGTCTGATAGAAGGATTGCCACCCCAGCTTTCTTTTGGTGTCCATTAGCATGGTAAATGGTTTTCCACCCCCTCACTTTCAATCTGGGGGTGTCTTTGGGTCTAAAATGAGTCTCTTGCAGACAGCATATTGATGGGTCTTGTTTTTTAATCCAATCTGATAGCCTGTGTCTTTTGATTGGGGCATTTACGCCATTTGCATTCAGGGTAACTATTGAAAAGTATGAATTTAGTGCCATTGTATTACCTGTAAGGTGACTGTTAACTCTCTCTTGTCTGTGTTCGTTTCTGCTCTTTGCTGCTTTTAGGTTCTCTCTTTGCTTAGAGGACCCCTCTCAATATTTCTTGGAGGGGTGGTTTTGTGTTTGCAAATTCCTTTAGTTTTTGTTTGTTCTGGAAGCTTTTTATCTCTCCTTCTATTTTCAATGATAGCCTAGCTGGATATAGTATTCTTGGCTGCATATTTTTCTCGTTTAGTGCTCTGAAGATATCTTGCCAGTCCTTTCTGGCCTGCCAGGTCTCTGTGGATAGGTCTGTTGCCAATCTAATGTTTCTACCATTGTAGGTTACATATCTCTTCTCCGGAGCTGCTTTCAGGATTTTCTCTTTGTCTCTGAGACTCGTAAGTTTTACTATTAGATGTCGGGTGTTGACCTATTATTATTGATTTTGAGAGGGGTTCTCTGTGCCTCCTGGATTTTAATGCCTGTTTCCTTCCTCACATTAGGGAAGTTCTCTGTTATAATTTGCTCCAATATACCTTCTGCCCCTCTCTCTCTCTCTTCTTCTTCTGGGATCCCAATTATTCTAATGTTGTTTCGTCTTATCGTATCACTTATCTCTCGAATTCTGCCCTCGTGATCCTGTAGTTGTTTCTCTCTCTTTTTCTCAGCCTCTTTATTTTCCATCATTTGGTCTTCTATATCGCTGATTCTCTCTTCTGCCTCATTTATCCTAGCATTTAGTGCCCCCATTTTTGATTGCACCTCATCAATAGCCTTTTTGATTTCGATTTGGTTAGATTTTAGTTCTTTTATTTCTCCAGAAAGGGTTTCTCTAATAACTTCCACGCTTTTTTCAAGCCCAGCTAGTATCTTTAAAGTCATGATTCTGAACTCTAGGTCCGACATCGTACTAATGTCCGTATTGAGTAGGTCCCTGGCTGACGGTACTACCTCTTGTTCTTTTTGCTGAGGTGATTTCTTTCGTCTTGTCATTTTCTCCAGAGGAGAATAGATGAATGAGAGAACAAAATCCTAACAGGTTTACAACGTCCCCAGCAAATATACTGTATACAAATCAGAAAAGACCTGAAACCAGGGGAAAAGAAAGGGAAAGAAAGAAAAACGAAAGAGAAAAAGAAAAAAAAGGATAAAAACAAAAACAAAACAATACAAAAAAGGCAGAATATGATCAAATATGATCAGGCTAGTGCATAGATCAGTGCCGCACACTAGATTTTGGGCGTATTTTGGTCTGTTAGAAAAAGGTGCCTCCTAAAATTTTAAAGGAAGAAAGACATATATGTACAAAATAATGGTTGATACAATGAAGGGATGGAAGATGACTGTAAAGATGAAAATTATAAAAGATTTTATAAAAGGACTTGGTAAGATAAGTTGTTTGAAAAAAGAAAGAAGATTTAAGAAAAAAAAAAGGAAAAAGGGAGAGAATGTGATCAGGCAGGAGACTAGAACAAAGCCATACACTAGTGATTTAGGGTATATTTTGATCTGTTAGAAGAAACTGTACCTCAAAATTTTAAAGAGAGAACAACTTATATATATATATATATATGCCAAAAATAAGGGTAACTACTATGAAGGGATAAAATATGACTCTAAAAATGAAAAATAAAAAATGTTTGTTTTTTTTTTTAAAAAAGGGATTTATAAGATGTTGGTTGAAAAAGGGAAAAAGAAAAAAAAACAGTCAACAAAAATTAACTTTGATGAAATAATGAATCATGGTTAAAAAAAAAAAAAAAGCCATGAATCTATGTGCAGTGTTCCCCTAGCGCTGGAGTTCTCCTATTCTCCTTGATCGATCAACTTGGTCTTGCCTTGCTGGCTGTTTGTGCTGATCTTCTGGGGGAGGGGCCTGTTGCTGTGGTTTCCAAATGTCTTTGCCGGAGGCGGAATTGCCCCGCCCTTGTCAGTCCGGGCTAAGGAAGCTGCTCCGCTTTGCTCTCAGGAGCTTTTGTTCCCTGCAAGCTCTCGGTACAGCCTTGGAGGACCAGGGCAGAAATGGTGGCCTCCCAATCTCCCCTCGGAGGAGCTGAGAACCTGGGGCCCCGCTCCTCAGTGTGCCCCCAGAGAAAAGCAGTCACTTCCGTGTCCCCGTTCTCCGGCCGCACTCCGTGCTCACCCGGCCTGTGACCGAGCGTTGCTATCTATGGCACCCGACCCCGCACGGAGTCTCCAAACCCAGCAGATCCCTGCAGTGCGCTCCCGCACCGCTCCTCCCCGGGAAGGAAGGGGAGTCTCCCCGGATCTGCTGCTTGTTGGGTCCCTGCTGGGGGAGCCGTGCTCCGACTGGGCCGCAGATCACAGTTTATGGCAACCCCGAGCTGAGAGCCCACGACTCTGCTCCGTCTCTGCAGCCGGCTTCCCCGCGAGCATGCAAGTCTTACTGCTCGCTTAGCAAGGCAAGAAACAGTAGTGTAGGGGAACCGTGTGTACATAGCCTCACTGTTGCGAGGAGTGGGAACACTTGTTGTGCCTGTGCGTAAGAGCCTGACTGACAATTCCCTTAAGTTACTGGGCGAGAGAAACGGATTCATGCAGCTGCACCTCTCCCACCAGCTCTCAGTATCAGAATGGTAGCACTCCTCCGGCCTGTGTGCCTGCAGGCCTAAGTTTCAGGCCCCTCCCTGGAATACACTACACTGGAGAAACCGCGCTTTAGCTCCCGCCAGTCCCTAGCGGAGAGGAAGCTGTATGGTGTGCGCTGTGCTTGAGAGCCCGGCGAACGTCTTCCCTACGTAAAACCGGGGGAAAGAAATGCCGTTGCCGGAGACGCCTCTCGGCTCACCTCTTTTCCTGGAGCTAGTACCTTTACCCCGGTGCGCGTGCAGGCCCAAAGCCAAAAACCTCACTCGAGGGAACCGCACTGTAGAGAATCCGGGCTTCGGCCAGACTAGGCCTTCCTGAGGGTGGAAGACTTTTGCTATGAGCATGCGTGCGAGCACTGCCAGCGAGTCCAAAACCATTTTCTGAGGGAGACTGAGGCCGCGGCAGAAGGGAGAACAAAACTCCCCACTTGTTTCCTGAAGGCAGCCCAGCAGCCGCCCCCTTGGACATGCAAGTCTCACTGCTCACGTACCAAAGCAAAGAAACAGTACTGTAGGGGAACCTTGTTGTAGGTAGACTCCCTGTTGCGCGAGTGGGAACACTTGGAGTGCCTGTGCGTAAGAGCCTGGCCGAATAGTCCCTTAAGTTCCTGGGCGAGAGAAACGGATTCGTGCAGCCGCAACTCTCCCACCAGCTCTCAGTATCAGAATGGTAGCACTCCTCCGCCCTGTGTGCGTGCAGGCCTAAGAGGCAGGCCCCTCCTTGGAAGGCACAGCACTGTGGAGAACCCGCGTTAGTTCCCGCCAGTCCCTAGCGGAGAGGACGCTGTATGGTGTGCGCTGTGCTTCAGAGCCCGGCGAACGGCTTCCCTATGTAAAAGCGAGGGAAAGAAAGGCCTGTGCCGGAGACACCTCTCGGCTGAGCTCTTGTTCCTGGGGCTAGTATCGTGCTCCGTTGTGCGAGCAGACCAAAAGCCAACCACCTAAATCCAGGGAACTGCACTGTGTGGAATCCAGGCTTCGGGCAGACTAGGCCTTCCTGAGGGTGGAAACCTTTTGCAGTGTGAATGCGGGCGAGCACTGCCAGCGAGTCCAAAACCATTTTGCGAAGGAGACTGAGGCCGCGGCAGAAGTGAGAACTCAACTCCCCACTTGTTTCCTGAAGCCAGCCAGGCGGCCGCCCCCTTGAGCATGCATGTCTCACTGCTTGTGGACCAACGCAAAGAAACAGTAGGGTAGGTGACCGTGTTGTACAGAGCCTCACTGTTCCGGAGAGGGGAAACACTTGGAGTGTGTGTGCATGAGACCCTGGGAGACGAGTCCCATACGTTACTGGGCGAGAGAAACGAACTCGTGCAGCCGCACCTCTCCCACCAGCTCTCAGTGGCAGAATGCAAGCACTCCTCAGGCATGTGTGCGAGCAGGCCTAAGTAGCAGGCCCCTCCCTGGAAGGCACAACACTGTGGTGAAAGCGCACGGTAGCTCCCGCCAGGCACCGGCGGGGAGGACGCTGTATGGTGTGCGCTGTGCCTGAGAGCCCGGCGAGCATCTTCCCTATGTAAAACCGGGGGAAAGAAAGGCCAGTGCCGGAGAGGCCTCTCGGCTGAGCTCTTTTCCTGGAGCTAGTACCTTTATCCCGGTGGGCGTGCAGGCCAAAAGCCAAAAACCTCACTCGAGGAAACCGCATTGTAGAGAATCCGGGCTTCGGCCAGACTAGGCCTTCCTCTGGTTGGAAGCCTTTTGCTGTGTGCATGCTTATGAGCTCCGCCCCGGAGTCCAAAACCATTTTCGGAGGGAGACTGAGGCCGCGGCAGAAGGGAGAACACAACTCCCCACTTGTTTCCTGAAGCCAGCCCAGCGGCCGCCCGCTTGGGCATGCAAGTCTCACTGCTCGCGTACCAAGGAAAGAAACAGTAGTGTAGGGGAACCGTGTGTACATAGCCTCACTGTTGCGGGGAGTGGGAACACTTGGAGTGCCTGTGCGTAAGAGCCTGACTGACAATTCCCTTAAGTTACTGTGCAAGGGAAATGGATTCGTGCAGCCGCCCCTCTCCCACCAGCTCTCAGTAGCAGAATGGTAGCACTCCCCCGGCATGTGTGTGTGCAGGCCTAAGTTGCAGGCCCCTCTCTGGAATGCACTACACTGGAGAAACCGCGCTATAGCTCCCGCAAGTCCGTAGCGGAGAGGAAGCTGTATGGTGTGCGCTGTGCTTGAGAGCCCGGCGAACGTCTTCCCTACGTAAAACCGGGAGAAAGAAAGGCCGTTGGCGGAGAAGTCTCTCGGCTAAGCTCTTGTTCCTGGAGCTAGTACCTTTACCCCGGTGTGCGTGCAGGCCAAAACCCAAAAACCTCACTGGAGGGAACCGCACTGTAGAGAATCCGGGCTTTGGGCAGACTAGGCCTTCCTGAGGGGGGAAGCCTTCTGCTGTGTGCATGCGTATGAGCTCCACCAGGGAATCTAAAACCATTTTCTGAGGGAGACTGAGGCCGCAGAAGAAGGGAGAACAAAACACCCCACTTGTTTCCTGCTACTGGCCCTGCGTCTAACCCCTTGTGCATGCATGTCTCACTGCTCCCAAACCAACGTAAGAAATGCAGGGTAGGGGACCGTGTTGTAGAGAGTCTCACTGTTACGGAAGGTGGAAACACTGGGAGTGTGTGTACGTGAGAGCCTGGGAGACGAGTCCCCTAAGTTACTGGGCGAGAGAAAAGGATTAGTTGCAGCGGCACCTCTCCAACCAGCTCTCAGTGGCAGAATGCTAGCACTCCTCAGGCATGTGTTCGTGCAGGACTAAGTATCAGGGCCCTCCCTGGAAGGCACAAAACTGTGGTGAAAGCGCGCTTCAGCTCCGGCCGGTCCCCGGCGGGGAGGACGCGGTAAGGTTTCCTCTGTACTTGAGAGCCCGGCGAACGGCATCCCTATGTAAAACCGAGGGAAAGAAAGGCCGGTGCCTGAGACGCCTCTCGGCTCAGCTCTTGTTCCTGGGGCTAGTACCGTTGCCCCGGTGTGCTTGAAGGACAAAAGCCAACCACCTAACTCGAGGGAATCACACTATAGAGAATCCGGGCTTCGGCTGGACTAGGCCTTCCTGAGGGTGGAAAGCTTCTGCTGAGAGCATGCATGCGAGCACTGCCAGCGAGTCCAAAACCATTTTCCCAGGGAGACTGAGGCCGCGGCAGAAGGGAGAACACAACTGCCCATTTGTTTCCTGAAGCCAGCCCAGCAGCCGACCCCTAGGGCATGCAAGTCTCACGCTCGCTTACCAACGCAATGAAACCGTACTGTAGGGGAACCGTGTATACAGAGCCTCACTGTTGCGCGCAGTGGGAACTCTTGGAGTGCCTGTACGTAAGAGCCTGGCTGAAGAGTCCCTTCAGTTCCTGGGCGAGAGAAACGGATTCGTGCAGCCGCACCTCTCCCACCAGCTCTCAGTATCAGAATGGTAGCACTCCTCCGGCCTGTGTGCGTGCAGGCCTAAGTTGCAGGCCCCTCCCTGGAAGGCAGTACACTGTGGAGAAACCGCGCTTTAGCTGCCGCCGTTCCCTAGCGGAGAGGAAGCTGTAGGGTGTGCGATGTGCCTAGAGCCCGGCGAACGTCTTCCCTACGTAAAACCGGGGGAAACAAAGGCCGGTGCCGGAGACGCGTCTCGGCTCAGCTCTTGTTCATGGAGCTAGTATCTTTACCCCGGTGTGCGTGCAGGCCGAAAGCCAAAAACCTCACACGAGGGAAACGCACTGTAGAGAATCGGGCTTCGGCCAGACTAGGCCTTCCTGAGGGTGGAAGCCTTCTGCTGTGTGCATGCGTATGAGCTCGGCCACGGAGTACAAAACCATTTTCTGAGGGAGACTGAGGCCGCAGTAGAAGGGAGAACAAAGCTCCCCACTTGTTTCCTGCTACTGGCCCTGCGTCCAACCCCTTGTGCATGCATGTCTCACTGCTCCCATACCAACGTAAGAAAAGTAGGGTAGGGGACCGTGTTGTAGAGAGTCTCACTGTTACGGAGGGTGGAAACACTGGGCGTGTGTGTACGTGAGAGCCTGGGAGACGAGTCCCCTAAGTTACTGAGCGAGAGAAAAGGATTAGTTGCAGCAGCACCTCTCCCACCAGCTCTCAGTGGCAGAATGCTAGCACTCCTCAGGCATGTGTGCGTGCAGGCCTAAGTATCAGGCCCCTCCCTGGAAGGCACAAAACTGCGGTGAAAGCGCGCTTCAGCTCCGGCCTGTCCCCGGCGTGGAGGACGCTGTAAGGTTTCCTCTGTACTTGAGAGCCCGGCGAACGGCTTCCCTATGTAAAACCGAGAGGGAAAGAAAGGCCGGTGCCTGAGACGCCTCTCGGCTCAGCTCTTGTTCCTGGGGCTAGTACCGTTGCCCCGGTGTGCTTGAAGGACAAAAGCCAACCACCTAACTCGAGGGAATCACACTATAGAGAATCCGGGCTTCGGCTGGACTAGGCCTTCCTGAGGGTGGAAAGCTTCTGCTGAGAGCATGCATGCGAGCACTGCCAGCGAGTCCAAAACCATTTTCCCAGGGAGACTGAGGCCGCGGCAGAAGGGAGAACACAACTGCCCATTTGTTTCCTGAAGCCAGCCCAGCAGCCGACCCCTAGGGCATGCAAGTCTCACGCTCGCTTACCAACGCAATGAAACCGTACTGTAGGGGAACCTTGTATACAGAGCCTCACTGTTGCGCGCAGTGGGAACTCTTGGAGTGCCTGTACGTAAGAGCCTGGCTGAAGAGTCCCTTCAGTTCCTGGGCGAGAGAAACGGATTCGTGCAGCCGCACCTCTCCCACCAGCTCTCAGTATCAGAATGGTAGCACTCCTCCGGCCTGTGTGCGTGCAGGCCTAAGTTGCAGGCCCCTCCCTGGAAGGCAGTACACTGTGGAGAAACCGCGCTTTAGCTGCCGCCGTTCCCTAGCGGAGAGGAAGCTGTAGGGTGTGCGATGTGCCTAGAGCCCGGCGAACGTCTTCCCTACGTAAAACCGGGGGAAACAAGGGCCGGTGCCGGAGACGCGTCTCGGCTCAGCTCTTGTTCATGGAGCTAGTATCTTTACCCCGGTGTGCGTGCAGGCCGAAAGCCAAAAACCTCACACGAGGGAACCGCACTGTAGAGAATCCAGGCTTCGGCCAGACTAGGCCTTCCTGAGGGTGGAAGCCTTCTGCTGTGTGCATGCGTATGAGCTCCGCCACGGAGTACAAAACCATTTTCTGAGGGAGACTGAGGCCGCGGCAGAAGTGAGAACAAAGCTCCCCACTTGTTTCCTGCTAGTGGCCCTGCGTCCAACCCCTTGTGCATGCATGTCTCACTGCTCCCATACCAACGTAAGAAAAGTAGGGTAGGGGACCGTGTTGTAGAGAGTCTCACTGTTACGGAGGGTGGAAACACTTGGAGTGTGTGTACGTGAGAGCCTGGGAGACGAGTCCCCTAAGTTACTGGGGGAGAGAAAAGGATTAGTTGCAGCGGCACCTCTCCAAACAGCTCTCAGTATTAGAATGATAGCATTCCTCCGGCATGTGTGCGAGCAGGCCTAAGAGGCAGGCCCCTCCTTGGAAGGCACAGCACTGTGGAGAACCCGCGTTAGCTCCCGCCGATCCCTAGCGGAGAGGACGCTGTATGGTGTGCGCTGTGCTTCAGAGCCCGGCGAACGGCTTCCCTATGTAAAAGCGAGGGAAAGAAAGGCCTGTGCCGGAGACACCTCTCGGCTGAGCTCTTGTTCCTGGGCTACTATCGTGCTCCATTGTGCGAGCAGACCAATAGCCAACCACCTAAATCCAGGGAACTGCACTGTGTGGAATCCAGGCTTCGGCCAGACTAGGCCTTCCTGAGGGTGGAAACCTCTTGCAGTGTGAATGCGGGCGAGCACTGCCAGCGAGTCCAAAACCATTTTGTGAGGAAGACTGAGGCCTCGGCAGAAGTGAGAACTCAACTCCCCACTTTTTTCCTGAAGCCAGCCAGACGGCCGCCCCCTTGAGCATGCATGTCTCACTGCTTGCCGACCAACGCAAAGAGACAGTGGGGTAGGGGACCGTGTTGTAGAGAGCCTGACTGTTAGGGAGGGTGGAAACACTTGGAGTGTGTGTACGTGAGAGCCTAGGAGACGAGTCCCCTAAGTTACTGGGCGAGAGAAAAGGATTAGTTGCAGCGGCACCTCTCCCACCAGCTCTCAGTATCAGAATGGTAGCACTCCTCCGGCATGTGTGTGTGCAGACCTAAGTGGCAGGCCCCTCCTTGGAAGGCACAACACTGTGGAGAAACCGCGCTTTAGCTCCTGCCGGTCCCTAGCGGAGAGGACGCTATATGGTGTGCGCTGTGCTTGAGAGCCCGGCGATCGGCTTCCCTATGTATAAGCGAGGGAAAGAAAGGCCGGTGCCCGAGACGCCTCTCGGCTCAGCTCTTGTTCCTGGAGCTAGTACCGTTACCCTGGTGTGCTTGCAGGCCGAGGGCCAACCTCCCAATTCGAGGGAACCACACTGTAGAAATTCCTTACTTCGGCCAGACTAGGCCTTCCTGAGGGAGGTAACCCTTTGCAGTGTGAATGCGGGCGAGCACTGCCAGCGAGTCCAAAACCGTTTTACGAGGGAGACTGAGGCCGCGACCGAAGTGAGAACTCAACTCCCCATTTGTTTCCTGAAGCCAGCCCGGCAGCCGCCCCCTTGAGCATGCAAGTCTCACTGTTCGCGTCCCAACGCAAGGAAACAGTAGGCTGGGGGACCGTGTTGTAGAGAGCCTCACTGTTCCGGAGAGTGGAAACACTTCGAGTGCGTGTGCGTGAGAGCCTGGGAGACGAGTGTCCTACGTTACTGGGCGAGAGAAACGAACTCGTGCAGCCGCACCTCTCCCACCAGCTCTCAGTGGCAGAATGCTAGCACTCCTCAGGCATGCGTTCGTGCAGGCCTAAGTATCAGGGCCCTCCCTGGAAGGCACAAAACTGTGGTGAAAGCGCGCTTCAGCTCCGGCCGGTCCCCGGCGGGGAGGACGCGGTAAGGTTTCCTCTGTACTTGAGAGCCCGGCGAACGGCATCCCTATGTAAAACCGAGGGAAAGAAAGGCCGGTGCCTGAGACGCCTCTCGGCTCAGCTCTTGTTCCTGGGGCTAGTACCGTTGCCCCGGTGTGCTTGAAGGACAAAAGCCAACCACCTAACTCGAGGGAATCACACTATAGAGAATCCGGGCTTCGGCTGGACTAGGCCTTCCTGAGGGTGGAAAGCTTCTGCTGAGAGCATGCATGCGAGCACTGCCAGCGAGTCCAAAACCATTTTCCCAGGGAGACTGAGGCCGCGGCAGAAGGGAGAACACAACTGCCCATTTGTTTCCTGAAGCCAGCCCAGCAGCCGACCCCTAGGGCATGCAAGTCTCACGCTCGCTTACCAACGCAATGAAACCGTACTGTAGGGGAACCGTGTATACAGAGCCTCACTGTTGCGCGCAGTGGGAACTCTTGGAGTGCCTGTACGTAAGAGCCTGGCTGAAGAGTCCCTTCAGTTCCTGGGCGAGAGAAACGGATTCGTGCAGCCGCACCTCTCCCACCAGCTCTCAGTATCAGAATGGTAGCACTCCTCCGGCCTGTGTGCGTGCAGGCCTAAGTTGCAGGCCCCTCCCTGGAAGGCAGTACACTGTGGAGAAACCGCGCTTTAGCTGCCGCCGTTCCCTAGCGGAGAGGAAGCTGTAGGGTGTGCGATGTGCCTAGAGCCCGGCGAACGTCTTCCCTACGTAAAACCGGGGGAAACAAAGGCCGGTGCCGGAGACGCGTCTCGGCTCAGCTCTTGTTCATGGAGCTAGTATCTTTACCCCGGTGTGCGTGCAGGACGAAAGCCAAAAACCTCACACGAGGGAAACGCACTGTAGAGAATCGGGCTTCGGCCAGACTAGGCCTTCCTGAGGGTGGAAGCCTTCTGCTGTGTGCATGCGTATGAGCTCGGCCACGGAGTACAAAACCATTTTCTGAGGGAGACTGAGGCCGCAGTAGAAGGGAGAACAAAGCTCCCCACTTGTTTCCTGCTACTGGCCCTGCGTCCAACCCCTTGTGCATGCATGTCTCACTGCTCCCATACCAACGTAAGAAAAGTAGGGTAGGGGACCGTGTTGTAGAGAGTCTCACTGTTACGGAGGGTGGAAACACTGGGCGTGTGTGTACGTGAGAGCCTGGGAGACGAGTCCCCTAAGTTACTGAGCGAGAGAAAAGGATTAGTTGCAGCAGCACCTCTCCCACCAGCTCTCAGTGGCAGAATGCTAGCACTCCTCAGGCATGTGTGCGTGCAGGCCTAAGTATCAGGCCCCTCCCTGGAAGGCACAAAACTGCGGTGAAAGCGCGCTTCAGCTCCGGCCTGTCCCCGGCGTGGAGGACGCTGTAAGGTTTCCTCTGTACTTGAGAGCCCGGCGAACGGCTTCCCTATGTAAAACCGAGAGGGAAAGAAAGGCCGGTGCCTGAGACGCCTCTCGGCTCAGCTCTTGTTCCTGGGGCTAGTACCGTTGCCCCGGTGTGCTTGAAGGACAAAAGCCAACCACCTAACTCGAGGGAATCACACTATAGAGAATCCGGGCTTCGGCTGGACTAGGCCTTCCTGAGGGTGGAAAGCTTCTGCTGAGAGCATGCATGCGAGCACTGCCAGCGAGTCCAAAACCATTTTCCCAGGGAGACTGAGGCCGCGGCAGAAGGGAGAACACAACTGCCCATTTGTTTCCTGAAGCCAGCCCAGCAGCCGACCCCTAGGGCATGCAAGTCTCACGCTCGCTTACCAACGCAATGAAACCGTACTGTAGGGGAACCTTGTATACAGAGCCTCACTGTTGCGCGCAGTGGGAACTCTTGGAGTGCCTGTACGTAAGAGCCTGGCTGAAGAGTCCCTTCAGTTCCTGGGCGAGAGAAACGGATTCGTGCAGCCGCACCTCTCCCACCAGCTCTCAGTATCAGAATGGTAGCACTCCTCCGGCCTGTGTGCGTGCAGGCCTAAGTTGCAGGCCCCTCCCTGGAAGGCAGTACACTGTGGAGAAACCGCGCTTTAGCTGCCGCCGTTCCCTAGCGGAGAGGAAGCTGTAGGGTGTGCGATGTGCCTAGAGCCCGGCGAATGTCTTCCCTAGGTAAAACCGGGGGAAACAAGGGCCGGTGCCGGAGACGCGTCTCGGCTCAGCTCTTGTTCATGGAGCTAGTATCTTTACCCCGGTGTGCGTGCAGGCCGAAAGCCAAAAACCTCACACGAGGGAACCGCACTGTAGAGAATCCAGGCTTCGGCCAGACTAGGCCTTCCTGAGGGTGGAAGCCTTCTGCTGTGTGCATGCGTATGAGCTCCGCCACGGAGTACAAAACCATTTTCTGAGGGAGACTGAGGCCGCGGCAGAAGTGAGAACAAAGCTCCCCACTTGTTTCCTGCTAGTGGCCCTGCGTCCAACCCCTTGTGCATGCATGTCTCACTGCTCCCATACCAACGTAAGAAAAGTAGGGTAGGGGACCGTGTTGTAGAGAGTCTCACTGTTACGGAGGGTGGAAACACTTGGAGTGTGTGTACGTGAGAGCCTGGGAGACGAGTCCCCTAAGTTACTGGGGGAGAGAAAAGGATTAGTTGCAGCGGCACCTCTCCAAACAGCTCTCAGTATTAGAATGATAGCATTCCTCCGGCATGTGTGCGAGCAGGCCTAAGAGGCAGGCCCCTCCTTGGAAGGCACAGCACTGTGGAGAACCCGCGTTAGCTCCCGCCGATCCCTAGCGGAGAGGACGCTGTATGGTGTGCGCTGTGCTTCAGAGCCCGGCGAACGGCTTCCCTATGTAAAAGCGAGGGAAAGAAAGGCCTGTGCCGGAGACACCTCTCGGCTGAGCTCTTGTTCCTGGGCTACTATCGTGCTCCATTGTGCGAGCAGACCAATAGCCAACCACCTAAATCCAGGGAACTGCACTGTGTGGAATCCAGGTTTCGGCCAGACTAGGCCTTCCTGAGGGTGGAAACCTCTTGCAGTGTGAATGCGGGCGAGCACTGCCAGCGAGTCCAAAACCATTTTGTGAGGAAGACTGAGGCCTCGGCAGAAGTGAGAACTCAACTCCCCACTTTTTTCCTGAAGCCAGCCAGACGGCCGCCCCCTTGAGCATGCATGTCTCACTGCTTGCCGACCAACGCAAAGAGACAGTGGGGTAGGGGACCGTGTTGTAGAGAGCCTGACTGTTAGGGAGGGTGGAAACACTTGGAGTGTGTGTACGTGAGAGCCTAGGAGACGAGTCCCCTAAGTTACTGGGCGAGAGAAAAGGATTAGTTGCAGCGGCACCTCTCCCACCAGCTCTCAGTATCAGAATGGTAGCACTCCTCCGGCATGTGTGTGTGCAGACCTAAGTGGCAGGCCCCTCCTTGGAAGGCACAACACTGTGGAGAAACCGCGCTTTAGCTCCTGCCGGTCCCTAGCGGAGAAGACGCTATATGGTGTGCGCTGTGCTTGAGAGCCCGGCGATCGGCTTCCCTATGTATAAGCGAGGGAAAGAAAGGCCGGTGCCCGAGACGCCTCTCGGCTCAGCTCTTGTTCCTGGAGCTAGTACCGTTACCCTGGTGTACTTGCAGGCCGAGTGCCAACCTCCCAATTCGAGGGAACCACACTGTAGAAATTCCTTACTTCGGCCAGACTAGGCCTTCCTGAGGGAGGTAACCCTTTGCAGTGTGAATGCGGGCGAGCACTGCCAGCGAGTCCAAAACCGTTTTACGAGGGAGACTGAGGCCGCGACCGAAGTGAGAACTCAACTCCCCATTTGTTTCCTGAAGCCAGCCCGGCAGCCGCCCCCTTGAGCATGCAAGTCTCACTGTTCGCGTCCCAACGCAAGGAAACAGTAGGCTGGGGGACCGTGTTGTAGAGAGCCTCACTGTTCCGGAGAGTGGAAACACTTCGAGTGCGTGTGCGTGAGAGCCTGGGAGACGAGTGTCCTAAGTTACTGGGCGAGAGAAACGAACTCGTGCAGCCGCACCTCTCCCACCAGCTCTCAGTGGCAGAATGCTAGCACTCCTCAGGCATGCGTTCGTGCAGGCCTAAGTATCAGGGCCCTCCCTGGAAGGCACAAAACTGTGGTGAAAGCGCGCTTCAGCTCCGGCCGGTCCCCGGCGGGGAGGACGCGGTAAGGTTTCCTCTGTACTTGAGAGCCCGGCGAACGGCATCCCTATGTAAAACCGAGGGAAAGAAAGGCCGGTGCCTGAGACGCCTCTCGGCTCAGCTCTTGTTCCTGGGGCTAGTACCGTTGCCCCGGTGTGCTTGAAGGACAAAAGCCAACCACCTAACTCGAGGGAATCACACTATAGAGAATCCGGGCTTCGGCTGGACTAGGCCTTCCTGAGGGTGGAAAGCTTCTGCTGAGAGCATGCATGCGAGCACTGCCAGCGAGTCCAAAACCATTTTCCCAGGGAGACTGAGGCCGCGGCAGAAGGGAGAACACAACTGCCCATTTGTTTCCTGAAGCCAGCCCAGCAGCCGACCCCTAGGGCATGCAAGTCTCACGCTCGCTTACCAACGCAATGAAACAGTACTGTAGGGGAACCTTGTATACAGAGCCTCACTGTTGCGCGCAGTGGGAACTCTTGGAGTGCCTGTACGTAAGAGCCTGGCTGAAGAGTCCCTTCAGTTCCTGGGCGAGAGAAACGGATTCGTGCAGCCGCACCTCTCCCACCAGCTCTCAGTATCAGAATGGTAGCACTCCTCCGGCCTGTGTGCGTGCAGGCCTAAGTTGCAGGCCCCTCCCTGGAAGGCAGTACACTGTGGAGAAACCGCGCTTTAGCTGCCGCCGTTCCCTAGCGGAGAGGAAGCTGTAGGGTGTGCGATGTGCCTAGAGCCCGGCGAACGTCTTCCCTACTTAAAACCGGGGGAAACAAAGGCCGGTGCCGGAGACGCGTCTCGGCTCAGCTCTTGTTCCTGGAACTAGCACCTTTACCACGGTGTGCGTGCAGTCCAAAAGCCAAAAACCTCATTGGAGGGAAGCGCACTGTAGAGAAACCGGGCTTCGGGCAGAGTAGGCCTTCCTGAGGGTGGCAGCCTTTTGCTGTGATTATACCTGCTTGCACTGCCAGCGCGTCCAAAACCATTTTCTGAGGGAGACTGAGGCCACGGCAGAAGGGAGAACACAACTCCCCACTTCTTTCCTGAAGGCGGTCCTGCGACCGTCCCCTTGAGCATGCATGTCTTTTTTTTTAATTTTTTATTGTTATGTTAATCACCATATATTACATCATTAGTTTTTGGTGCAGTGTTCCATGATTCATTGTTTGTTCATAACACCCAGTGCTCCATGCAGAACGTGCCCTCCTCAATACCCATCACCAGGCTCACCCCTCCTCCTACCCCCCTCCCCTCTAGAACCCTCAGTTTGTTTCTCAGAGTCCATCATCTCTCATGGTTCGTCTCCCCCTCTGACATACTCCCCTTTTCTTCCTCTCCTGTTATCTTCTTCTTTTTCTTTTTTCTTAAAATATGTTGCGTTATTTGTTTCAGAAGTACAGAACTGTGATTCAACAGTCTGGCACAATTCACAGCGCTCACCGTAGCACATACCCTCCCCAATGTCTATCACCCAGCCACCCCATCCCTCCCACCCCCAACCACTCCAGTAACACTCAGTTTCTTTCCCGAGATGAAGAATTCCTCATATCAGTGAGGTCATATGATACATGTCTTTCTCTGATTGACTTATTTCACTCAGCATAACACCCTCCAGTTCCATCCACGTCGTTGCAAATGGCAAGATCTCATTCCTTTTGATGGCTGCATAATATTCCATTGTGTATATACACCACATCTTCTTTATCCATTCATCTGTCGATGGGCATCTTGGCTCTTTCCACCGTTTGGCTATGGTGGACATTGCTGCTATAAACATTGGGGTACACGTACCCCTTCGGGTCCCTACATTTGTATCTTTGTGGTAAATACCCAGTAGTGCAACTGCTGGATCGAACGGTAGCTCTAATTTCAACTGTTTGAGGAACCTCCATACTGTTTTCCAGAGGGGTTGCACTAGCTTGCATTCCCACCAACAGTGTAGGAGGGTTCCCCTTTCTCCACATCCCCGCCAACATCTGTCGTTCCCTGACTTGTTAATTTCAGCCATTCTGACGGGTGTGAGGTGGTATCTCATGGAGGTTTTGATTTGGATTTCCCTGATGCCGAGCGATGTGGAGCACTTTTTCATGTGCCTGTTGGCCATTTGGATGTCTTCTTTGGAGACATGTCTGTTCATGTCTTCTGCCCATTTCTTGATTGGATTATTTCTTCTTTGGGTGTTGAGTTTGATCAGTTCTTTATAGATTTTGGATAATAGCCCTTTATCTGATAGGTCAGTTGCAAATATTTTCTCCCATTCTGTCGGTTGTCTTTTGGTTTTGTGAACTGTTTCTTTTGCTGTGCAAAAGCTTTTTATCTTGATGAAATCCCAAGAGTTCATTTTTGCCCTGGCTTCCCGTGCCTTTGGCGATGTTTCTAGGAAGAAGTTGCTGCGGCTAAGGTCGAAAAGGTTGCTACCTGTGTTCTCCTTTAGGATTTTGATGGACTCCTGTCTCACGTTTAGGTCTTTCAACCGTTTGGAGTCTATTTTTGTGTGTGGTGTAAGGAAATGGTCCAGTTTCATTCTTCTGCATGTGGCGGTCCAATTTTCCCAACACCATTTGTTGAAGAGACTGTCTTTTTGCCATTGGACATTCTTTCCTGCTTTGTCAAAGATAAGTTGACCATAGAGTTGAGGGTCCATTTCTGGGCTCTCGATTCTGTTCCATTGATCTATGTGTCTGTTTTTGTGCCAGTACCATACTGTGTTGATGATGACAGGTTTGTCATAGAGCTGAAAGTCCGGAATTGTGAAGCCGCCAGCTTTGCTTTTCTTTTTCATTAGTCCTCTGGCTATTCTGGGTCTCTTCTGGTTCCATACAAATTTGAGGATTATTTCTTCCATTTCTTTGAGAAAAGTGGATGGTATTTTGATGGGGATTGCATTGAATGTGTAGATTGCTCTAGGTAGCATTGACATCTTCAGAATGTTGATTCTCCCAATCCATGAGCACGGAACGTTGTTCCATTTCTTTGTGTCTTCTTCCATTTCTTTCATGAGTATTTTATAGTTTTCTGAGTACAGATCCTTTGCCTCTTTGGTTAGATTTCTTCCTAGGGATCTAATGGTTTTGGGTGCAATTGTAAATGGGATCGACTCCTTGATTTGTCTCTCTTCTGTCTTGTTGTTGGTGTAGAGGAATGCCACCGATTTCTGTGCACTGATTTTGTATCCTGCTACTTTACTGAATTCCTGTATGAGTTCTAGCAGTTTTGCGGTGGAGTCTTTTGGGTTTTCCACATACAGTATCTTATCATCTGCAAAGAGTGAGAGGTTTGACTTCCTCTTTGCCGTTTTGGATGCCTTTGATTTCTTTTTGTTGTCTGATTGCTGTGGCTAGGACTTCTAATACTACGTTGAATAGCAGTGGTGAGAGTGGACATCCCTGCCGCGTTCCTGACTTTATGGGAAAAGCTCTCGGCCTTTCCCCATTGAGAATGATATTCGCTGTCGGTTTTTCATAGATGGCTTTTATGATATTGAGGTATGTACCCTCTATCCCTATACTGTGAAGAGTTTTGATCAAGAAAGGATGTTGTACTTTGTCAAATGCTTTTTCTGCATCTATTGAGAGGATCATATGATTCTTGCTCTTTCTTCTGTTAATGTATTGTATCACGTTGATTGATTTGCGGATGGTGAACCAGCCTTGCAGCCCAGGAATAAATCCCACTTGGTCCTGGTGAATAATCCTTTTAATGTACTGTTGGAACCCATTGGCTAGTTTTTTTTTTTTTTGTGAGAATTTTTGCTTCCATGTTCATCAAGGATATTGGTCTGTAATTCTCTTTTTTGATGGGGTCTTTGTCTGGTTTGGGGATCAAGGTAATGCTGGCCTCATAAAATGAGTTTGGAAGTTTCCCTTCCATTTCTATTTTTTGGAACAGTTTCAGGAGAATAGGTATTAATTCTTCTTGAAATGGCTGATAGAATTCCCCTGGGAAGCCATCTGGCCCTGGGCTTTTGTTTCTTGGGAGATTTTTGATGACTGTTTCAATTTCCTTAGTGGTTATAGGTCTGTTCAGGTTTTCTATTTCTTCCTGGTTCAATTTTGGTAGTTGATACATCTCTAGGAATGCACCCATTTCTTCCAGGTTATCTAATTTGCTGGCATAGAGTTGCTCATAATATGTTCTTATCATTGTTTGTATTTCTTTGGTGTTGGTTGTGATCTCTCCTCTTTCCTTCATGATTTTGTTGATTTGGGTCATTTCTCTTTTCTTCTTGATAAGTCTGGCCAGGGGTTTATCAATCTTGTTCATTCTTTCCAAGAACCAGCTCCTAGTTTCGTGGATCTGTTCTACTGTTCTTTTGGTTTCTAGTTCATTGATTTCTGCTCTGATCTTTATGATTTCTCTTCTCCTGCTGGGTTTAGGCTTTATTTGCTGTTCTTTCTCCAGCTCCTTTAGGTGTAGGGTTAGGTTGTGTATTTGAGACCTTTCTTGTTTCTTGAGAAAGGCTTGTATTGCTATATACTTTCCTCTCAGGACTGCCTTTGTTGTATCCCAAAGATTTTGAACCGTTGTGTTTTCATTTTCATTGGTTTCCATGAAATTTTTTAATTCTTCTTTAATTTCCTGGTTGACCCATTCATTCTTTAGTAGGATGCTCTTTAGCCTCCATGTATTTGAGTTCTTTCCGACTTTCCTCTTGTGGTTGAGTTCTAGTTTCAAAGCATTGTGGTCTGAAAATATGCAGGGAATGATCCCAATCTTTTGGTACCGATTGAGACCTGATTTGTGACCTGGGATGTGATCAGTTCTGGAGAATGTTCCATGGGCACTAGAGAAGAATGTGTATTCCTTTGCTTGGGGATGGAATGTTCTGAATATGTCTGTGAAGTCCATTTGGTCCAGTGTGTCATTTAAAGTCTTTATTTCCTTGTTGATCTTTTGCTTAGATGATCTGTCCATTTCAGTCAGGGGGGTGTTAAAGTCCCCCACTATTATTGTATTGTTGTCAATGTGTTTCTTTGCTTTTGTTATTAATTGCCTTATATAATTGGCTGCTCCCATGTTCGGGGCATAGATCTTTACAATTGTTAGATCTTCTTGTTGGATAGACCCTTTAAGTAGGATATAGTGTCCTTCGTCATCTCTTATTACAGTCTTTGTTTTAAAATCTAGTTTGTCTGATAGAAGGATTGCCACCCCAGCTTTCTTTTGGTGTCCATTAGCATGGTAAATGGTTTTCCACCCCCTCACTTTTAATGTGGGGGTGTCTTTGGCTCTAAAATGAGTCTCTTGCAGACAGCATATTGATGGGTCTGGTTTTTTTTTTTAATTTTTTATTGTTATGTTAATCACCATATATTGCATCATTAGTTTTTGGTGCAGTGTTCCATGATTCATTGTTTGTTCATAACACCCAGTGCTCCATGCAGAACGTGCCCTCCTCAATACCCATCACCAGGCTCACCCCTCCTCCTACCCCCCTCCCCTCTAGAACCCTCAGTTTGTTTCTCAGAGTCCATCATCTCTCATGGTTCGTCTCCCCCTCTGACATACTCCCCTTTTCTTCCTCTCCTGTTATCTTCTTCTTTTCCTTTTTTCTTAAAATATGTTGCGTTATTTCTTTCAGAAGTACAGAACTGTGATTCAACAGTCTG
Organism: Eumetopias jubatus; assembly: GCF_037043125.1. Taxonomy (NCBI): domain Eukaryota; kingdom Metazoa; phylum Chordata; class Mammalia; order Carnivora; family Otariidae; genus Eumetopias; species Eumetopias jubatus. Next base: position 929,746 of record NW_028274879.1, read on the forward strand.
GCACAATTCACAGCACTCACCGTAGCACATACCCTCCCCAATGTCTATCACCCAGCCACCCCATCCCTCCCACCCCCAACCACTCCAGTAACACTCAGTTTCTTTCCCGAGATTAAGAATTCCTCATATCAGTGAGGTCATATGATACATGTCTTTCTCTGATTGACTTATTTCACTCAGCATAACACCCTCCAGTTCCATCCACGTTGTTGCAAATGGCAAGATCTCATTCCTTTTGATGGCTGCATAATATTCCATTGTGTATATACACCACATCTTCTTTATCCATTCATCTGTCGATGGGCATCTTGGCTCTTTCCACCGTTTGGCTATGGTGGACATTGCTGCTATAAACATTGGGGTACACGTACCCCTTCGGGTCCCTACATTTGTATCTTTGTGGTAAATACCCAGTAGTGCAATTGCTGGATGGAACGGTAGCTCTAATTTCAACTGTTTGAGGAACCTCCATATTGTTTTCCAGAGGGGTTGCACTAGCTTGCATTCCCACCAACAGTGTAGGAGGGTTCCCCTTTCTCCACATCCCCGCCAACATCTGTCGTTCCCTGACTTGTTAATTTCAGCCATTCTGACGGGTGTGAGGTGGTATCTCATGGAGGTTTTGATTTGGATTTCCCTGATGCCGAGCGATGTGGAGCACTTTTTCATGTGCCTGTTGGCCATTTGGATGTCTTCTTTGGAGAAATGTCTGTTCATGTCTTCTGCCCATTTCTTGATTGGATTATTTCTTCTTTGGGTGTTGAGTTTGATCAGTTCTTTATAGATTTTGGATACTAGCCCTTTATCTGATAGGTCAGTTGCAAATATTTTCTCCCATTCTGTCGGTTGTCTTTTGGTTTTGTGGACTGTTTCTTTTGCTGTGCAAAAGCTTTTTATCTTGATGAAATCCCAAGAGTTCATTTTTGCCCTGGCTTCCCGTGCCTTTGGCGATGTTTCTAGGAAGAAGTTGCTGCGGCTAAGGTCGAAAAGGTTGCTACCTGTGTTCTCCTTTAGGATTTTGATGGACTCCTGTGTCACGTTTAGGTCTTTCAACCGTTTGGAGTCTATTTTTGTGTGTGGTGTAAGGAAATGGTCCAGTTTCATTCTTCTGCATGTGGCTGTCCAATTTTCCCAACACCATTTGTTGAAGAGACTGTCTTTTGGCCATTGGACATTCTTTCCTGCTTTGTCAAAGATAAGTTGACCATAGAGTTGAGGGTCCATTTCTGGGCTCTCGATTCTGTTCCATTGATCTATGTGTCTGTTTTTGTGCCAGTACCATACTGTCTTGAAGATGACAGCTTTGTCATAGAGCTGGAAGTCCGGAATTGTGATGCCGCCAGCTTTGCTTTTCTTTTTCAGGAGTCCTCTGGCTATTCTGGGTCTCTTCTGGTTCCATACAAATTTGAGGATTATTTCTTCCATTTCTTTGAGAAAAGTGGATGGTATTTTGATGGGGATTGCATTGAATGTGTAGATTACTCTAGGTAGCATTGACATCTTCACAATGTTGATTCTCCCAATCCATGAGCACGGAACGTTGTTCCATTTCTTTGTGTCTTCTTCCATTTCTTTCATGAGTATTTTATAGTTTTCTGAGTACAGATCCTTTGCCTCTTTGGTTAGATTTCTTCCTAGGGATCTAATGGTTTTGGGTGCAATTGTAAATGGGATCGACTCCTTGATTTGTCTCTCTTCTGTCTTGTTGTTGCTGTAGAGGAATGCCACCGATTTCTGTGCACTGATTTTGTATCCTGCTACTTTACTGAATTCCTGTATGAGTTCTAGCAGTTTTGGGGTGGAGTCTTTTGGGTTTTCCACATACAGTATCTTATCATCTGCAAAGAGTGAGAGGTTTGACTTCCTCTTTGCCGTTTTGGATGCCTTTGATTTCTTTTTGTTGTCTGATTGCTGTGGCTAGGACTTCTAATACTACGTTGAATAGCACTGGTGAGAGTGGACATCCCTGCCGCGTTCCTGACTTTATGGGAAAAGCTCTCGGCCTTTCCCCATTGAGAATGATATTCGCTGTCGGTTTTTCATAGATGGCTTTTATGATATTGAGGTATGTACCCTCTATCCCTATACTGTGAAGAGTTTTGATCAAGAAACGATGTTGTACTTTGTCAAATGCTTTTTCTGCATCTATTGAGAGGATCATATGATTCTTGCTCTTTCTTTTGTTAATGTATTGTATCACGTTGATTGATTTGCGGATGTTGAACCAGCCTTGCAGCCCAGGAATAAATCCCACTTGGTCCTGGTGAATAATCCTTTTAATGTACTGTTGGAACCCATTGGCTAGTTTTTTTTGTGTGTGTGTGAGAATTTTTGCTTCCATGTTCATCAAGGATATTGGTCTGTAATTCTCTTTTTTGATGGGGTCTTTGTCTGGTTTTGGGATCAAGGTAATGCTGGCCTCATAAAATGAGTTTGGAAGTTTCCCTTCCATTTCTATTTTTTGGAACAGTTTCAGGAGAATAGGTAGTAATTCTTCTTGAAATGGCTGATAGAATTCCCCTGGGAAGCCATCTGGCCCTGGGCTTTTGTTTCTTGGGAGATTTTTGATGACTGTTTCAATTTCCTTAGTGGTTATAGGTCTGTTCAGGTTTTCTATTTCTTCCTGGTTCAATTTTGGTAGTTGATACATCTCTAGGAATGCACCCATTTCTTCCAGGTTATCTAATTTGCTGGCATAGAGTTGCTCATAATATGTTCTTATCATTGTTTGTATTTCTTTGGTGTTGGTTGTGATCTCTCCTCTTTCCTTCATGATTTTGTTGATTTGGGTCATTTCTCTTTTCTTCTTGATAAGTCTGGCCAGGGGTTTATCAATCTTGTTCATTCTTTCCAAGAACCAGCTCCTAGTTTCGTGGATCTGTTCTACTGTTCTTTTGGTTTCTAGTTCATTGATTTGTGCTCTGATCTTTATCATTTCTCTTCTCCTGCTGGGTTTAGGCTTCATTTGCTGTTCTTTTCCAGCTCCTTTAGGTGTAGGGTTAGTTTGTGTATTTGAGACCTTTCTTGTTTCTTGAGAAAGGCTTGTATTGCTATATACTTTCCTCTCAGGACTGCCTTTGTTGTATCCCAAAGATTTTGAACCGTTGTGTTTTCATTTTCATTGGTTTCCATGAAATTTTTTAATTCTTCTTTAATTTCCTGGTTGACCCATTCATTCTTTAGTAGGATGCTCTTTAGCCTCCATGTATTTGAGTTCTTTCCGACTTTCCTCTTGTGGTTGAGTTCTAGTTTCAAAGCATTGTGGTCTGAAAATATGCAGGGAATGATCCCAATCTTTTGGTACCGATTGAGACCTGATTTGTGACCTGGGATGTGATCAGTTCTGGAGAATGTTCCATGGGCACTAGAGAAGAATGTGTATTCCTTTGCTTGGGGATGGAATGTTCTGAATATGTCTGTGAAGTCCATTTGGTCCAGTGTGTCATTTAAAGTCTTTATTTCCTTGTTGATCTTTTGCTTAGATGATCTGTCCATTTCAGTCAGGGGGGTGTTAAAGTCCCCCACTATTATTGTATTGTTGTCAATGTGTTTCTTTGCTTTTGTTATTAATTGCCTTATATAATTGGCTGCTCCCATGTTCGGGGCATAGATCTTTACAATTGTTAGATCTTCTTGTTGGATAGACCCTTTAAGTAGGATATAGTGTCCTTCCTCATCGCTTATTACAGTCTTTGTTTTAAAATCTAGTTTGTCTGATAGAAGGATTGCCACCCCAGCTTTCTTTTGGTGTCCATTAGCATGGTAAATGGTTTTCCACCCCCTCACTTTCAATCTGGGGGTGTCTTTGGGTCTAAAATGAGTCTCTTGCAGACAGCATATTGATGGGTCTTGTTTTTTAATCCAATCTGATAGCCTGTGTCTTTTGATTGGGGCATTTACGCCATTTGCATTCAGGGTAACTATTGAAAAGTATGAATTTAGTGCCATTGTATTACCTGTAAGGTGACTGTTAACTCTCTCTTGTCTGTGTTCGTTTCTGCTCTTTGCTGCTTTTAGGTTCTCTCTTTGCTTAGAGGACCCCTCTCAATATTTCTTGGAGGGGTGGTTTTGTGTTTGCAAATTCCTTTAGTTTTTGTTTGTTCTGGAAGCTTTTTATCTCTCCTTCTATTTTCAATGATAGCCTAGCTGGATATAGTATTCTTGGCTGCATATTTTTCTCGTTTAGTGCTCTGAAGATATCTTGCCAGTCCTTTCTGGCCTGCCAGGTCTCTGTGGATAGGTCTGTTGCCAATCTAATGTTTCTACCATTGTAGGTTACATATCTCTTCTCCGGAGCTGCTTTCAGGATTTTCTCTTTGTCTCTGAGACTCGTAAGTTTTACTATTAGATGTCGGGTGTTGACCTATTATTATTGATTTTGAGAGGGGTTCTCTGTGCCTCCTGGATTTTAATGCCTGTTTCCTTCCTCACATTAGGGAAGTTCTCTGTTATAATTTGCTCCAATATACCTTCTGCCCCTCTCTCTCTCTCTTCTTCTTCTGGGATCCCAATTATTCTAATGTTGTTTCGTCTTATCGTATCACTTATCTCTCGAATTCTGCCCTCGTGATCCTGTAGTTGTTTCTCTCTCTTTTTCTCAGCCTCTTTATTTTCCATCATTTGGTCTTCTATATCGCTGATTCTCTCTTCTGCCTCATTTATCCTAGCATTTAGTGCCCCCATTTTTGATTGCACCTCATCAATAGCCTTTTTGATTTCGATTTGGTTAGATTTTAGTTCTTTTATTTCTCCAGAAAGGGTTTCTCTAATAACTTCCACGCTTTTTTCAAGCCCAGCTAGTATCTTTAAAGTCATGATTCTGAACTCTAGGTCCGACATCGTACTAATGTCCGTATTGAGTAGGTCCCTGGCTGACGGTACTACCTCTTGTTCTTTTTGCTGAGGTGATTTCTTTCGTCTTGTCATTTTCTCCAGAGGAGAATAGATGAATGAGAGAACAAAATCCTAACAGGTTTACAACGTCCCCAGCAAATATACTGTATACAAATCAGAAAAGACCTGAAACCAGGGGAAAAGAAAGGGAAAGAAAGAAAAACGAAAGAGAAAAAGAAAAAAAAGGATAAAAACAAAAACAAAACAATACAAAAAAGGCAGAATATGATCAAATATGATCAGGCTAGTGCATAGATCAGTGCCGCACACTAGATTTTGGGCGTATTTTGGTCTGTTAGAAAAAGGTGCCTCCTAAAATTTTAAAGGAAGAAAGACATATATGTACAAAATAATGGTTGATACAATGAAGGGATGGAAGATGACTGTAAAGATGAAAATTATAAAAGATTTTATAAAAGGACTTGGTAAGATAAGTTGTTTGAAAAAAGAAAGAAGATTTAAGAAAAAAAAAAGGAAAAAGGGAGAGAATGTGATCAGGCAGGAGACTAGAACAAAGCCATACACTAGTGATTTAGGGTATATTTTGATCTGTTAGAAGAAACTGTACCTCAAAATTTTAAAGAGAGAACAACTTATATATATATATATATGCCAAAAATAAGGGTAACTACTATGAAGGGATAAAATATGACTCTAAAAATGAAAAATAAAAAATGTTTGTTTTTTTTTTTAAAAAGGGATTTATAAGATGTTGGTTGAAAAAGGGAAAAAGAAAAAAAAACAGTCAACAAAAATTAACTTTGATGAAATAATGAATCATGGTTAAAAAAAAAAAAAAAGCCATGAATCTATGTGCAGTGTTCCCCTAGCGCTGGAGTTCTCCTATTCTCCTTGATCGATCAACTTGGTCTTGCCTTGCTGGCTGTTTGTGCTGATCTTCTGGGGGAGGGGCCTGTTGCTGTGGTTTCCAAATGTCTTTGCTGGAGGCGGAATTGCCCCGCCCTTGTCAGTCCGGGCTAAGGAAGCTGCTCCGCTTTGCTCTCAGGAGCTTTTGTTCCCTGCAAGCTCTCGGTACAGCCTTGGAGGACCAGGGCAGAAATGGTGGCCTCCCAATCTCCCCTCGGAGGAGCTGAGAACCTGGGGCCCCGCTCCTCAGTGTGCCCCCAGAGAAAAGCAGTCACTTCCGTGTCCCCGTTCTCCGGCCGCACTCCGTGCTCACCCGGCCTGTGACCGAGCGTTGCTATCTATGGCACCCGACCCCGCACGGAGTCTCCAAACCCAGCAGATCCCTGCAGTGCGCTCCCGCACCGCTCCTCCCCGGGAAGGAAGGGGAGTCTCCCCGGATCTGCTGCTTGTTGGGTCCCTGCTGGGGGAGCCGTGCTCCGACTGGGCCGCAGATCACAGTTTATGGCAACCCCGAGCTGAGAGCCCACGACTCTGCTCCGTCTCTGCAGCCGGCTTCCCCGCGAGCATGCAAGTCTTACTGCTCGCTTAGCAAGGAAAGAAACAGTAGTGTAGGGGAACCGTGTGTACATAGCCTCACTGTTGCGAGGAGTGGGAACACTTGTTGTGCCTGTGCGTAAGAGCCTGACTGACAATTCCCTTAAGTTACTGGGCGAGAGAAACGGATTCATGCAGCTGCACCTCTCCCACCAGCTCTCAGTATCAGAATGGTAGCACTCCTCCGGCCTGTGTGCCTGCAGGCCTAAGTTTCAGGCCCCTCCCTGGAATACACTACACTGGAGAAACCGCGCTTTAGCTCCCGCCAGTCCCTAGCGGAGAGGAAGCTGTATGGTGTGCGCTGTGCTTGAGAGCCCGGCGAACGTCTTCCCTACGTAAAACCGGGGGAAAGAAATGCCGTTGCCGGAGACGCCTCTCGGCTCACCTCTTTTCCTGGAGCTAGTACCTTTACCCCGGTGCGCGTGCAGGCCCAAAGCCAAAAACCTCACTCGAGGGAACCGCACTGTAGAGAATCCGGGCTTCGGCCAGACTAGGCCTTCCTGAGGGTGGAAGACTTTTGCTATGAGCATGCGTGCGAGCACTGCCAGCGAGTCCAAAACCATTTTCTGAGGGAGACTGAGGCCGCGGCAGAAGGGAGAACAAAACTCCCCACTTGTTTCCTGAAGGCAGCCCAGCAGCCGCCCCCTTGGACATGCAAGTCTCACTGCTCACGTACCAAAGCAAAGAAACAGTACTGTAGGGGAACCTTGTTGTAGGTAGACTCCCTGTTGCGCGAGTGGGAACACTTGGAGTGCCTGTGCGTAAGAGCCTGGCCGAATAGTCCCTTAAGTTCCTGGGCGAGAGAAACGGATTCGTGCAGCCGCAACTCTCCCACCAGCTCTCAGTATCAGAATGGTAGCACTCCTCCGCCCTGTGTGCGTGCAGGCCTAAGAGGCAGGCCCCTCCTTGGAAGGCACAGCACTGTGGAGAACCCGCGTTAGTTCCCGCCAGTCCCTAGCGGAGAGGACGCTGTATGGTGTGCGCTGTGCTTCAGAGCCCGGCGAACGGCTTCCCTATGTAAAAGCGAGGGAAAGAAAGGCCTGTGCCGGAGACACCTCTCGGCTGAGCTCTTGTTCCTGGGGCTAGTATCGTGCTCCGTTGTGCGAGCAGACCAAAAGCCAACCACCTAAATCCAGGGAACTGCACTGTGTGGAATCCAGGCTTCGGGCAGACTAGGCCTTCCTGAGGGTGGAAACCTTTTGCAGTGTGAATGCGGGCGAGCACTGCCAGCGAGTCCAAAACCATTTTGCGAAGGAGACTGAGGCCGCGGCAGAAGTGAGAACTCAACTCCCCACTTGTTTCCTGAAGCCAGCCAGGCGGCCGCCCCCTTGAGCATGCATGTCTCACTGCTTGTGGACCAACGCAAAGAAACAGTAGGGTAGGTGACCGTGTTGTACAGAGCCTCACTGTTCCGGAGAGGGGAAACACTTGGAGTGTGTGTGCATGAGACCCTGGGAGACGAGTCCCATACGTTACTGGGCGAGAGAAACGAACTCGTGCAGCCGCACCTCTCCCACCAGCTCTCAGTGGCAGAATGCAAGCACTCCTCAGGCATGTGTGCGAGCAGGCCTAAGTAGCAGGCCCCTCCCTGGAAGGCACAACACTGTGGTGAAAGCGCACGGTAGCTCCCGCCAGGCACCGGCGGGGAGGACGCTGTATGGTGTGCGCTGTGCCTGAGAGCCCGGCGAGCATCTTCCCTATGTAAAACCGGGGGAAAGAAAGGCCAGTGCCGGAGAGGCCTCTCGGCTGAGCTCTTTTCCTGGAGCTAGTACCTTTATCCCGGTGGGCGTGCAGGCCAAAAGCCAAAAACCTCACTCGAGGAAACCGCATTGTAGAGAATCCGGGCTTCGGCCAGACTAGGCCTTCCTCTGGTTGGAAGCCTTTTGCTGTGTGCATGCTTATGAGCTCCGCCCCGGAGTCCAAAACCATTTTCGGAGGGAGACTGAGGCCGCGGCAGAAGGGAGAACACAACTCCCCACTTGTTTCCTGAAGCCAGCCCAGCGGCCGCCCGCTTGGGCATGCAAGTCTCACTGCTCGCGTACCAAGGAAAGAAACAGTAGTGTAGGGGAACCGTGTGTACATAGCCTCACTGTTGCGGGGAGTGGGAACACTTGGAGTGCCTGTGCGTAAGAGCCTGACTGACAATTCCCTTAAGTTACTGTGCAAGGGAAATGGATTCGTGCAGCCGCCCCTCTCCCACCAGCTCTCAGTAGCAGAATGGTAGCACTCCTCCGGCATGTGTGCCTGCAGGCCTAAGTTGCAGGCCCCTCTCTGGAATGCACTACACTGGAGAAACCGCGCTATAGCTCCCGCAAGTCCGTAGCGGAGAGGAAGCTGTATGGTGTGCGCTGTGCTTGAGAGCCCGGCGAACGTCTTCCCTACGTAAAACCGGGAGAAAGAAAGGCCGTTGGCGGAGAAGTCTCTCGGCTAAGCTCTTGTTCCTGGAGCTAGTACCTTTACCCCGGTGTGCGTGCAGGCCAAAACCCAAAAACCTCACTGGAGGGAACCGCACTGTAGAGAATCCGGGCTTTGGGCAGACTAGGCCTTCCTGAGGGGGGAAGCCTTCTGCTGTGTGCATGCGTATGAGCTCCACCAGGGAATCTAAAACCATTTTCTGAGGGAGACTGAGGCCGCAGAAGAAGGGAGAACAAAACACCCCACTTGTTTCCTGCTACTGGCCCTGCGTCTAACCCCTTGTGCATGCATGTCTCACTGCTCCCAAACCAACGTAAGAAATGCAGGGTAGGGGACCGTGTTGTAGAGAGTCTCACTGTTACGGAAGGTGGAAACACTGGGAGTGTGTGTACGTGAGAGCCTGGGAGACGAGTCCCCTAAGTTACTGGGCGAGAGAAAAGGATTAGTTGCAGCGGCACCTCTCCAACCAGCTCTCAGTGGCAGAATGCTAGCACTCCTCAGGCATGCGTTCGTGCAGGCCTAAGTATCAGGGCCCTCCCTGGAAGGCACAAAACTGTGGTGAAAGCGCGCTTCAGCTCCGGCCGGTCCCCGGCGGGGAGGACGCGGTAAGGTTTCCTCTGTACTTGAGAGCCCGGCGAACGGCATCCCTATGTAAAACCGAGGGAAAGAAAGGCCGGTGCCTGAGACGCCTCTCGGCTCAGCTCTTGTTCCTGGGGCTAGTACCGTTGCCCCGGTGTGCTTGAAGGACAAAAGCCAACCACCTAACTCGAGGGAATCACACTATAGAGAATCCGGGCTTCGGCTGGACTAGGCCTTCCTGAGGGTGGAAAGCTTCTGCTGAGAGCATGCATGCGAGCACTGCCAGCGAGTCCAAAACCATTTTCCCAGGGAGACTGAGGCCGCGGCAGAAGGGAGAACACAACTGCCCATTTGTTTCCTGAAGCCAGCCCAGCAGCCGACCCCTAGGGCATGCAAGTCTCACGCTCGCTTACCAACGCAATGAAACCGTACTGTAGGGGAACCGTGTATACAGAGCCTCACTGTTGCGCGCAGTGGGAACTCTTGGAGTGCCTGTACGTAAGAGCCTGGCTGAAGAGTCCCTTCAGTTCCTGGGCGAGAGAAACGGATTCGTGCAGCCGCACCTCTCCCACCAGCTCTCAGTATCAGAATGGTAGCACTCCTCCGGCCTGTGTGCGTGCAGGCCTAAGTTGCAGGCCCCTCCCTGGAAGGCAGTACACTGTGGAGAAACCGCGCTTTAGCTGCCGCCGTTCCCTAGCGGAGAGGAAGCTGTAGGGTGTGCGATGTGCCTAGAGCCCGGCGAACGTCTTCCCTACGTAAAACCGGGGGAAACAAAGGCCGGTGCCGGAGACGCGTCTCGGCTCAGCTCTTGTTCATGGAGCTAGTATCTTTACCCCGGTGTGCGTGCAGGCCGAAAGCCAAAAACCTCACACGAGGGAAACGCACTGTAGAGAATCGGGCTTCGGCCAGACTAGGCCTTCCTGAGGGTGGAAGCCTTCTGCTGTGTGCATGCGTATGAGCTCGGCCACGGAGTACAAAACCATTTTCTGAGGGAGACTGAGGCCGCAGTAGAAGGGAGAACAAAGCTCCCCACTTGTTTCCTGCTACTGGCCCTGCGTCCAACCCCTTGTGCATGCATGTCTCACTGCTCCCATACCAACGTAAGAAAAGTAGGGTAGGGGACCGTGTTGTAGAGAGTCTCACTGTTACGGAGGGTGGAAACACTGGGCGTGTGTGTACGTGAGAGCCTGGGAGACGAGTCCCCTAAGTTACTGAGCGAGAGAAAAGGATTAGTTGCAGCAGCACCTCTCCCACCAGCTCTCAGTGGCAGAATGCTAGCACTCCTCAGGCATGTGTGCGTGCAGGCCTAAGTATCAGGCCCCTCCCTGGAAGGCACAAAACTGCGGTGAAAGCGCGCTTCAGCTCCGGCCTGTCCCCGGCGTGGAGGACGCTGTAAGGTTTCCTCTGTACTTGAGAGCCCGGCGAACGGCTTCCCTATGTAAAACCGAGAGGGAAAGAAAGGCCGGTGCCTGAGACGCCTCTCGGCTCAGCTCTTGTTCCTGGGGCTAGTACCGTTGCCCCGGTGTGCTTGAAGGACAAAAGCCAACCACCTAACTCGAGGGAATCACACTATAGAGAATCCGGGCTTCGGCTGGACTAGGCCTTCCTGAGGGTGGAAAGCTTCTGCTGAGAGCATGCATGCGAGCACTGCCAGCGAGTCCAAAACCATTTTCCCAGGGAGACTGAGGCCGCGGCAGAAGGGAGAACACAACTGCCCATTTGTTTCCTGAAGCCAGCCCAGCAGCCGACCCCTAGGGCATGCAAGTCTCACGCTCGCTTACCAACGCAATGAAACCGTACTGTAGGGGAACCTTGTATACAGAGCCTCACTGTTGCGCGCAGTGGGAACTCTTGGAGTGCCTGTACGTAAGAGCCTGGCTGAAGAGTCCCTTCAGTTCCTGGGCGAGAGAAACGGATTCGTGCAGCCGCACCTCTCCCACCAGCTCTCAGTATCAGAATGGTAGCACTCCTCCGGCCTGTGTGCGTGCAGGCCTAAGTTGCAGGCCCCTCCCTGGAAGGCAGTACACTGTGGAGAAACCGCGCTTTAGCTGCCGCCGTTCCCTAGCGGAGAGGAAGCTGTAGGGTGTGCGATGTGCCTAGAGCCCGGCGAATGTCTTCCCTAGGTAAAACCGGGGGAAACAAGGGCCGGTGCCGGAGACGCGTCTCGGCTCAGCTCTTGTTCATGGAGCTAGTATCTTTACCCCGGTGTGCGTGCAGGCCGAAAGCCAAAAACCTCACACGAGGGAACCGCACTGTAGAGAATCCAGGCTTCGGCCAGACTAGGCCTTCCTGAGGGTGGAAGCCTTCTGCTGTGTGCATGCGTATGAGCTCCGCCACGGAGTACAAAACCATTTTCTGAGGGAGACTGAGGCCGCGGCAGAAGTGAGAACAAAGCTCCCCACTTGTTTCCTGCTAGTGGCCCTGCGTCCAACCCCTTGTGCATGCATGTCTCACTGCTCCCATACCAACGTAAGAAAAGTAGGGTAGGGGACCGTGTTGTAGAGAGTCTCACTGTTACGGAGGGTGGAAACACTTGGAGTGTGTGTACGTGAGAGCCTGGGAGACGAGTCCCCTAAGTTACTGGGGGAGAGAAAAGGATTAGTTGCAGCGGCACCTCTCCAAACAGCTCTCAGTATTAGAATGATAGCATTCCTCCGGCATGTGTGCGAGCAGGCCTAAGAGGCAGGCCCCTCCTTGGAAGGCACAGCACTGTGGAGAACCCGCGTTAGCTCCCGCCGATCCCTAGCGGAGAGGACGCTGTATGGTGTGCGCTGTGCTTCAGAGCCCGGCGAACGGCTTCCCTATGTAAAAGCGAGGGAAAGAAAGGCCTGTGCCGGAGACACCTCTCGGCTGAGCTCTTGTTCCTGGGCTACTATCGTGCTCCATTGTGCGAGCAGACCAATAGCCAACCACCTAAATCCAGGGAACTGCACTGTGTGGAATCCAGGCTTCGGCCAGACTAGGCCTTCCTGAGGGTGGAAACCTCTTGCAGTGTGAATGCGGGCGAGCACTGCCAGCGAGTCCAAAACCATTTTGTGAGGAAGACTGAGGCCTCGGCAGAAGTGAGAACTCAACTCCCCACTTTTTTCCTGAAGCCAGCCAGACGGCCGCCCCCTTGAGCATGCATGTCTCACTGCTTGCCGACCAACGCAAAGAGACAGTGGGGTAGGGGACCGTGTTGTAGAGAGCCTGACTGTTAGGGAGGGTGGAAACACTTGGAGTGTGTGTACGTGAGAGCCTAGGAGACGAGTCCCCTAAGTTACTGGGCGAGAGAAAAGGATTAGTTGCAGCGGCACCTCTCCCACCAGCTCTCAGTATCAGAATGGTAGCACTCCTCCGGCATGTGTGTGTGCAGACCTAACTGGCAGGCCCCTCCTTGGAAGGCACAACACTGTGGAGAAACCGCGCTTTAGCTCCTGCCGGTCCCTAGCGGAGAGGACGCTATATGGTGTGCGCTGTGCTTGAGAGCCCGGCGATCGGCTTCCCTATGTATAAGCGAGGGAAAGAAAGGCCGGTGCCCGAGACGCCTCTCGGCTCAGCTCTTGTTCCTGGAGCTAGTACCGTTACCCTGGTGTGCTTGCAGGCCGAGGGCCAACCTCCCAATTCGAGGGAACCACACTGTAGAAATTCCTTACTTCGGCCAGACTAGGCCTTCCTGAGGGAGGTAACCCTTTGCAGTGTGAATGCGGGCGAGCACTGCCAGCGAGTCCAAAACCGTTTTACGAGGGAGACTGAGGCCGCGACCGAAGTGAGAACTCAACTCCCCATTTGTTTCCTGAAGCCAGCCCGGCAGCCGCCCCCTTGAGCATGCAAGTCTCACTGTTCGCGTCCCAACGCAAGGAAACAGTAGGCTGGGGGACCGTGTTGTAGAGAGCCTCACTGTTCCGGAGAGTGGAAACACTTCGAGTGCGTGTGCGTGAGAGCCTGGGAGACGAGTGTCCTACGTTACTGGGCGAGAGAAACGAACTCGTGCAGCCGCACCTCTCCCACCAGCTCTCAGTGGCAGAATGCTAGCACTCCTCAGGCATGCGTTCGTGCAGGCCTAAGTATCAGGGCCCTCCCTGGAAGGCACAAAACTGTGGTGAAAGCGCGCTTCAGCTCCGGCCGGTCCCCGGCGGGGAGGACGCGGTAAGGTTTCCTCTGTACTTGAGAGCCCGGCGAACGGCATCCCTATGTAAAACCGAGGGAAAGAAAGGCCGGTGCCTGAGACGCCTCTCGGCTCAGCTCTTGTTCCTGGGGCTAGTACCGTTGCCCCGGTGTGCTTGAAGGACAAAAGCCAACCACCTAACTCGAGGGAATCACACTATAGAGAATCCGGGCTTCGGCTGGACTAGGCCTTCCTGAGGGTGGAAAGCTTCTGCTGAGAGCATGCATGCGAGCACTGCCAGCGAGTCCAAAACCATTTTCCCAGGGAGACTGAGGCCGCGGCAGAAGGGAGAACACAACTGCCCATTTGTTTCCTGAAGCCAGCCCAGCAGCCGACCCCTAGGGCATGCAAGTCTCACGCTCGCTTACCAACGCAATGAAACAGTACTGTAGGGGAACCTTGTATACAGAGCCTCACTGTTGCGCGCAGTGGGAACTCTTGGAGTGCCTGTACGTAAGAGCCTGGCTGAAGAGTCCCTTCAGTTCCTGGGCGAGAGAAACGGATTCGTGCAGCCGCACCTCTCCCACCAGCTCTCAGTATCAGAATGGTAGCACTCCTCCGGCCTGTGTGCGTGCAGGCCTAAGTTGCAGGCCCCTCCCTGGAAGGCAGTACACTGTGGAGAAACCGCGCTTTAGCTGCCGCCGTTCCCTAGCGGAGAGGAAGCTGTAGGGTGTGCGATGTGCCTAGAGCCCGGCGAACGTCTTCCCTACTTAAAACCGGGGGAAACAAAGGCCGGTGCCGGAGACGCGTCTCGGCTCAGCTCTTGTTCCTGGAACTAGCACCTTTACCACGGTGTGCGTGCAGTCCAAAAGCCAAAAACCTCATTGGAGGGAAGCGCACTGTAGAGAAACCGGGCTTCGGGCAGAGTAGGCCTTCCTGAGGGTGGCAGCCTTTTGCTGTGATTATACCTGCTTGCACTGCCAGCGCGTCCAAAACCATTTTCTGAGGGAGACTGAGGCCACGGCAGAAGGGAGAACACAACTCCCCACTTCTTTCCTGAAGGCGGTCCTGCGACCGTCCCCTTGAGCATGCATGTCTTTTTTTTTAATTTTTTATTGTTATGTTAATCACCATATATTACATCATTAGTTTTTGGTGCAGTGTTCCATGATTCATTGTTTGTTCATAACACCCAGTGCTCCATGCAGAACGTGCCCTCCTCAATACCCATCACCAGGCTCACCCCTCCTCCTACCCCCCTCCCCTCTAGAACCCTCAGTTTGTTTCTCAGAGTCCATCATCTCTCATGGTTCGTCTCCCCCTCTGACATACTCCCCTTTTCTTCCTCTCCTGTTATCTTCTTCTTTTTCTTTTTTCTTAAAATATGTTGCGTTATTTGTTTCAGAAGTACAGAACTGTGATTCAACAGTCTGGCACAATTCACAGCGCTCACCGTAGCACATACCCTCCCCAATGTCTATCACCCAGCCACCCCATCCCTCCCACCCCCAACCACTCCAGTAACACTCAGTTTCTTTCCCGAGATGAAGAATTCCTCATATCAGTGAGGTCATATGATACATGTCTTTCTCTGATTGACTTATTTCACTCAGCATAACACCCTCCAGTTCCATCCACGTCGTTGCAAATGGCAAGATCTCATTCCTTTTGATGGCTGCATAATATTCCATTGTGTATATACACCACATCTTCTTTATCCATTCATCTGTCGATGGGCATCTTGGCTCTTTCCACCGTTTGGCTATGGTGGACATTGCTGCTATAAACATTGGGGTACACGTACCCCTTCGGGTCCCTACATTTGTATCTTTGTGGTAAATACCCAGTAGTGCAACTGCTGGATCGAACGGTAGCTCTAATTTCAACTGTTTGAGGAACCTCCATACTGTTTTCCAGAGGGGTTGCACTAGCTTGCATTCCCACCAACAGTGTAGGAGGGTTCCCCTTTCTCCACATCCCCGCCAACATCTGTCGTTCCCTGACTTGTTAATTTCAGCCATTCTGACGGGTGTGAGGTGGTATCTCATGGAGGTTTTGATTTGGATTTCCCTGATGCCGAGCGATGTGGAGCACTTTTTCATGTGCCTGTTGGCCATTTGGATGTCTTCTTTGGAGACATGTCTGTTCATGTCTTCTGCCCATTTCTTGATTGGATTATTTCTTCTTTGGGTGTTGAGTTTGATCAGTTCTTTATAGATTTTGGATAATAGCCCTTTATCTGATAGGTCAGTTGCAAATATTTTCTCCCATTCTGTCGGTTGTCTTTTGGTTTTGTGAACTGTTTCTTTTGCTGTGCAAAAGCTTTTTATCTTGATGAAATCCCAAGAGTTCATTTTTGCCCTGGCTTCCCGTGCCTTTGGCGATGTTTCTAGGAAGAAGTTGCTGCGGCTAAGGTCGAAAAGGTTGCTACCTGTGTTCTCCTTTAGGATTTTGATGGACTCCTGTCTCACGTTTAGGTCTTTCAACCGTTTGGAGTCTATTTTTGTGTGTGGTGTAAGGAAATGGTCCAGTTTCATTCTTCTGCATGTGGCGGTCCAATTTTCCCAACACCATTTGTTGAAGAGACTGTCTTTTTGCCATTGGACATTCTTTCCTGCTTTGTCAAAGATAAGTTGACCATAGAGTTGAGGGTCCATTTCTGGGCTCTCGATTCTGTTCCATTGATCTATGTGTCTGTTTTTGTGCCAGTACCATACTGTGTTGATGATGACAGGTTTGTCATAGAGCTGAAAGTCCGGAATTGTGAAGCCGCCAGCTTTGCTTTTCTTTTTCATTAGTCCTCTGGCTATTCTGGGTCTCTTCTGGTTCCATACAAATTTGAGGATTATTTCTTCCATTTCTTTGAGAAAAGTGGATGGTATTTTGATGGGGATTGCATTGAATGTGTAGATTGCTCTAGGTAGCATTGACATCTTCAGAATGTTGATTCTCCCAATCCATGAGCACGGAACGTTGTTCCATTTCTTTGTGTCTTCTTCCATTTCTTTCATGAGTATTTTATAGTTTTCTGAGTACAGATCCTTTGCCTCTTTGGTTAGATTTCTTCCTAGGGATCTAATGGTTTTGGGTGCAATTGTAAATGGGATCGACTCCTTGATTTGTCTCTCTTCTGTCTTGTTGTTGGTGTAGAGGAATGCCACCGATTTCTGTGCACTGATTTTGTATCCTGCTACTTTACTGAATTCCTGTATGAGTTCTAGCAGTTTTGCGGTGGAGTCTTTTGGGTTTTCCACATACAGTATCTTATCATCTGCAAAGAGTGAGAGGTTTGACTTCCTCTTTGCCGTTTTGGATGCCTTTGATTTCTTTTTGTTGTCTGATTGCTGTGGCTAGGACTTCTAATACTACGTTGAATAGCAGTGGTGAGAGTGGACATCCCTGCCGCGTTCCTGACTTTATGGGAAAAGCTCTCGGCCTTTCCCCATTGAGAATGATATTCGCTGTCGGTTTTTCATAGATGGCTTTTATGATATTGAGGTATGTACCCTCTATCCCTATACTGTGAAGAGTTTTGATCAAGAAAGGATGTTGTACTTTGTCAAATGCTTTTTCTGCATCTATTGAGAGGATCATATGATTCTTGCTCTTTCTTCTGTTAATGTATTGTATCACGTTGATTGATTTGCGGATGGTGAACCAGCCTTGCAGCCCAGGAATAAATCCCACTTGGTCCTGGTGAATAATCCTTTTAATGTACTGTTGGAACCCATTGGCTAGTTTTTTTTTTTTTTGTGAGAATTTTTGCTTCCATGTTCATCAAGGATATTGGTCTGTAATTCTCTTTTTTGATGGGGTCTTTGTCTGGTTTTGGGATCAAGGTAATGCTGGCCTCATAAAATGAGTTTGGAAGTTTCCCTTCCATTTCTATTTTTTGGAACAGTTTCAGGAGAATAGGTATTAATTCTTCTTGAAATGGCTGATAGAATTCCCCTGGGAAGCCATCTGGCCCTGGGCTTTTGTTTCTTGGGAGATTTTTGATGACTGTTTCAATTTCCTTAGTGGTTATAGGTCTGTTCAGGTTTTCTATTTCTTCCTGGTTCAATTTTGGTAGTTGATACATCTCTAGGAATGCACCCATTTCTTCCAGGTTATCTAATTTGCTGGCATAGAGTTGCTCATAATATGTTCTTATCATTGTTTGTATTTCTTTGGTGTTGGTTGTGATCTCTCCTCTTTCCTTCATGATTTTGTTGATTTGGGTCATTTCTCTTTTCTTCTTGATAAGTCTGGCCAGGGGTTTATCAATCTTGTTCATTCTTTCCAAGAACCAGCTCCTAGTTTCGTGGATCTGTTCTACTGTTCTTTTGGTTTCTAGTTCATTGATTTCTGCTCTGATCTTTATGATTTCTCTTCTCCTGCTGGGTTTAGGCTTTATTTGCTGTTCTTTCTCCAGCTCCTTTAGGTGTAGGGTTAGGTTGTGTATTTGAGACCTTTCTTGTTTCTTGAGAAAGGCTTGTATTGCTATATACTTTCCTCTCAGGACTGCCTTTGTTGTATCCCAAAGATTTTGAACCGTTGTGTTTTCATTTTCATTGGTTTCCATGAAATTTTTTAATTCTTCTTTAATTTCCTGGTTGACCCATTCATTCTTTAGTAGGATGCTCTTTAGCCTCCATGTATTTGAGTTCTTTCCGACTTTCCTCTTGTGGTTGAGTTCTAGTTTCAAAGCATTGTGGTCTGAAAATATGCAGGGAATGATCCCAATCTTTTGGTACCGATTGAGACCTGATTTGTGACCTGGGATGTGATCAGTTCTGGAGAATGTTCCATGGGCACTAGAGAAGAATGTGTATTCCTTTGCTTGGGGATGGAATGTTCTGAATATGTCTGTGAAGTCCATTTGGTCCAGTGTGTCATTTAAAGTCTTTATTTCCTTGTTGATCTTTTGCTTAGATGATCTGTCCATTTCAGTCAGGGGGGTGTTAAAGTCCCCCACTATTATTGTATTGTTGTCAATGTGTTTCTTTGCTTTTGTTATTAATTGCCTTATATAATTGGCTGCTCCCATGTTCGGGGCATAGATCTTTACAATTGTTAGATCTTCTTGTTGGATAGACCCTTTAAGTAGGATATAGTGTCCTTCGTCATCTCTTATTACAGTCTTTGTTTTAAAATCTAGTTTGTCTGATAGAAGGATTGCCACCCCAGCTTTCTTTTGGTGTCCATTAGCATGGTAAATGGTTTTCCACCCCCTCACTTTTAATGTGGGGGTGTCTTTGGCTCTAAAATGAGTCTCTTGCAGACAGCATATTGATGGGTCTGGTTTTTTTTTTTAATTTTTTATTGTTATGTTAATCACCATATATTGCATCATTAGTTTTTGGTGCAGTGTTCCATGATTCATTGTTTGTTCATAACACCCAGTGCTCCATGCAGAACGTGCCCTCCTCAATACCCATCACCAGGCTCACCCCTCCTCCTACCCCCCTCCCCTCTAGAACCCTCAGTTTGTTTCTCAGAGTCCATCATCTCTCATGGTTCGTCTCCCCCTCTGACATACTCCCCTTTTCTTCCTCTCCTGTTATCTTCTTCTTTTCCTTTTTTCTTAAAATATGTTGCGTTATTTCTTTCAGAAGTACAGAACTGTGATTCAACAGTCTGGCACAATTCACAGCACTCACCGTAGCACATACCCTCCCCAATGTCTATCACCCAGCCACCCCATCCCTCCCACCCCCAACCACTCCAGTAACACTCAGTTTCTTTCCCGAGATTAAGAATTCCTCATATCAGTGAGGTCATATGATACATGTCTTTCTCTGATTGACTTATTTCACTCAGCATAACACCCTCCAGTTCCATCCACGTTGTTGCAAATGGCAAGATCTCATTCCTTTTGATGGCTGCATAATATTCCATTGTGTATATACACCACATCTTCTTTATCCATTCATCTGTCGATGGGCATCTTGGCTCTTTCCACCGTTTGGCTATGGTGGACATTGCTGCTATAAACATTGGGGTACACGTACCCCTTCGGGTCCCTACATTTGTATCTTTGTGGTAAATACCCAGTAGTGCAATTGCTGGATGGAACGGTAGCTCTAATTTCAACTGTTTGAGGAACCTCCATATTGTTTTCCAGAGGGGTTGCACTAGCTTGCATTCCCACCAACAGTGTAGGAGGGTTCCCCTTTCTCCACATCCCCGCCAACATCTGTCGTTCCCTGACTTGTTAATTTCAGCCATTCTGACGGGTGTGAGGTGGTATCTCATGGAGGTTTTGATTTGGATTTCCCTGATGCCGAGCGATGTGGAGCACTTTTTCATGTGCCTGTTGGCCATTTGGATGTCTTCTTTGGAGAAATGTCTGTTCATGTCTTCTGCCCATTTCTTGATTGGATTATTTCTTCTTTGGGTGTTGAGTTTGATCAGTTCTTTATAGATTTTGGATACTAGCCCTTTATCTGATAGGTCAGTTGCAAATATTTTCTCCCATTCTGTCGGTTGTCTTTTGGTTTTGTGGACTGTTTCTTTTGCTGTGCAAAAGCTTTTTATCTTGATGAAATCCCAAGAGTTCATTTTTGCCCTGGCTTCCCGTGCCTTTGGCGATGTTTCTAGGAAGAAGTTGCTGCGGCTAAGGTCGAAAAGGTTGCTACCTGTGTTCTCCTTTAGGATTTTGATGGACTCCTGTGTCACGTTTAGGTCTTTCAACCGTTTGGAGTCTATTTTTGTGTGTGGTGTAAGGAAATGGTCCAGTTTCATTCTTCTGCATGTGGCTGTCCAATTTTCCCAACACCATTTGTTGAAGAGACTGTCTTTTTGCCATTGGACATTCTTTCCTGCTTTGTCAAAGATAAGTTGACCATAGAGTTGAGGGTCCATTTCTGGGCTCTCGATTCTGTTCCATTGATCTATGTGTCTGTTTTTGTGCCAGTACCATACTGTCTTGAAGATGACAGCTTTGTCATAGAGCTGGAAGTCCGGAATTGTGATGCCGCCAGCTTTGCTTTTCTTTTTCAGGAGTCCTCTGGCTATTCTGGGTCTCTTCTGGTTCCATACAAATTTGAGGATTATTTCTTCCATTTCTTTGAGAAAAGTGGATGGTATTTTGATGGGGATTGCATTGAATGTGTAGATTACTCTAGGTAGCATTGACATCTTCACAATGTTGATTCTCCCAATCCATGAGCACGGAACGTTGTTCCATTTCTTTGTGTCTTCTTCCATTTCTTTCATGAGTATTTTATAGTTTTCTGAGTACAGATCCTTTGCCTCTTTGGTTAGATTTCTTCCTAGGGATCTAATGGTTTTGGGTGCAATTGTAAATGGGATCGACTCCTTGATTTGTCTCTCTTCTGTCTTGTTGTTGCTGTAGAGGAATGCCACCGATTTCTGTGCACTGATTTTGTATCCTGCTACTTTACTGAATTCCTGTATGAGTTCTAGCAGTTTTGGGGTGGAGTCTTTTGGGTTTTCCACATACAGTATCTTATCATCTGCAAAGAGTGAGAGGTTTGACTTCCTCTTTGCCGTTTTGGATGCCTTTGATTTCTTTTTGTTGTCTGATTGCTGTGGCTAGGACTTCTAATACTACGTTGAATAGCACTGGTGAGAGTGGACATCCCTGCCGCGTTCCTGACTTTATGGGAAAAGCTCTCGGCCTTTCCCCATTGAGAATGATATTCGCTGTCGGTTTTTCATAGATGGCTTTTATGATATTGAGGTATGTACCCTCTATCCCTATACTGTGAAGAGTTTTGATCAAGAAACGATGTTGTACTTTGTCAAATGCTTTTTCTGCATCTATTGAGAGGATCATATGATTCTTGCTCTTTCTTTTGTTAATGTATTGTATCACGTTGATTGATTTGCGGATGTTGAACCAGCCTTGCAGCCCAGGAATAAATCCCACTTGGTCCTGGTGAATAATCCTTTTAATGTACTGTTGGAACCCATTGGCTAGTTTTTTTTGTGTGTGTGTGAGAATTTTTGCTTCCATGTTCATCAAGGATATTGGTCTGTAATTCTCTTTTTTGATGGGGTCTTTGTCTGGTTTTGGGATCAAGGTAATGCTGGCCTCATAAAATGAGTTTGGAAGTTTCCCTTCCATTTCTATTTTTTGGAACAGTTTCAGGAGAATAGGTAGTAATTCTTCTTGAAATGGCTGATAGAATTCCCCTGGGAAGCCATCTGGCCCTGGGCTTTTGTTTCTTGGGAGATTTTTGATGACTGTTTCAATTTCCTTAGTGGTTATAGGTCTGTTCAGGTTTTCTATTTCTTCCTGGTTCAATTTTGGTAGTTGATACATCTCTAGGAATGCACCCATTTCTTCCAGGTTATCTAATTTGCTGGCATAGAGTTGCTCATAATATGTTCTTATCATTGTTTGTATTTCTTTGGTGTTGGTTGTGATCTCTCCTCTTTCCTTCATGATTTTGTTGATTTGGGTCATTTCTCTTTTCTTCTTGATAAGTCTGGCCAGGGGTTTATCAATCTTGTTCATTCTTTCCAAGAACCAGCTCCTAGTTTCGTGGATCTGTTCTACTGTTCTTTTGGTTTCTAGTTCATTGATTTGTGCTCTGATCTTTATCATTTCTCTTCTCCTGCTGGGTTTAGGCTTCATTTGCTGTTCTTTTCCAGCTCCTTTAGGTGTAGGGTTAGTTTGTGTATTTGAGACCTTTCTTGTTTCTTGAGAAAGGCTTGTATTGCTATATACTTTCCTCTCAGGACTGCCTTTGTTGTATCCCAAAGATTTTGAACCGTTGTGTTTTCATTTTCATTGGTTTCCATGAAATTTTTTAATTCTTCTTTAATTTCCTGGTTGACCCATTCATTCTTTAGTAGGATGCTCTTTAGCCTCCATGTATTTGAGTTCTTTCCGACTTTCCTCTTGTGGTTGAGTTCTAGTTTCAAAGCATTGTGGTTTGAAAATATGCAGGGAATGATCCCAATCTTTTGGTACCGATTGAGACCTGATTTGTGACCTGGGATGTGATCAGTTCTGGAGAATGTTCCATGGGCACTAGAGAAGAATGTGTATTCCTTTGCTTGGGGATGGAATGTTCTGAATATGTCTGTGAAGTCCATTTGGTCCAGTGTGTCATTTAAAGTCTTTATTTCCTTGTTGATCTTTTGCTTAGATGATCTGTCCATTTCAGTCAGGGGGGTGTTAAAGTCCCCCACTATTATTGTATTGTTGTCAATGTGTTTCTTTGCTTTTGTTATTAATTGCCTTATATAATTGGCTGCTCCCATGTTCGGGGCATAGATCTTTACAATTGTTAGATCTTCTTGTTGGATAGACCCTTTAAGTAGGATATAGTGTCCTTCCTCATCGCTTATTACAGTCTTTGTTTTAAAATCTAGTTTGTCTGATAGAAGGATTGCCACCCCAGCTTTCTTTTGGTGTCCATTAGCATGGTAAATGGTTTTCCACCCCCTCACTTTCAATCTGGGGGTGTCTTTGGGTCTAAAATGAGTCTCTTGCAGACAGCATATTGATGGGTCTTGTTTTTTAATCCAATCTGATAGCCTGTGTCTTTTGATTGGGGCATTTACGCCATTTGCATTCAGGGTAACTATTGAAAAGTATGAATTTAGTGCCATTGTATTACCTGTAAGGTGACTGTTAACTCTCTCTTGTCTGTGTTCGTTTCTGCTCTTTGCTGCTTTTAGGTTCTCTCTTTGCTTAGAGGACCCCTCTCAATATTTCTTGGAGGGGTGGTTTTGTGTTTGCAAATTCCTTTAGTTTTTGTTTGTTCTGGAAGCTTTTTATCTCTCCTTCTATTTTCAATGATAGCCTAGCTGGATATAGTATTCTTGGCTGCATATTTTTCTCGTTTAGTGCTCTGAAGATATCTTGCCAGTCCTTTCTGGCCTGCCAGGTCTCTGTGGATAGGTCTGTTGCCAATCTAATGTTTCTACCATTGTAGGTTACATATCTCTTCTCCGGAGCTGCTTTCAGGATTTTCTCTTTGTCTCTGAGACTCGTAAGTTTTACTATTAGATGTCGGGTGTTGACCTATTATTATTGATTTTGAGAGGGGTTCTCTGTGCCTCCTGGATTTTAATGCCTGTTTCCTTCCTCACATTAGGGAAGTTCTCTGTTATAATTTGCTCCAATATACCTTCTGCCCCTCTCTCTCTCTCTTCTTCTTCTGGGATCCCAATTATTCTAATGTTGTTTCGTCTTATCGTATCACTTATCTCTCGAATTCTGCCCTCGTGATCCTGTAGTTGTTTCTCTCTCTTTTTCTCAGCCTCTTTATTTTCCATCATTTGGTCTTCTATATCGCTGATTCTCTCTTCTGCCTCATTTATCCTAGCATTTAGTGCCCCCATTTTTGATTGCACCTCATCAATAGCCTTTTTGATTTCGATTTGGTTAGATTTTAGTTCTTTTATTTCTCCAGAAAGGGTTTCTCTAATAACTTCCACGCTTTTTTCAAGCCCAGCTAGTATCTTTAAAGTCATGATTCTGAACTCTAGGTCCGACATCGTACTAATGTCCGTATTGAGTAGGTCCCTGGCTGACGGTACTACCTCTTGTTCTTTTTGCTGAGGTGATTTCTTTCGTCTTGTCATTTTCTCCAGAGGAGAATAGATGAATGAGAGAACAAAATCCTAACAGGTTTACAACGTCCCCAGCAAATATACTGTATACAAATCAGAAAAGACCTGAAACCAGGGGAAAAGAAAGGGAAAGAAAGAAAAACGAAAGAGAAAAAGAAAAAAAAGGATAAAAACAAAAACAAAACAATACAAAAAAGGCAGAATATGATCAAATATGATCAGGCTAGTGCATAGATCAGTGCCGCACACTAGATTTTGGGCGTATTTTGGTCTGTTAGAAAAAGGTGCCTCCTAAAATTTTAAAGGAAGAAAGACATATATGTACAAAATAATGGTTGATACAATGAAGGGATGGAAGATGACTGTAAAGATGAAAATTATAAAAGATTTTATAAAAGGACTTGGTAAGATAAGTTGTTTGAAAAAAGAAAGAAGATTTAAGAAAAAAAAAAGGAAAAAGGGAGAGAATGTGATCAGGCAGGAGACTAGAACAAAGCCATACACTAGTGATTTAGGGTATATTTTGATCTGTTAGAAGAAACTGTACCTCAAAATTTTAAAGAGAGAACAACTTATATATATATATATATGCCAAAAATAAGGGTAACTACTATGAAGGGATAAAATATGACTCTAAAAATGAAAAATAAAAAATGTTTGTTTTTTTTTTTAAAAAGGGATTTATAAGATGTTGGTTGAAAAAGGGAAAAAGAAAAAAAAACAGTCAACAAAAATTAACTTTGATGAAATAATGAATCATGGTTAAAAAAAAAAAAAAAGCCATGAATCTATGTGCAGTGTTCCCCTAGCGCTGGAGTTCTCCTATTCTCCTTGATCGATCAACTTGGTCTTGCCTTGCTGGCTGTTTGTGCTGATCTTCTGGGGGAGGGGCCTGTTGCTGTGGTTTCCAAATGTCTTTGCTGGAGGCGGAATTGCCCCGCCCTTGTCAGTCCGGGCTAAGGAAGCTGCTCCGCTTTGCTCTCAGGAGCTTTTGTTCCCTGCAAGCTCTCGGTACAGCCTTGGAGGACCAGGGCAGAAATGGTGGCCTCCCAATCTCCCCTCGGAGGAGCTGAGAACCTGGGGCCCCGCTCCTCAGTGTGCCCCCAGAGAAAAGCAGTCACTTCCGTGTCCCCGTTCTCCGGCCGCACTCCGTGCTCACCCGGCCTGTGACCGAGCGTTGCTATCTATGGCACCCGACCCCGCACGGAGTCTCCAAACCCAGCAGATCCCTGCAGTGCGCTCCCGCACCGCTCCTCCCCGGGAAGGAAGGGGAGTCTCCCCGGATCTGCTGCTTGTTGGGTCCCTGCTGGGGGAGCCGTGCTCCGACTGGGCCGCAGATCACAGTTTATGGCAACCCCGAGCTGAGAGCCCACGACTCTGCTCCGTCTCTGCAGCCGGCTTCCCCGCGAGCATGCAAGTCTTACTGCTCGCTTAGCAAGGCAAGAAACAGTAGTGTAGGGGAACCGTGTGTACATAGCCTCACTGTTGCGAGGAGTGGGAACACTTGTTGTGCCTGTGCGTAAGAGCCTGACTGACAATTCCCTTAAGTTACTGGGCGAGAGAAACGGATTCATGCAGCTGCACCTCTCCCACCAGCTCTCAGTATCAGAATGGTAGCACTCCTCCGGCCTGTGTGCCTGCAGGCCTAAGTTTCAGGCCCCTCCCTGGAATACACTACACTGGAGAAACCGCGCTTTAGCTCCCGCCAGTCCCTAGCGGAGAGGAAGCTGTATGGTGTGCGCTGTGCTTGAGAGCCCGGCGAACGTCTTCCCTACGTAAAACCGGGGGAAAGAAATGCCGTTGCCGGAGACGCCTCTCGGCTCACCTCTTTTCCTGGAGCTAGTACCTTTACCCCGGTGCGCGTGCAGGCCCAAAGCCAAAAACCTCACTCGAGGGAACCGCACTGTAGAGAATCCGGGCTTCGGCCAGACTAGGCCTTCCTGAGGGTGGAAGACTTTTGCTATGAGCATGCGTGCGAGCACTGCCAGCGAGTCCAAAACCATTTTCTGAGGGAGACTGAGGCCGCGGCAGAAGGGAGAACAAAACTCCCCACTTGTTTCCTGAAGGCAGCCCAGCAGCCGCCCCCTTGGACATGCAAGTCTCACTGCTCACGTACCAAAGCAAAGAAACAGTACTGTAGGGGAACCTTGTTGTAGGTAGACTCCCTGTTGCGCGAGTGGGAACACTTGGAGTGCCTGTGCGTAAGAGCCTGGCCGAATAGTCCCTTAAGTTCCTGGGCGAGAGAAACGGATTCGTGCAGCCGCAACTCTCCCACCAGCTCTCAGTATCAGAATGGTAGCACTCCTCCGCCCTGTGTGCGTGCAGGCCTAAGAGGCAGGCCCCTCCTTGGAAGGCACAGCACTGTGGAGAACCCGCGTTAGTTCCCGCCAGTCCCTAGCGGAGAGGACGCTGTATGGTGTGCGCTGTGCTTCAGAGCCCGGCGAACGGCTTCCCTATGTAAAAGCGAGGGAAAGAAAGGCCTGTGCCGGAGACACCTCTCGGCTGAGCTCTTGTTCCTGGGGCTAGTATCGTGCTCCGTTGTGCGAGCAGACCAAAAGCCAACCACCTAAATCCAGGGAACTGCACTGTGTGGAATCCAGGCTTCGGGCAGACTAGGCCTTCCTGAGGGTGGAAACCTTTTGCAGTGTGAATGCGGGCGAGCACTGCCAGCGAGTCCAAAACCATTTTGCGAAGGAGACTGAGGCCGCGGCAGAAGTGAGAACTCAACTCCCCACTTGTTTCCTGAAGCCAGCCAGGCGGCCGCCCCCTTGAGCATGCATGTCTCACTGCTTGTGGACCAACGCAAAGAAACAGTAGGGTAGGTGACCGTGTTGTACAGAGCCTCACTGTTCCGGAGAGGGGAAACACTTGGAGTGTGTGTGCATGAGACCCTG